>NC_046232.1:3012129-3317629 GCF_009819885.2 Catharus ustulatus | reverse complement strand
ACAATCATTGTGCACTGTTACTTAGGGGGGAGCTTTCACACATGCAGCTTAATTCACTGGGAAAGAGGACTAAAATACTAGGCCCTGATTCTGAAACAGGGAATTTCTCTTGGTGGTCCTTAGACCTCAGTGACAAACTGACCACACAGAACAAGGAGGTAGAGGACCAGTGTCCCTGAGCCCATGCTGTGACACCAAACACTCCTGCTGTGCCCCACTCTGATCACAGCACCATGCTGAACCCTTCCTTCACCCTCAGCTCTGTCATGGGGAACAATGTCCTAATTCCCAGAGGGATGTTGACCAAATCATAAAGATATAATGACATTCTCTGGGCTAACACACTGATCGATGCTTTCCTGCAAAATTATGCTTTCTGCAACTAATAAATATTGATCCTTTTTGTTCCTGTGCAGCACTGCAATAAAGAGTGACTTAACTGTCTGCCAGCTCTGAGCTTCTGCCATCGTTTTCCAGCCCCCAGTTCCCTGGCAGCATCTCTCTGCACTTCCTACACTGGTGCCAGTGCCTGATCCCAAGGAGGGCATAGAACCCTCCTGAACATCCACCTCCCTCTGTTCTTCTGACCTTTGAATGGTACTTATGTTACAGGGATTCATGGGAAGCAGTGGAAAATAAATGGAATTTGAGGGAGTGCTGGAGAAGGGGAGCAGGGTCATGTCCTGGGTACATTTAGGATAATAAACAGGAGGAACCAGACCAAGTGCAGAACAAACAGAAACATTTACAACTGCTTGGCAGGGGAATCGTGTAAGTGCTAATGGGCATGGTTCAGACTCCTTAAATCAAAGCTCTGGCTTTGGCAGCCAGCATCTGCTGACAAACTTTGCTGGACACAGGGATTCATTCAGCCCTGAGGAAAGGCTGGTCTCCACGTGACAGCAAGTCCTGCTCTATTTGCTCCTCTTCTGGAGAGGGGTCAATCAGGACCCTGCCCTTCACACCCACTTGGCTCCCTGCACTCCACACCGCAGTGCCCAGCAGCCACGGCTGCAGCTGCTCTGTACGAACACACGATCCCAGAGTGATGTGATGGCACCCTCGGGTTGGCTTCTGGGACCCTCTTTCCTCCAGCTCTTACTCCATTGCCTCTCGTTCTCCCATCTCCCCACCCCCAACTGGAAGAGGAGCCTTTCCCAGTCTCCCAGGAGTGCAGAGAAGGGAGCTGCACCAGAGAGCACAAGGTGTGAACTCAGAGCCAGGGCTGCAAATGGATTGATGATGACAGGCAGAGGTCTGGCTTCAGTCACTGCTGCCTGGCAGCCAGGCACTGATTGGATTTGTGCACTACACATATTTTGGGAGCACACTGCCTTCCTTTTCTGAAGGGATTCAAACCCATCATGAGCAGAGTTCAGCTGGAACAGTGAACCATAAAGCAGGAAGGGCCAAAGGTCCACAGTGCCCTGTACAGCCTCAGTGAAATGTGTCCTGCTCCCTTCCCCACGCAGACAGCAAAGTGCTGAAAAGGCTTTTAAGGCAAAAAAAAACCCTACAGATAAATACACTGTCTCTGGATTACAGAGCCTTGAAATATGATGGCATCTCCCCCAGATTGTGAGTGGGCTCCCTGAAGAGCTCCTTCAGTTCTGAGACCCTACCTTCCCCATTCCTCCTGGGAGAATTGGAGAGGCAAAGGGCTGCTGTTCCAGCAGATTTGCAGGAGTGGGAGTTGAAGAATCAATGAAGCTCTGAAAGCCAGTGGGGAAAGTCATTCTGCACCTTCCTGACACCAGGAATAAATGATTCAGCGGGAAAGGGGAAAAAAAAAATTCAACAACCCTCAAAGAGGCTGGAATTATCCTCTGGAGAGATATTTCATCTTGAGGAATTGTGTTTGCTGCAGTGTTCATCTTACTGAGCCACAGCAAGGCTTTAATATCCAGCAAAAGGTCAAACCTAAATGGGAATTGCCAGAGCCTGCTGGAGCTCCTGCCTGCACATGAGCTCCCAACCCTCACATGGAGTGGCTACACCCAAGCTGAGGCCTGAAACAGGGAATGAAGCTGAGCTGGACCATGTGAGGAGCTCCCTTCCCAATGGGATCAGCCCTGCTGTGTCCCAATGTGTCTCAATGGGACACAGCTCACTCCCTTTGCATAGGTACAAAAGGAACAGACAGACCTTCCTGCCTGGGTGTCTTGAGCAGGGGAAGTTTGGAGAGAATGCTGGTAGCTTCCAGATGTTTCCACCCAAGGGATCTGATTGCCAAGGAAGGTGGGATTTCAAGGCACCTGAGGGCTGCAGGGACAGCTGTCAGCTGCTCCTCAGCAGGAACATCAGTGTTTGAGACACTGCCAGTGCCCTCTGAGTCCAGCACAGTCTGCAGGGCTGTGAGGGCTCTCTCCTCATGCCCATCAGCTCCCCGTGGATAGACAATTCTTCCCTCTTTTCCCACTTCTGCTTTGGTACTGCTGTTGTCTCCCTGCACCCACACATCTGCTTAACCTCTCCTTGGTAACTTGTGCTCTTCTTCCTTCCCTCGGACTCAGCTCTGCCCTCTGCGAGTCTGCTATCACTATCCCAGGCTGTAGCAGAGTTCCAGGGATAAATCAGGCAGACAGGAGGTGAAGGCAGAGGTTTCCAGGGAGCTTCCTGTCTCCTCTACACTGTGACAAAGGTGAGTGTCCAAGAAAAGAAAGGAGGGAACTGAACCCTTCCTGTAACATCCACAGTCCCCCCAAGAGGGCACAATGCTCATCAGTGAGCTGAGCAGAGGGGAGTTTTACCTAAAGCAGAGGTGAAAATATGCTTGAGCTTTGAGATTGATAGCAAAACTGGTCCCATGCTACAGGCTAAATCCAGAGCCTGCAAGGAAACAGATTTGGGAGCTATCAGCAATCCTGACAGCCCTGAGCCTTCCACCACCTGCCTCAGTCATCCCACACAACGTGGAGCCCTCCTGCTTTCCTGTTCAGGACTATATCAACCTTTACCAATGCATCTTCATCCTGCCCAGCAATTCCAGCTCTCCTTTCAGCCCTTCCTGATGAACAAGGTGCCACCCACGATGGGCAACACACTGTGCCAATGTAGAGGAACTGGGGATGAAACTACCAGTCCCACTTCCAGTTGTGACTCAAGCCAGATTTCACTATGTATAGAGAGATTGAATTTCTCTAAGGTTAATACAAGATAATTTTTTGTTCAAATATTTACAGTTAGAGCTCACCAGAAGATCAACAGGATTCTGCTGGACAACACTCAACTATCCACATCCCCCAAAGGCAAAGGGGATTTTTATGTAGTATTTAAAGCATCCTGAGAAGCCATCCAGAATGAAGCCCTCACAACTGCTCCTAGGCCAGGCTGGGTCTGTGCCATACATCCATGCCTCTGAGGGAAGCAGGAAAACCTTGCTGGCTTTTTCTTCCTAATAATGTGCTCACATGGACACAGCCAGAGCAGGTCACCAGCCCCTGACATGGTGACACAAACAGAGGAGGTGGAGACCATTCAGAACTGCATCCAGCAGTCACATACTTGGGAAGCCCACACTGAGGAAAATGAGGTCAGATTGCTTCTCCTCGTGTTTGGCTTTGTGGAGCTGTCTGTGTCTCCTGGATGCAAGACTTCCCTGGCAACAAAACTGAGCTGCCATTTGGAGATCTTGTCCTTTCTATCCAGGACGTTTAAATTCAAGCCTCAAACTTGTGGTTGGCAGTGAATAGGTGCAAACAAAGAGCCAAACAATCTGCTGTCAGCTCCTGACTGCCCAAACTGCAACAGTTATCCCTCCTGTCCACAGGGAATGTTGGAGTAAAGAGGCAGTGGTTCAAGGGGCTGTCACAGATTTAAGCTGCTCAGACTTACAAGACAGGATTTAAAAGACCCAACAGACAATAAGTGTACTGAAACATTTAGACTTTGCTCCCTCCTCTACAGGGTCTGTTGTTTCATGAGCAGAGGGAAGACTGAACTCACCCACAGCTGCATTAAACATCTGGGGCTTGAGGAGCATTCCCTGACTCTTCTGAACCTTTGGTTGCTACTCCCCCAACCCCTGACCCTATTTTTGACATGTCAACCTCTACTTCCCCTCACCCCCTCCTGAGACTGCTCCTGTCTGCTGGGTGTGCACCTGAGGTTTAATGGTTTTCTGTTAGGGAAGTTTACTGGGAGGGAAGTTTTGATAGAGCTGCTGTGTCAGGTGCCAGAAGCTCAGGTGGAAATTGCCCCCTCCCTCCTCTGCTCCTTTCCAAGGGTTAAGAGAGAAGGTGAGCACAGGGTGGATTCCTGCATGAAGAGCTCTGAAGGGAGCACAGACATCCTCAGATGCCACTCCTACTGAGATGATTTAACAGTCTCCCTTCCCTAGGTGAACAATCAGGTTTCCAAGGGAGTCAATGACTTTCTGAGGCTTTTCTAACAGGCAGTGCTTTTCTAGGATGAAGCTCCTGCCTTTGAAGGTGGCTGATCTCTCTTCTGCTTACTCTGTTCTCCCATGCAACCATATCCTGCAAAGGCATCCCATACCAGCTTCTCTCTCTGCTGGATGCAGAAACATTTCCCTGCAGCCACAGTGTTTGTATATGGTCCCCTCAATCCACCAGGCTCACAGGGAATGCAGGAGTGCACACAGCTCCTTCCTCCTGGTTGTCACCAGCATCCCCTCTAACCAGGCAAGCCCCAGCCCTGCAGATGGCAGATCAGCCCTCCCTGTGCTGCTGAATAAGGGAACATGGGCGAGGGGAATGCAGACAATATCCTAAACAAATCTGCTGTTTACAAAGTCCCCTGTAAACTGTTTACATAGCTGGGGGAAAGCATGGAGGAGCAGCAGCTGGAGAGTGCTTTCCCAGTGGGAAGAGCTCCACTCCTGTTTGCTCCACTGCTGTGGAAGGGAGTGGAGCCGATGTACATTTGGAAATGGTGCAAAGGCATGAGAGAAAAGAAGCCACAGCAAAACTCCAGCACTACCCACTCTCCCAGCCTGTCAGGAGCTCTGGCTCCCTCAGCACTGCCTCCCAGAGCACAGTGTGAGGAAGGTGGTCGATCCCTGGGGTGCAAGGTGACAGCCAACCTCAGGCTCTGAGCAGTGCCTGTGGTGGTGATGCTGAGCTGTTCCCTGCTGCCAGAGGAAGCATCCTGAAGGAGCCAGCCCCAAAGCTCTCTTGGAGCTATTTGGCTCTTGGGCTGTGTGAAGAGCCTTGTGACTCTCATCCCTCAGAAATGTGGTGTGTGGTGCCTCCTGCTCATGGTTAAATATGAGGCCTCAGGAATACCAGAAAGAACATTGGCATACAATAAAAGAGTGTGCCTCTAATCTCCCTGTTTCCTGTCCATGGAAAGCTCTTTGAAGTGCCTGTGCTCAGGGCAGTGCTGGAACACCCGTGACCCAGCTGACCAGCACAACACAGGGCAGTGACACAGCGTGACTGCCCAAGCCCTGGGGGCTGCCAGAGGGCAGGAAAGGCTCTGAGGGAAGACATGGAAGAGTTAAATCTCAAACAGCCTGGATCAGTCCCCTTCACACTCAAAGGTTGGTTTTGTTACTTGAGCAGGACGTGAGAAAACACAGTCTCCACTCAAGGATGGTGTTAAGTGCTGTGAGCCCAGAAGCAGTCCCAGAGTGGTACAGGAATGGGCAGCCAGCTGGAGCAGCAAGGACAGGGAAAACATCCTCCCTACACATGATATGGCAAACCCTGACCTGCTGGTTGGAAAGGAATACAGGTACAATGACTAAAAAAACAAAAAAGAAAGTGGGGAAACTCGGGCTGCCCAGAGCAGCTGTGGCTGACCTATCACAGAAGTGTCCAAGGCTGGGTTGGACACAGCTTGGAGAAACCTGGGATAGTGGAAGGTGTCCCTGCCCATGGCAGGGGGTGGAATGAGATGGCTTTGAAGGTACCTTCCTACCAAAACCAGTGTGTGATTCTATGAATACAGGCACAATGATTTTTAAAATAAAGGAAGTGGTCAAACTCACCCGTTTGGTGTGAAGGGCAGGCAGGGACACCACAGTGCTCCATCAGCAAGGGGCAAGAGATGTTCATCCACATTTACTCTCAAACACAGAACAACTCCACTTCTCAGGATCTTCACCCTCCCCCCCAGCCAGTCTCCTGGGGCCCAGCTGTGTCTCCTTCCTGACCAGGAAGAGGATGGAGGAGTCTCCCAGCACAGCCAAACATCTCAGCCAGCTGGAATGTCAGCGGCATCTGCAGGACCTTTCAAGGACTGAGCTGAAAGAAAAACAACAGCAGAAAAAATACCCTTTTTGTATTTGTCAAAAATAAAAAACTTTGTCAGGCCAAGCCATTACAAAAGACCATCAAATTCCTTTGTTGAAGTAAAAAAACTCAAATCCGAAAAAACATTTTTCACAGCCAACCCCAAAGAAAACGTGTTTGGTTTTGGTTTCACAAGTTTTTAAGCAGCTCTACAAACATCAGCCAGCTACATTTCTGAATGAAATGGCTCCTCAAAATGAAAAATTGAGCAATTTTGTTTTAAACTAAGTCAGAAAGTACTGGAGCTGGAATCCCATGGGAGTGTTGGGTGTGTTTCCTTCGCTCAATATGACTTGCTGAGTTTGGCCTGAATTTTGCATATATTTTTGCTTGACCCCACATGGCTCAGGCACAGTGACAGAGCACTTTCATATTCCAGGCCTTGCAGGGGAGCAGTGACCTGCAGGAATACCCCAGTGCTCCCTAAGCCTTGAGAAATCCCCTGTGAAGGTAGTTGGGCACAGTTTGGAATAGGTGTGAGGGCTTTTTGGTGAGTGAGCAGCCCTTCCCACTTCTATTTTAATTGTTGGTTCTGAGGGTCACTTCTCTTCATTACAACCAGAACAGCCAGGGCAAAGAGATTCCTTCATACAACATCTCCAGTGTGAGCACCTTGCCCAAAAATCTCACAGGCAAAGGCAGAGGGAAACAAAGGCATAGCAAATTCATCTATCATGAATTCCCTCATGCTTGGTGTGATGGGCTGGTCAGCACCTGCGTCCTGCTAATGGCAAATGGATCATCCCTTCTCCTTCCCAGGGGTTTTATTACTACAAACCTTTAAAACACAGACAAAATGGCCAGGAATTAACTCACACATTTTCTCAGCAAGAAGCTCCAGACTCACATGTCAGCCAATGTCCCAAAATCATCTGCTGGAATGCTGTCCCAGACATGTACCTAGAGCAGCCCTACACTCTCAGCCTCCTCCTGTGCCTTCCAGGAGCATCCTCATCCCTCCCTGTTGATTTACAGGATGGCTGGGATATGGTCTGTGCCTCTGGGAGCTGTGGGAAAGGGAAAAACAGAGCTGGGGGGTAGCAGTGGCCTGGTTTGGGGTGAAGATCCATGTTCCCCATGCTTGTCCAAGGTCAGGAGCAGTGGGAGCTGCCCTCCACCCCTGCATCTCCTCACCCCTATTTCTAGACAATTCCTCCCCACTGGCATGCCAAAGGCTCTTCCATGCATGGAAGTATTCAGGAATTCTTGCAATTAATTCCCTGTCATCCCCAGGATAGCTCTGCTGTGTGAAGGAGTGCCACAAACCAGCAATTAGGGGCAAAGACAGACTGCCAAGGGAGGCACTGGGGTCACACCTGTACTGCTCCAGAGCTGTCCTGGGAGAAAGCCCTTACCAAGCTCCAGAGGGAACAGCAGCTCCTAAGCCAAATTTAAGTAATAAGATGGTCTTGTAGGGGGAAAGATTAATCATTATTGGCAGCAAAGCTAAAGGTGTTTTCATTACAGTCCAACTGCAGCTGGGAAGACAATGCTAGCTAAGAATCATTAAATCTGTTGCAAGAATAAATTTTCTTTGATCCAAACCATAAAATGGAAGTGAAATCCTCTTAAGCCAGCAGCAGTTCCTAATGGAACAGACATTATTAATTTTTTTGCAAACCAATAATAAAAAATAAAAAAGGGTTACATTATTAAGTGAGTAGATTAGGCTCCCAAATGGTAAATATTTACTCAAGCAAAACCTGCCTAATTTAATACCTGCTTCAATTTATTTTTCAGTTTGGGATTATAATTGATGGGAATACAGGCATTTTCTGACTGTACAAACAGGAATTCATGAACCCTGTTTGCCCAGAATTCAGGCAGGAGAAAAAGGACCATGGGAAACTTTCCATGGCTAACCCCCAGGTAACATCAGTGCTGCTGCATGTACCAGTGATGAGCTGGGAGCTTCTGCAAACCTAGAAGATAGAAGGTGACACCAAGGTCCCCTCTCACAGTTGGTCATTACATTTCCTGAAACATCTGACCAGGAGGTCACTCCTGCTATTATCAAATATAAAAAATATTACAGAAAAATTGAAGTAGCTTTTTAGTGCACTCTGATTTAGTCCCTGCTTTCAGGGCAGGCTTGGGATATTCCTCCCCCAGTGCTTCTCCCTCTCTGCCAGACACAGGAGATGTAGAAAGGAAGTGGAACTCTGAGCTCCAGCATTCAAATGGGCTCAGTACACCTGTGTGGAAAATTTACCTACCCAACTGCTTCTCTGGGGCAGGTGGTGCAAGAAGAGTGTGTCCTGTGCCTAGGGAGACTTTTCCACATCAGACAAGCAGGTACAGAAGAGACTACAGGCAACCTTGCCCCTGATAAGTCACAGTTGTACTAATTACCAAATAAGAGGAATAAACTTGCCCTTAATGGGTGGCAGCTGTGACTGATAAAGGTAAGTGTGACAAAAGGGGTGGGTTGGCTAGGCAGGAGGGATCTTAGAGGCAGAGGGCCTGGAGAAAGGAGACCTTGAGGAGGTAGAGGCACCCTGAGGAAGAAGGAATGATCCAAAGAAGAACAAAACAATGAAGAGAGTTGCTGCTGTAAAAAAACAGTCTGGGTCTGATGAAGGTAGAGGCTGCTGTTGGAGTCTGCAGTCATAGTCGAGCTAGGTGAAAACTGCATTCAGAGTCTGCAAATCAATACTTGCAGTACAGCAGGAAATAGCCAGCAGTCAGAGTCTGCAGCTGGACCCTTCAGTAGGAGCTTGCTGTAGTCAGAGTCAAGATGGCTAAGCTGTGAAGAAGAATAAACTAGTACCCTTTTTGTGTTGTTGAATGAGAGTCTGTGTCTTGGCTCACTTCTACCCCTAATGAGGGATCTGCTACAACATCTGGAGTACAACTGTGACTTATCGGGGCAAGGTTGTCTGTAGTCTCTTCTACTCCTATACAGACACTCCTCTATGCTCTGGACAATCTCTCTTCCTCCTTCAAGGGCTGTGCTCCCTTCCCACTCTCCAGAGGGTATCCTTGGATGCTCAGACCTTTCAGGCCTCTAAAAAGTTACCTGATCTAGACACAGCCTCTGCACACTGGAGCTTTGTATCATCAGGTCAAGGGAGGGAATTCTGCCACTGTGTTCTGCTCAGGTGAGACCCCCACCTCCAGCCCTGGAGCCCAGCACAGGGAGGACATGGAGTTGCTGGAGAGAGTCCAGAGGAGGCCATGGAGATGCTCCAAAGGCTGGAGCCCCTCTGCTCTGGAGCCAGGCTGGGAGAGCTGGGGGTGTTCACCTGGAGAGGTGAAGGTTCCAGGGTGAGCTCAGAGCCCCTGACAGTGCCTAAAGAGGCCCAGGAGAGATGGAGAGGGACTTGGGACAAGGGTCTGGAGGGACAGGACAAGGGAATGGCTTCCCACTGCCAGATGGTAGGGTTAGATGGGATATTGGAAAGGAATTTCTGTCTGTGGAGGTGGGCAGGCCCTAGCACAGGTTGCCCAGAGCAGCTGTGGCTGCCCCTAGATCCCAGGCTGGATGGGGCTTGGAGCACCCTGGGATAGTGGAAGGTGCCCCTGGCTGTGGCACAGTTGAGACTGGATGAGCTTTAAGGTCCCTTGCAGCCCAAACCAGGCTGTGGTATTCTCTGATTATGACTTTCACAGCTCATACCCACAAAGCACACTAATGTGCTCAGTTACAGCCACCCACAGCCTCTCACTATCCCCACCACTTGCATGACAGCTCTACAGATGAAGATTCCTGGAGCAGTTCCACACCCCACTACCAAGGGGCTATCTCACCATTAGCTCTGCCCTGGAAAGAACCATATGGCCATTGGCTTGCAGCTGGCAACCAACTCTGATATCCTGCTCCTGGAAGCACACACCACAACAAGCATGAAGAAGGGAAATATTTATAGAAACCTTCCTGCCTGCAAGCATTTCTGATCCTGGCTTGACCAGCTCAAACTCAGCTCCAGGAGTGTAAACCTCAGTGCATGTCTGAAGTCTTTTGGGGAGGAAGATGAGAAAGCACATGGGTTTATCTGATATAGATCTTGCAATGTCAGAGCTCTGCTGCATGTTTTCCAGACAGGAACCTTGCTGGTGAGTGCTGCAGGCTCTCCACTGAAATTCCTGGTGCATGTCTGGTATTCTGTGCACAAGGGTCAGTGGGGACAAACATGAGTGAGAGAAATGGATTCAGTAATGAAATCTTGAAGTGAAAATGTGGCTGGTCAGATTACAGTGACAGAGAATGTCAAGAGTACTGTAGACCCAAACAGCTCTTAAATCCGGGTAAGGAACAGGACATCTGTGACAACAGCAGAATCATCAGAAATAGCAGCTAATCCCAAATTGGGCGCAAGTGAAGTCCAGAGCTTGCTAGGGAACATCATGTCAGCAGGATTAAGGGCAAGCCTTACAGGGCAGCTGTGATTCTGAAGGATTGAGAAGCAAATTGTGATCAAAGAGCCACACAGGCACAAGAGGAAACAGCATGGAACCCAGAATCCTTCTCCTGAAGGCAGATGGAGGTGAGTGACAGCCCAACAGATCCTTTCCAAATCACCCCCTGGGTCCCAGGAGCAATGGATGGGGGACTGCTCACGTGACACTGACTGACATGCTGTGAGATTGTCTGTGGGAAAGGAACAAGAGGGGTAATTTTATTGTCATGTCCTGCAGGGGGTGTAAGGAAAATCACAGCATGAGAAAATGACAGTGTATCTGTCTGAGGTCATTTGCATGCCCGGATAATCTGTGGGAGGAGAGCCAGAGTTGCTGTGCTTGACAGAGGCAACACCACGACAATGGGCCTGGGAATCAGGAGATTTGCAAGCCCTGAAACCAGCCTGGTGTGTCCTGCTCTCAGAAACCAAAACGACCTGACTTAATCATTTAGGCTTCCAGTGATTTCACTTTGCTCCCTCACTATGGGCTGTATGATGGTCTCATCTTGCTGATGGCACAGAGGGACAGTCTCACCCTCAGAAATGTGCCCACATCCCAAGGGCACACCTGGGGGACACAAAGAGACCATACACACTCAAAGGAGCACAAACACAAAGGCAGACACTGGGTAGCAGTAGCTGTGGGCAGCCAGGGCAGCCAGTAGATTTTAGCAGGGATCTAGAAGAAGGAAAAAAGGCTTTGTCAGTGGTTACAGGTTGCTCCTCTGCTGCAGAGCATCTCTGGGAGAAACATGCAGTGGCAGATGGGAACTGGCATGGCTGGCAGGAAAACTCGGTATCTCTGCAGTGGAAAATCCAGCTGATGGTTGGATGGAGCAGGGCCAGGAGGACAGGCTGCCTGCAGAAGGCACAGGCACTTCACAGGGAGTGTGAGGGAGGTGGTGACAGGTTGGGTGAGACTCACTCACACAACCCTTTAACACTGCACTGCCAGAGACCCCCAGGAAAATCCCAATGATAAGGTGTGCAGGACTCTGCACAGCACTGATAAGTGTGGCAGAAATCTGATTGCTTAAAAAACCTGGGCATTCCAAAGGGATTTCAGCTGGGTGCACAGGGAGGATGACTTGGATTTTAGAGATAACCTTTGGGCAGAACCATCCAGCTTTCAGCAGAGCCCAGATACGGGTATTTAGAGAAAGGTTGTCAAAGAGAATGGAGGGGGTGGGTGGATGGTGAGAAAGAGACACTGAGAAAGGAGCAGGGAAGAGCAAGTATGAGGAGATTTAAAATTCCTGAGCTGAAGGCAGGAGGTAGGTGTCCAGGAAGGGCTGTCAGAAAGCAGAATGAGAATTAATTTGGACAGTGCAGGAGTAAGGTGATCACTCTGTGAGTCATCAGCAGGACAGTAAATATGCAAAATTTGTAAATAAGGTCACCCCGAGAGGGAATGCAGAGCAGGGAGAGAGGAGGGCTGGGCAAATAGCCAAGGATGGAGCAGGTGATGTAGCTGACAGTACCTGAGGATTGTCAAGCAGGGCAGGCACAGCCTCAGATCCATCAAGGCAGGGGGAACCATGTCCTCCCTGGGCAGAGGGGAATAACAAACCTCCCCCTCCACCAACAGTAGACTCGTCACTACCAGACCCAAAGAGAGAGCAAACTGTGATGTCAGTGTGCTAGTGGTAGCCATATATTGGAAAAGACAAGCCCACAGCTGCAGCTGGCAGGGAGTTGTGTGGGAAACTGAGCCTAGCCAGCATCATTCAGCTGCTTCCCAGGCGCTGGAACAGCCAGAGCTCATGTCTGTGGTTGCAGGGACAGGAGCAGGAGCTGTGGGATCCTGAAAGGCTCCATTGACCCCAGGTTACAGAGCCAGCTGGGCACATGCCAGGGCTGAGCTCACCCACTCACCTGGAGCTGGCAGCTTGAAGGGAATGCCACGTTACCTGGTTGCTGGCAATGGCCTCTCACTTGTCAGCAAGGGATGCAGGCAGTTTACACAGGGATGTGTTAGGCAGCCACCCTGAGAGCTCAAGACAACAAAGAGATCCTGAAAAAATCAGATCCATTTCTAGCTGTAGAGATGCTCTTAGCAAGTCCAGCAAGCCCCAGGCAGAGCTAGGGGAAGGGGGGCTGGGAATGGACCACTGGGACAATGGTCCAAGAACAAAAGGGCTGCATTAAAGGCCGTATTCTAGCAGTTAAACCAGGTTTAAGCAATTTTGCTGCTGCCCAATCTGAGGCTAATAATGAGTCAGTTTTACAATCTAGTAATGCCTGGCCAAGTCAGTGGAGAAAAGAGGGTGAGGCACTTAAGCAGTCCAAACCTTATGTTTCTGTTGGCATGTTAACAAAGGCAAACCACTTTCAGGTTTAAAGTACACAATCCCTGATGGAACCAAGATATTTTACAAACCTGATGTGGTGCTGTGATGGAGTAAGGAGCCTTAACATCTCTGTCTGGTAAAACCCCAAGAGGCAAAGTTCAGTGAGCTGGTGCCAGGGTGACTGGCAGAGGTTATCCAAAAGCCAGGCTCCATGAAATGTAGTCATGTCATCAGGACAAAGTGGCCTGGTCTCTGCAGGCTGCCTGCTTTCCTGTTTACCTGACCCAGCAATCCAGAATTTATTTTACACAGCTTCATTTGTAAAAGAATCCAGACTGTAAAGTGCAGCTTAGCCCACAATTCCACTACCAGACTTCATCAGATCACTCCATGCTCTGAGACTACCATCTCAACACAGTAATAGACATTATCCTCAGGCTTTGTGTGTTTATGTTACCCTTCCATTTTCCCTTCAGATATGACATGCAATTCCTAGAAAATATGTTATAAGCTCTTCTGCTCTGGAGTTCTGCCACCTCTGATTGCACTCATTTGAGGCAAGGATGTTGTTTGAAAGTAAATCAATAAACAAGCCTTAAAAGGGTCCTACTGACAGAGGCTGGGGGCAGCACCACCTCTCCCTCCCCAGTTATCTCTGCTGTGCTTCAACCTAACCAAGTAAATGGGTGAAATCCAAACAGGACAACACTTCCAAAATCTCCCAGTGTTGCTTTACAGTATGGGAGTAGGGACCAGGGTGTGGCTTGCACCTGGAATGGCACCTCCAGTGTTCCAAGTCCCTGGAGTCACCAAAGCAGTGTCCCAGCACAATCTGGAAAGGGTCTCCCAGGGATCATCACTGCCAGCCTGTGGTACCCATGTGGGGCTGCAGCCAGGTTCTCTTGGTTTCTACAGGAAACATCTCAACCTCAGTGAGAGACTGGCATGGCAAACCTGGAAAGCCTGGATTCAGAAAGCTGCCATGCACCTCCCACTCTTACTGAAGACATTTAGGGTCCCTCAGGCTTGCTATCACATGGAGAGTAACACATCCAAGTAGAGCATACCTAGATTTATTTGAGAATCCCAGGGGAGCACATCACCCCTAATCCTCCTTTACACTTCTTGTGGCTTCTTGTATTTCCCAGCACACCAATAGCCATGCAGGCACAGGATCTGATCTTTGGGAGTTTCCCAGTAACCTCTAACAGGGTTGTACCTCCTCAGGCAGCTCCTCCATAATGGACCCCCTGAGCACAGCATGGACTGCTGGCTAACCATTTCCTTAGGGCAGAGCTGAGAGGTAGGTCATGCACCACCAGGAGCTGTCCTGCACTCCAGGATCAATGCACACACAGGCAAGGGAACAACCAGCAAAACCTCTGACACAAAGCCTGCTTGGATGCACTCACAGCAGGGTTTACAGTGCAAGTTAACTCCACTGGTTGATTTGGATTTTTTTTTCTTTCAAAACCTCCAAAGGCTGCACAGACACAATGCTGACAACTCAGCCAGAGAGGAGGGCTGCTGTTGCACACAGTGAGAATGAAGACCCCCTCACTCTGCCACTGAACAACTGTTGGGTTTTTGCCTGGCTGCATCTTCAGTTGAGATCTTCATTGCCTGTGTGCTGATGGTTGTATTGGTGTGTCTGCCTGGGCTTCCTCAGGCTGGCTCAGGACATCTGCTTGCTGTTCCAAGCTCTGCTGCTTTTGCTCGCTGTAAAAGAGAGTAAATCATTCAAGGTAGAATTGATCTCTTGTTTTGGTTGTCTTCATGGGCTGGCCTCTGTTCAGTGCTCTGTGTTGTGTTTCCAAATCCAGCATTGTATGTGCAGAATCTGATTAGGGGAGTTTACACCACCAGAATATACATCTAGTGTAGCAATTATACACAGCTCTGGAAGAGCCTCCCACACAACATACTGGCACAGTGAAGTTCCTACTAGAGAGATGTGGGAGAGCAGCCCACACGTCTCCTGCACAACCAGATTACTCAGCCCCAGAGTGCTGCTTGAATCAACATTTTCTTGGGATTCAGGGAGAGATCCCACAGAGTGCTGCTCTTTTTTGTGGGGGTCTGTCCTCATTCACAGGGCTATTACTCATTGCCTGTAAGGCTGGATGCCACCAAGGTGCTCTGCACTATCCCAGCCTGCAAAGAAGGCTCCTGTGAGCTGCACAGAGTGACACGACTGCCAGAAGCCATAACCATAACCTCCCCTACAGCACCAGGCAGCTGAACTGCACACACTGCTGTGGTGCCTCACTTTCTCTCTGTGCTTCCAGCATAGGCTTCCCTGCCCCTCACCCAGGCAAACCCCAAATTCAAAAGGCCAAATTCTTCCCTGTGTCCATGCAAAGCTGCCCCTTGTCTCCTCTGCAGAGCAAGGGGAACTCTCCCACCCTGCCTAGGATTGCAGAGCCCTGTAACGTGGCCCCAGGGCAACACTTCCAACCCCAGGGCAATTTTTCCTGCTGGGAGCCATCCCCCCACTCTGGGCACCTGCAGCACTGAGCAGTTTTAGGGGTGCTCAGCCATGGGGTAATTAATGAACACTTATGATCACTTCTATTATCTGCAACTTGAAGGCAACTCTTATCAAGGCAGAGCTGGAGCTGTGCCCACCCAGGGCACAGCCGTATCTGGGGCTCAGGACCTTTGCTCATTCATTCTCCCTGGCTGCTCAGGGAGTCAGGTGCTGCTGTTCCTAGAAGGCGAATAAATTATTACTGCAAATTACTCTGATGAAGTGGCTTTTATTAGAAAGCCAGACACAAAGGGAGTTTGCTGATTGGCTCCCAGTGATGTCATACCCAGCACAGCACTCAAATGCAGAGATACGAATTTTCTCGTCTATATTTTGCATATAATTTTCATTTTCTCCTGGCAATAAAGACACCAGTGGAGTCTTTCACTCGGAGAGGGTGGTGGGGGGTCTGTACTGCTCAAGTGGCTGATGAAAGAGAAGTTGCCTTTGTTCCTCTGTCTCTCTGTCTTGCAGGAAACCTAGGGCTAACAGTTTGCACCCACAAAGGCACCGTGGTCTATTGCTCTGTTACAAGCCCATCACTCCATTTTCTTAGGTGGATAGCAGAGAAATTGGCTTTTTTTTTTTTTTTTTTTTTTGCTTCACTGTATATAAAATCATTCTGATCACAAGATTTTGCTATTTACAGGCTGAAGCTTAAAGTACACATAAAGCAACAGCTTTCTGATCATCATCAGAAGGTGGGTACAGGGCTTTTGGAAAAAAACAGGCAGCAAAATCCCAACTAATTATTTATTTTCCAAATTTCACATGGTGGTTGTTCCTCCCTGCAAAGCCACTATGAGCTCTCAGTGAGGTCTGTCAGAGGCAGACTCAGCAACCAGCACACCGTGTGCTCTCATTCCTCTTTTCTAATTGAATGTCCTATCGAACTTACAGAATTTGCCTAGGAAACATTCCAGCTTTAATGACTTCTGGATGCAACAGGCTCGCTGGTGCAGCTCAAACAGCAGAGCCCTGTGTGGAGAGCAGGCATGGAAGTACCCCTTGCCTCACTGAACTGGAATGAACTCCCAAATTCAAGCGAAGGCTGTGGTTTCCTTGGCAGCTCCCTCACGCAAGGCTGCTGCAGTTCTGGGCCCCTGTTGTCCCTGCTGAACCTGGCCATGGGCAGGAGGTTTTCCATACCTCCCTGCCTCCATTATGTGCCGAGGTACAAATTTTGCTGGGATGGCCAAGTGTAACATTTCCAGCCCTGGAAACAGTCTCCTGCTTGTTCTGTGCAAACACTGGGCTCTGCTCCAGCAGAGCCAGCACAAATCCTGAGCTGACCTACAGTGCCTGCCTATTCCCCTTTGATTATGGCTCCAAAGTCATTTGTCCTACAAGGGCAGAAAACAAAATGCATCCATCACTTGGAAGATGTCCTGGAAACCCCCAGACAGCTGTGCTGATGAAACAGGACACAGGGCTACCAGAGAGCTCAAACATAGTTAGATTTGCTGTTCCCAGTCCTGGGGTCACGACTCCCTGCAACATCATCAACTCCACTTAATTCCAGGTGGCTCGAAGTTGGAAATCATTCTCTGTTATCATCTGAAGATTTGCTGAGCTGCCTGCCCTTTGTGGAAAACAGGAGCTGTCCTCAGACTCCTGGATGTTGGATTTAAGGCTTTTGAAATCCTGAGGGTGAAGGGGCAAGGAACAGGCATCCGGGAAGGAGAGCACCTGACTGTGAATCAGAGTAAAAGGAATGTGAAGATTGCCATCCTGGGAGAGGATGCTGGCTGAGACACACGGCCAGCATCAGCAAAAAGGGAATGGGCTCTCAGGTTTAAGACCTGGAACAGATTCAAATCACCCCTTTTAGGTCTGACCTCCTTGCCTGTTTGAGGGAGACAGCAGAGAGGGGAGGGCGTCATGAATTTGGATGCTGTCTTTACATGGCTTGGCCCTACATCCCTCTTTGCTTTTACCACTCCACGTGTAGAACAGAGGGTTATTAAAAGCACCAGAAGAATCTCAAGTAAAATAATTTTACTGTTTTTTAAGAGCTTTGTTACAGCATCCATGGAGCTCTGGCTTGGACCACCACAGACCATTGTCTGTGGATACTGCCTTTGGATATTGAATTACTGTTCAGAAATGTATCAAATTCCAAAATTGCAAACACTTTGCAAAAAAAGAAGCCTCTCTAGAACAGAACACACTTAGCACAGACAATAAAACCATCATGCTGGCCTAACTCAGCTTCCCTTCCCCACTCAGAGCAACAGCCTTGCCCCAGTGTCATTCCAGCAGTGTTATTCCCCTGGGAAGCAGCCAGGCTCTGGAGGAGAACACAGTTCCACCTACTCATCACTCACCTCAAAACGAGAGCCCTTCCATTGCTTGGCTTTTAATGAAATTGGGGGTTGATATCTCAGTCAGCCCCTCCCTTCCACTTGAGGACAGCATTAGCATCAGTCTGGATTATAATACCCAGTGAGCTGTTCTGGGGTGATGTGAATCAAAGCCCTGAAAGTGGGATTGTGTTTAACTAATTGTGGCTGATAGATGAAGGTATCGATCGTAGATTGAGAGGTTCAGGACTGGCCTGGGGGATAATTATTGCAGGGCACACTGTGTTAGGGTGATATTTTTTAAATTTCTGGTGATGTAGAAGGGAAGCCGAGGGAAAATAAGTGAATAATTGCAGCTAATTAGGACTTGTGTGTGCATCCCAAATTAATTTGAATAATCAACCACCACCAGCAGTCTGATCTAAAAGGAAAAGGAAACAACTGCTCAGAAACATCTCAATTCCTCCCATAAACTGTGCAGTCCCATATCTGGGATAAACGTTTTACGGAATTAAAGGCCCTAAATACAGAAGGGGAATTGGGCAAGATTAGTGAATTGAAGCACTTGCCTTTGCCTAAGATCTACGATAAATCAAAGGGGTTGGGTGAGTCTGTGGGATGGCAGGTTTGGGATAGCAGATGATGCTCTGGCCGTGCCCCCATCCTATCTCTATCCATGTGCAACAGGCCCCCCCCGCCGGACTGGCGGCCGCCACCCCTCCCAGGTGGGACACGGGAGCTGCGGGATGGCCACGGGGGGATCAGACACACAACTGCTGTCGCCGCGGGGATCATGAGAGGTGTCTCGGGCGAGGAAAGGGCAGATGGAGGCGAGGCTGCGACAGCAATCTGTGTCCCGGTGCCCGGCCCCTCGCTCCGGTCTGCGGGATCCCCGTAATCCCCCCCGGCAGCCCTGCTGCTACAAACACTCTCATCACCATCGCAGCGGGGGCAGCTCAGCACAGACAGCGAATGATCTAGCGGGGGGTTAATAAAAGGACTGGCGCAGAACAAAAAGCCTGTCAGCCGCCACAAGATGTGCTCTCCTCCCCTTGTGCCCCCCAGGAAATTAAAAACCGGAGCCTGTGGTGTGCAGCTCTCTGCGGAACTGGACGGGGCACTGGTTGAGGAAGGGTAGGGTGGGAAGGGAGAAGTTGAGAGTTAAATGTTTGTCCCAGCTGTTGTTTCTGATGCGAACTATCAAGTGCTGCTGTTACTCTATAGGACCAGACTACCTGGTTTTCCAAACCTGAAGAGATCAAGGCACATTTCTGCCAGCAGCTCCTCCTGGAGAGAGTCCACTACATCCTGCCAGGCTGCTCTGCGTGACACCACTGAAGTCCATGTTTCCATGGAAATGGGAAGAGAATGGATCTGTGACACAACATACCTTTGCTGATGTAGACCTGGACCACATCTAACATCTCTTTCTAGCCACAACCTTCAGGACTGGGTATTTTACCGGCACAACCAAAACAGAACAATAGCGGGGGGAAGATATCTGATGGTATGAATCAAACCCCACCATCCTGTCTGGTGGGCAGCAGCCGAACTCTAAAGTGCATTAATCCATTAAAACACCCTTCTAGACAGAGAGACTCCTGCACTAAATACAATATAATTCACAAGCGAATAGCGAGGATCTGCCCTCCCCTCTCGGGCTGGGTTAGGTAAAGTTTCCAGCAGCATTTCGCTGCCGAGGGCTGCGCTGGCAGCGCTCGGAGGTTCCTCGGCAGCTCCCCGTGCCCAGCCCGAGCGCGCAGCGCGGGCCCGCAGCGCCCTCTCCCGCGGCACCGGGACACCCCCGGCGGCACTGCCTGCCCTGCCTGCCCTGGACAGGCACAGGGGCACCACCCAAACCAGCAGCGACTGCTGTGTGTGTGCCTGGAAGGTTTCTGGTGAGCAGAGAGAAGGTAGGCAGAGTTCTTTACCTACTTACAACTTGCCAGCAACGCTGGGCATTCCAGATAAAAGTGAGGAGGCTCACAGAGGTTTTGCTGAGGACATGTCAGTTTGGCATCTGCCAGAGCAGTGTGGAATAAAGCCATTATCCCTCCCTTGGACACACTGCTCATCACGTGCTGCACCTCAGGGTGTCAAGTAGACAAACACTCACCGGTCTGTTCTTGTACCACCATCACAGAGGTTTTGTACAGCCTCTCTCAGCAGCTGCTCTCATCCCACACTGCCCTGGGCACTGCTCCGGGCATCTCCGTGCCCACACCCCAGCCTGCCCTGGACCTCACCCCAGACCCATCAGCAAAGCACATTAGGAGGAGAAACACAAGATATTTGCAAAGCCAAAGGCAAAGCAATGACAAATTTTGTCTCTGCAGGGAGTTTGCTTGGGATTATTGTCATTTTAAAGGGCAAGTTACTGCTCCTAGAGCTGGAAGCCAAGAATTTGAATAAAGGAGCTTCATGAATACAGATACATTGCATAGACAGAATAAATAAAGCTGATCCACAACTGCCATTTTACTTTCCAAGTGAGCAAAAATGAGATGTCCCAACCCCAGGAGGTCCAGAAAGGGCTTCAGCCCCTTCATTAGACAGAGAAGAGGCTGAGATGCCAGGCCCTGTTGAGTGCTTCCACCCTGTCAGGAGAGCAATGTGCTGGAGAAGTCAGCCTTCCCCCAAGGAACACCACTCCCAGGAAGCAAAGGCTTCCTGGCTGCCATGAAAACACTTGAAAACTGGGAACACTCCTGCCCTTCCTCAGTGAAAGGGACTCCAGGAGGCACCAGTGTCAGAGCCAGACCCAGCTACACCCACAGGACATTCAGCACCACACTGCAGTTCCTGGAATAAAGTCAGCAGAATAAAAGATAAATGAAATAAAATGGGGTTTCAATTGACCAGGACATTTCATTCATCCCAAAAGCATATGAGAAGCCCAGGGCTCCCTCTGAGCAAGAAGCAGCAGCTCTGTGACATGTCCCAGCTCTGCTTATCCTCAGTGGGCACTCACAGCATCTGGCCAGATGTGCCCTCAGGCCCTACCCTGGCTCATGCACCAGCACCTGCTGCTGGAAAATGAGTTTTTGCAATATTCCTTCCTGCCACATCCATCTCAGACAGTAGAAATAACCATGTCTCTCACACCATGTTACATGTCCTGACAGATCTGTCCAGCCAAGACATCCCTTGCAACACCAGCCTTGATTTGCCCCTGACCTCAGTGAGTTTGGCACCAAAGTGATTTCCTCCAGGCTTGGGAAGGTTATTCCTTCTTTTGGTGCCATTAGGAAAACTCCTGTGCGTGCTGTGCAGGGCTGAGACTCTGCTCCATAGCAGGTAGCAGGTCTGTGTTCCTCCTGCTGCTGCTGAGCACATCCCTGCACATATCCCTCTCCTCCAAGTCTCATTTGTCCTACACCTGCAGTGAGTGTATGTATTTTTGGTCTCAGGGAAACATATGAGCAAGAATTTACCTGCTCAGCAGATTCTGCTGGGTCCCACTTGTCCACAAAGAGCAGTGCAACACTGACAGGACCTCTTGGTGGTAGTTCCACGTGGTCTTTTGTATGCTGGTGATAGAGGATTTGGTTTTTGTTAGCAGTTCTCTGCTTTGTCTTGGGTCATCCACCACTGCTGGCTGTGGTAACATTGAGAGCACCAGCTTCAGGGTGTGGAGACACCAAAGTGACAAAATTCCCCTTGTGGTGCTCTAGGTAAATGAACAGATTGCATCCAAAACAGACATGGGCAAGGTCCCCATGCCCCTGACTCCATCACTGAACATATACACTCACCTGGGATCAAATATTGTGCCAGGGTGCCATGTCCAGCTCTGACAGCCCCAAAGGCTCCCTTCTCTTCACTCTGTCTGCATTCTACTTGTGGTCACCCCACATGCTGGACTGGCACCACCATGGCATTAATCTCAGGAGGGTGACAGTGACACTGTCCTCACAGAGGTCTCCTGGCTGAAGCACTGCCTGTGCTCACACCTCCTCACTCCTTTGCCCTGAGCAGGCTCCAAACCCACCTCTCCCACTGCACTGCCCACAGCTCCCTCCCAAGCTCACACTACTTGTTACTCCAGCAAAGAAGTGAATCCCAGTAATGTGAGAGCACTTGCAGAGCCCAGCTTTACAGAGACTGAAGTTTGTAGTTTATGCCTCCAGGGTGACATTGCAGATGAAAATCAAAATGCCAGAACTGACAAAAGGAATTTTAAAAAGCATTTTCTGCTTTTAGGCAGCTGAGAGATGAACAGATCTAGATTCACTGGGCTTAGGTCAGTCTTGTCTGAGATACACAGGTCCTTCTCCTTGCTTTGTCCTTCCAATCCTTCCCCTTCCCAGAAATACCTCAGCTGAGTCTCCTACTGTGCAAATCCCAGGTCAGTCTTTAGAGCAGTAACAGTAGCTTATTTAAATCTCTGCAGACAATAAGAACTTCTCAGGAGCCCTCAATCTTGACAGAGCAGCAAATATTCACAACTGTAAATGTGCCTTGCACGATTTTTTCTCAGATTCCTGCTAACTACCCAAAGTTTAGCTGATGCCCTCTTTTTCTGCGTTTTCTTTTACACAGAATAAAGATCTTGTTTTGCTATTACCTTGTGGTATTTATGTGTAAGGTTGCTCCGGGTCCCAACTCTGTACTCTTGTGTCCTTTTCCCATCACACAGACACAAGCTGCAGCATGTCACTTCAGCAGAACATGCCAAAGGCATTTGGGGGGCACTCACAGTGGCATTTTACAACTGCTCCTTGGGGATTTGATCTCTTCCTTCTTAAAAGACCTTCTGTCCTTGAAATACAGCTTGAACTTTTCAAATGAGATCACAATTGCTAAACATTCCTGTGCTATTTAGAGACATCTTTGCTCTGTTGATAGCAGTGACATGCACAGGAAAGCCACTGCTCTGCTGGCACTCCACTCATTGGCAACAGGTGACACAGTCAGCTCTATCTCAGAGGGATAAGACCTGCTGTGGGTGTGTCACGTGGATGTAAATGCCTCCCTAACAGTTCTCTTTGGTAGGGCCGACTCAAGGCTTGCAAACATTTGGAAGGAAGCTGGAGTTTTCACACCCCAACAGCCTCTGAAGTGGCAGCACACAGCTTTCCTGAGCCAATCCCAACCTCAGGAATCCAGCAGGTATCTGCTGTGTACTATTACAAACTAGGATTTCATCTGAGGTTTACTCCCCCAGCTCTTGTTGCAGACTGATGGCTTTGTGATTATGATTTTCCTTAGCTTCTGTCTTGAGATGTTTCTGTGTCTGAGATTGTCACTGGGCACTGCAGTGACTCCCACTCCTCCCTGATTGCTGTGCTGCTGAGACATTGAATAACCCACATGAAAAATGCTTCCCTTGGGTTGAGGGATGGCATCACTCCCCCCATTTCATAATAAGGTCAGAAGAAGAATTCTTGAAGCCTGCTAGCCTAGGAAATGAACCTAAATCCCTGATCAGAGGGATTCAAGTTCACCTCCTGCTCATGGCATCTGCCAAATGCGCCATCAGCACCAAGCAGCCCTTCCTGGAGCAGGCTAGAACCTTGTCCTACCTCCCTTACCTGTCACCAATGAGCAGCACAGGGCTCACAACTGTTACTCTCTGGCCTGCCAAGAAAAAAATTCTATTTCAGTCAGAACATTGGAGGCTGATGGAAATCTGACAGTCCATGGCTAAGCTGCCAGCTGGGAAGTGGGTGGGAATGAATCTTTTGTTAAATAGTTAAACTGCCTTCTCTCCAGATTAATTAATTCACAAAGAACATATCCCTTCCTGGGTTTCACAGCTGAAAACAAAGCCAGTCTCACATCCCCTGCACTATCTGTCAGTTGTATGACAAAGTGCGGAAGTCCTCACTCCATTATTCCTCATGTGATCAAATCCTGGGGGAAAAAGAAAATCTCTGCACTGGCTTCCAATTCACCTGAGGTTCTGAGCTGCCCCACAACAATTTTTTACAGTTACACCAAATGGCTGGTTCTGTCTTGAGCTGATCCAGAGGACCATGACCCCAGGCAGAAGCCCCAGCACAAACTCAAAGCACTCAAGGCACTGCCCAGTTCTATTTTCAGCCCAACTTTCCCTCAGTTTGTATTAAATGCCAGGTGTCTGTTTGGTATCTCCACCACAGTGGCAACCCTCAGATCACATTTGGTTTCCCATGGGCCAGATCCAAGGAGTGGTGGATAGCTGGACAGGTGCCCAGCTGAAAGCTCAAGAGCCCAGCAGCAAAAACCAGCTCAGCACCTGTGTCTCAACAGAGAGAGGAGCAGGTCGAAAATCCAGCTGTCCACAGGCTCCTGCTCCTCATCTGGTAGCACAGGTCCTTGGATAATCTCAAAGCCTCCTCATCAGGTGCTCAGGCATAGCTGTGCCCTTTCCCAGTCCCATGTCCTGTGTATCTGCTCAGACCTGTCTTTCTCACCTTCAACTGCCAGCTAAGTGCTAAATCTGTAGCAGACTCCAAAGATTATCAGCTCTTTTCCTGTAAGGGAGCTTTGTTTGGGAAAGGCTTCCTCACACACCTCCATATTTGGCACCTTATCACTCTGCTTGAAGTGAAAACCAAGCTCAGTATCACCTCTCCTCTCCAGAGTAGGCTGCAAGAGTCACAGCATGTGCAGATTCCCACAGGCCACTGTCCCACCTCTGGAACAGTGAGATACCTGGGAAAGGGAAAGCCATCCCTGCCCTGCTCACCCTCTAGATATGGAGGACTTCACAATCCTCTAAAGCAATGCTCTGAAGCTGAAGGGTTTATTTTCAATCAACTCTTGCTTGTACAGAAGCTGGTCCAGAACAGTAGATTGTTCTTTCCTGGTTATTTTTATACAATATAGTTTTTGAGGTTAATGAGCAACCAAAACTGTCCTTGTAAGCCTGAGTTTGGCTAAGGAGAGTGTTCTGTCAGCAGCTGATTCTGCAGGGGGAAGTCACAAGAGAAAAGTCTGTTGTTCCTCCAGACAGCAGATGGAGCAGTTGCTGCTGAGGTCTTCTGCAGCGGCATGTTTCAGCTAGAGAAAAACGGGGAGGAATAAAGTGACATTCTGTCTTGGCCACTTCTGAGAAAGGAAATGTCACAGCAGTCGTTTCTGAAATCCAGAGAGCAGCAGAAGTAGAGAAGCATCAGTTTGTTTTCTTCTGTACCTTTGTGAAGATGAAGGAGGAAGAGTCTTTCTCAGTATGTCCACCGTGGAGAGGTTTTCAGTGCCTTCTCTCTTCTCTTTAGCCTCTTGTCTTTCACCAGTGCCCAACAGCCATTTCTACTTGAGATGTGCTGTGCTCTGAGGCAGGGAGATCAACCATCCCACTCACCCCAAACAGCCTGAGGATGCTGCAGGGAAGCACTCAGTCCTGCAGCACTACCAAAGCACAGGCTGAGCTTACAGAATGGAGACAGAGTAAATCACATGCAGACTTGCAAAAGACAGTCCCTGGAATCTGAGCTGGTTGATCACCCAGCAATTTCCCTGGGAATCTACCTGGGTTTCCCTCTGATCTCTTTTGGTTAGTACTTCTCCTTATCATGCGTGATGCCCAGCCTAGAGGCAAGACATCTTCACAAGACTTACAAGTGCCACAGAACTACAAAGGAAAAAGGAATTTTATGCTCACAAAGCCTCAGCAATATCTATACACATACATAAGAAGAAACAGACTTCAAATACTTATAAAAGCGCCTATTCTGTTCTGGATTTCTGTGGTCTTCCAGTGTCTTACAGCTTTATTTCAAGATTATAAGATACTTTCTTTGAAACCTTCCCCACACCACCAGTTTTAGCACCCCTTAACTCCTCTTTATTTTATAAAACATTTTCCGGATATTCTGACTCTGCACCACTTTCCTCAACCATGTTTCTGTTTTTCTGATTGCTGTCTCTTTATGGAGGAGGTTAGACCTCTTTCACCTACTTAAACAAATCTGGTTCCATGTGCAGCCACAATCACTCCTTTGGTCTCATTTAACACCAAGCACTCCATGTTCTGTGCTTCCTGTAGTCACACTGAAGGAAAATACCAGGGACACCTTTGTCACAGCAAATTCCTTACCCAAACCTCTGTGGACAGATCTAGAACCAACAGCTTTGCCAGGCACCACTATTTATGAGCTGTGTCTGTTAACACACAACCCAGGGGGGTGTGTGAGCAGTTTGCAGTATGAGCTATGAAATACATAAGTAAGTTTGGCAGTCTCAGTGGTGACATTCTCAAAACAACTGCCTCTCAGAAGACCAATACACACATTCACTGCAAAGTCTGATTCAGGGCTTCACCTGGCATGTTAAAATACACCCAGCTTACACTATTGCATAAGGCACATCCTATCTGGATCAGCTGGCCCCAAGAGAGCTGGGCTGTTCACTTGACTGCACATTCTGCAGTTCCTGGAGCTGTAGCACAGCCTGGAAGATGCTAAGGAAGAGACAGGGATCAGGGGGGTGGAGCAGAGTGGCCCTGGAGCTGCTCTGTGAGAAGTGACATATGTAAGGGAGGATCCCTGAGGATGAGCAGCTGATGTCACCTCACTCTGTCCCCACCCTGAGCAATTCTCCCACAGGGCTGTGGGTGACTGGAGTGGCAAAACGGCAGCTGAGCCAGTGGGGGAAAACCACTCCCCATGGACATGCACCCCCGTGCCCACAATCCAGACTGGCTCTTCCAGACATGCATGGGACACACACCAAGGGAGGAACAGAAACAGGCTATGTGCACACTGATAGCTCAAGTGTATTTTCACTGGTAAAACTCTGGTGCTCTCAGGCCTCTCTTTTCCTTCTCCCCTGCTCATGGAAATCTGACCTGAGGCAGTCCTGTCCCTTGCAAAGTGCCCTCAGATGTCCCCACACACAGGTCTGTAAGCTGACAGACCCTACAGAACACAAACACCTGGCTTCTCTATTCTCACCTCTCCAGGCCTGCCTAAATCCTTCTTCCACAGTCCTCTGCCACAGTAAGGGCTTCAGCTACAGCCTTAAAGGCTCAAATCAAAGGCTTCTCGAGGATCCAGCTTTTGGGAGTTTTCTACAACCATAGCAAAAATAAAGGTTGCCCTTTTGGCATGTAATTTTGCTGGTGGGGTTGTACTACACCAGTTTATTATTTGAGGTACCTGATGAGGTTTTAGCAATGCCCTTTGTATCACAGGAATTAGGTCAGGTTCACTAGGCACATTCACTCCCAACAACACTGGCACTGCTGTTAGTGCTGAAATGATGTGAATATAAATTATAACAACCATAATACAGAATCCAAAGTATTTACAATGACACACAACCCACAGAATGCTCACCAATGGGAATGCAAATTGGATGGATGTAGGCAACTGCAAAATAATTTGAGTTTGGATTTCCTTCCCAGAGATAAGATTGAGCATCTGTCATCCATCTTCTACCTTGCCAAGTTGAGAATACATGAAAACACTTCAAGCATTGCTCTGCTCACATATACCCATCCTTTCTTCTGAAAAATAAACAACACACCTCTAACACATCTAACCACTCTCATGTTTACAGGGCCATACCTGACAGATGAACAGGGGTTTTGTTGCAGATCTCAGCTTCTGACAGTGTTGCAGCTGGAGTCTCACAGGAGCAAGACTGGAAATGAAGTCAAAACACCTTCCTACTAAAGTTTCTCACTTCCTGGGGATAATTTCCTTACCTGTCTTCTTCCTATAAATTTTAGTTGTTCCATCTTCATTGATCTGAACCATTTGCTCCAGAAGCAAGCAGCTCAGCAGTCACTGCCACCACCTCTGATTGCTCGGGGTGCTCACCAGCACAGGTGGTGGCTCATGCTTGTTGAAGTTCCTGTGGATTTTCTGGAAGCCAGGCTGCTCACCACAGGGTGTGAGCAACCAGCACTGCAAAATCCAGCAATCTGGCTCCAATTGAAAGAAATGCATAAATTTGGACATGGATGATGCCAGCTCCAGCCCTGGTGTCTCAGGCAAGATGGAAACAGTTCTGCCTCCCACTGCTGAGCTCTCAAAAACTGGGGGGTGGCAAGGTCTCCAAGGAAGGCTGATTCATAACCTGGGAGAGAGGAAAGGAGATTCTCTGTGCAAATACTTCTGCAATAGCAAATCTCTCCAACATGGTTCATTCTGCATAACATCCCCACAAGTGGCATCTGGCAGCTTCAGACTCTTCCCAACTATCATTCTGGGAAAAAGGGTTGCCAGAGAAGCTGATATTTATTATTTAAAACTGGGACTTGCATATTTCCCATGTGATTCTACTTCTGAAGTGCTGCACTACTGAGGAGAGGTTTGCAGCTGCCAAGACATGAAAGTATTTGTTATTAACACATCACTATATAATGAGGGGCTTAGCAGGGGGCTGGGCATGCACAAGTCTTCCTCTGCTGCTGACAGAGTAGATGGAAGTCCCCAGGTATCCCATTAGGTGACAAGTGAGAATGAGTACTGCAGCCAAAACTAAGCAATTTGGCACAATTTAGTAAAGAGATGGCATTTTCTGCTCAAAAAGGGCCCAGAATTGGAACAGCACGAGATGTTTCCAATTGAGATTAAGCTGTGCTGGCCAAGCTGAGTGGGTGTCTCACAGAGCAGAGCAACAGCGGGTGCTGAAGTCCAGGACTGAGATCTGCTGGCAAAGCTCTGATGGGGAATGTTGCCCAGTTTCTGAGAACAACACAGACTCTGTATTTTAATTAGAGCTCCTCTGCTCATCTGCACGGCTCAGCAGAAACATTGTGAATTTTCCAGGCCTTTATTAGGATCCATCCAAAAAGCCTACCTTCAACTTTTTTCTTCTCCTCCCCCAGCAAAGCCACACCAGTAGCAGCTATCCACCCCATGTGTTCTGCTCCTGGCTCCCGTGGAATGTCACAGGTAGGCACTGATTCCATGCACAGGGAGTGATGTGTGGCTCTGGAAAGAATGCCCAGCTTGGATTAAATGAGGCCTGTGAGCAAAGGCAGCCTGATAGCAAGGGATGGTGACACAGAGATGAGTGAGCTGGACACACAAAACCTGACTCCAGGGCGCAAAGGGAAGGCAGAGATAAGGGACATGTTGAGAGTGCTGGAGAGGGCCTGCCATCCAAATCATGCCCTGGGTCCTGCCCAGTGTTCCTTGGCTCCAGCTAGATATTCCATCCCAGGCACTGCAGACACACATGATACTAACAACAATAAAGGAATTCATACTTTGGGAAGGCTCCTTCCCTCCCTGTGTTGTGTAACTGGCCAAAGCAGGTCAAAGGGAATGAGCTCAATTTGAATATGGAAACTCAATAAGGAGTAAAGACAATTGCTTCAAGCTTGTGAGTTTAAAGTAAGAAAAACAGGTTTCCAGGCTCCTTTGGGAGCTAGAAGCTTTGGCTTTCACCCCTCCCTGCTGTTTCCTCCCTGTACCCACCCTTGTTCCCCTCCCTCTTGCCTCCTGCCTTATGAGGGTCTAGCAAGCCCTTGTTTCTCCAAACCAAGCCCATGGTCTGAAAAGCAAATTCAATGAGGTCAAAAGCTCACACATACAGGTCTGTCAGCTCTGAGTGGCCTGAGAACAGGTGACACTGTGCAACTCTGCATAGCTAATCTTCAAACAAGCAAGAATCACATCCTTTGTCTGCTTCCTGCAGAAAAGGGGGGGTTTTCCACCTTTTCTCTCTTTTTTTTTTTTCAATCTACGTTTTCTCTTTTTTCTTTTCCTAAAGGGAACAAGTTCCATTTCTAATAACTGAACACGATTAAAGCCACTGTCCCTCTACCATCCCCCCTCCCAAGCAGCTTATACCACAAAACTGTCAAGAAAAAGATTTCTTGTACAAGGACTTCATAACAACAGGGGAAAAAAATGAAGGAAAACTGTTGACAATAAATTTTAACTCTTTCCATTGTAAAAACTCTCTTAAATCTTACCCTTCTCTTCCCATGCTTTTAATAAAAGTATCCCAGTGAAAAGTCATTGAGATCAGTTTCAACTTTTTGAAATTACACACAGCAGTGACCCAGAGGCAAACATCTTGCTATTTCCATAATTAAACAGGTATTTAATCAATAATTTTTATTCAGACCGAGTCAGCTCATATAGATCCAACAGCCCTGAGTCCCTCTATGTTACCTCTAACTGGAATTCATGGGTGGCTCAAGGGCAGACAATAAGAAGCTTAACTTCAGTTCTCAGCTGACAGTTTCACCTCTAATTTTGCTGTTTGACACAAATCTAGATGTCCATTGGCTTAAAAAAATAATTGTTGACCAAGAAATGGGTGTTTAGCTCTTTAACTGAACATGTTCTCTGAGGGAATGTGTCTTTTATAAACCTCTTATTTTTTGTTGGCAGATTGTAAAATGAACCTCACAATTATATTTGCAGCCTTGTTCAAGAGCACTGCCAGAACTGTCCATGGAGGCTGAACACCAGCAGTTTACAAAGAACAAACTGAGGTGGTTCCTCCTCCACTGCATTGATGTGGAAACTGCATCAGTAGCAAAAAAACCAAAACAACTTTAGTCTTCAGGGCAACAACTGCATCAGCATCAGGTGACAAACTAATTACCCCAAAGCTGAATTGCGCCTTAATTCCCCAAAGTATTGCTGTGTCAGATTGCTGCTCACAGCCACACCCTGCCATGGGACTAATAATGGGGTCCCTGAGCAGTGACAATGCTCTGGGCTGAGGCTGCCCCATGGGCACATCTAATTACGATGTTCTCTGACAAGGCTATAAATATCCCTGGTCCCACAGGTGAAGCCCTCGTTGCAGAGTTTTGGGCAGGTACGTACTCTGTTCTCTCTGCCTGCCTGGGCTGGGCTGGAGGGTTGTTTGTAAACATGGGAGCCTCCCAGGCCTCTGCCCTGGGGAATGTGAAACCAGTGAGATTTCATAAACACAGACAGATCAAACACCAGCCAGAAAAGCACTGAAGGGGAAATTATTAAATCTGTTCAAATAAAAAAAAGCTACTGACAAAACCCAAAGACCACCTGAGCAAAGGAAAAGGGGGATTACACATTAACCAAGCAACTCTGGTGGGCTGAACACAGTCTGAGAGGAGAAGATGATTGGTCTGTGAAGGGCACTATGGCAGGAAGGTATTTGAGGATAAAAAAATGTTTGAAGGATCTGTTGTAGAATAGGGAAGGCAGAAAGGCCTCTAGTTTGTCTTCATGATTCTGTTCTTAAAAATCATTACATTATTGCTTTAGGCTCACAAACCCAGTCAGTACCCCGGTCACCATCAGCTGTGAGGTGAGGAGGGTTTTCCTCAGTCTCCTTCACCAGCAATTCCAGCCTCCATCATCTGCTTGGCCTTCCCTGTCTTTGCCCTCTCAGAGTTCTGAGGAATAATTTCACAGGAAGAGAAGACATAAATAAACGAGGAAGTCCTTTATAGCAATGCCTAGGAAGAAAGAGAACCTGATGGGCAGGCAATGAGCCCTGAGGGCCAGACATGAATCTTTGATAATGGGTGCTGACTAAATACCATCCTAAAAAGAAAGGAAAATCAGCAAAAAAGCCTCCCGCTAATCTATCTCCTTTACTGCTTGCTTTGTCAGAGTCTGAGGAGATGACAATCACTCACAACACAGAACTGAATAAGGAAATTATCAGCCGCCTCAGCCAACGCGCTGTGGCACACAGTTGCCAAACTGTTGCAAATTCTGTCAGAAGTCTCTGAGCAAATGTTTCTGCTATTTCTAAAGAAGCCCAGAAAAACGCTGTTTTATTAAAAAGGGAACCCTCCCTTCTAGCTCACTACAGCATCTCTGTAATGGATGCACCAAGCAGCAAAGGGTGTTCCCAGCCTGCTCCCAGCCCAGGTGGCCTCAGGAGTGTGGGCAGGTCTGACGAGGCCACCTCACCCTGGGCAAGGCATGGAAGAGGGCGACATCAGGAATATTGCCACAAAAAAAAAAAAGAAAAAAGAATGCATACTGGGGTTGGTTATTAGCTTCAGACAGTATCTGGATTGATGGATGTGAGCCTTTAGAGAAACTTTAGTGTGAGGCGAGGCAGAGGAGCTGTGGAATTACAGGCCGTTGGGGCAGAGTGGAAATACAACACAGACCCACAAAGGTGTTGGGGAACAAAGAAATAACGGCACCGCGAGGAGGAACCCCAGGGAGGGGATGGAGCAGCAGTACCACATACATAGGAGGATGCAGGCACAGTGCCCAGCCAACATCAGGTCAGCGCTCCTGCAGGACTCGACACCAGGGCAGTGCTCACCGCGGGGCGCCTGACGGCCCGGCTGCCTCGGCCCCGGCCCGTTCCGTTCCCGGAGGCCTCGGCCCAGCAGTGCTGTGAGGGACCCCCTGCCCCGCCATTCCCCTCACGACGTACCGCCCCTGCCGCCTACGCTATTCTCGTGCCAAGCTACGCAGGTGACGTAGTGGCATTGCCGGGCCACACGCAAGTTGCGCAGGGGAAGTGCTATTCCCATACCGACTTACGCAGGTGGCGAAACCGTATGGCCAGGCTGCACGCAGATTGCGCAGGAGGAACAGCGCGCCGCGATTCCCGAAGAAGTTTACGGCGGCCGGCGGGGGCGGGGCGCTCCGGAGGCGGCGTAAGGAGGCCCCCGCCGGCGGCGCTCCGCCTCAGCCGCGGCGGCGGGGGAGGAGGAGGAGCAGCAGCGGAGCACGCCCGGCGCGATGTGGCAGCGGTCGGTATGCGTGGGCCTGCTGGCCCTGGCGCTGGGCTACCTGTGCGTGCTGGGCCCCGAGCTGCCCCCCGCGGCCCTGCGGCAGCTCTCAGCCTCGCTGCTGGGCACGCTGCGTCGCGCCCGCTCGCTGGAGGCGCGCACGGTGGCGGCCTGGCAGGCGGCCATTGTCCGGCCCGCGCGCGGCTGGGCGCGCGTCGCCGTCGGGTAGGTGCGGGGAGCGCGCGGGGAGCGCCCCTGGCGGAGGGGCGGGGAGCGCCTGGGCCGGGATGTGCATCCCGGTGTCCACGTGTGAGGGTGTGCAACGTGCGGGTACGGACGTCCTGCGGCCCCGGAGTGCATAACCATGTACCTGGGGTGTATCTGCGCCGCCCAGCTGAGACCCTGCCTGCAGAGCTGCTTCTAGCTCTGCGTCCCCAACAGCAGCAGGATGTGGAGCTGCTGGAGCAGATCTAGAGGAGGACACGGAGATGCTCCGAGAGCTGCAGCCAGGCTGTGAGAGCTAGGGATGTTCACCTGGGGAAGAGAAGGTTTCAGGGAGACCTCAGAGCCTCTGTCAGTGCCTAAAGGGACTCCAGGAGAGCTGGAGAGGGACTGGGGACAAGGGCCTGGAGGGATAGGACAAGGGGCAGTGGCTTTCCACAGGATTAGGTGCCATATCGGGAAGGAATTCCTCCCTGTGAGGGTGGGCAGGCCCTGGCACAGGGTGTCCAGAGCTGCTGTGGCTGCCCCTGGATCCCTGACAGTGCCCAAGGCCAGGTTGGGCAGGGGCTGGAGCACCCTGAGCTAATGGAAGATGTCCCTGCCAATGGCACGGGATGGAGCCAGATGACCTTAAAGACACTCCAATCCAAACCATTCCATGAAAAAGAGCTGGATGTGAGTGCAGCACCTCCCACAGTTCTGCTCAGTCAGAGTTGATCTGCTGAGGGGATCAATGATCCAGAACACTCCCGTGGTGGGGATTTAAGCTGGCCTCTGGCCCTGTTGGCAGTTGTTCTCCAGAGACATTATTCCCAGTTTGATAGTCTGTAAAACAAATTCATGTACAGTCTGAGGGTTGGGGTCAGGGTCAGTTGGAGCTACTGGTCCATCCAGCACAGCTGGCAAGTAATAGGTAGCAGAGACAAGTTTATAAAGTTTACAAGTTTCTTTGCCTTTGGGAAGAGGTAACCGAGTCCAGGCAGAGTTGGAGAGATATAGGAGGGAAAGGACAGGGAAGGCAATGGGTGTTGAGCTCAGGGAAATTCAACACCCTTTCTCTTTTTAAAGTGGGAAGAGAACAAGAGGAAAGTTCAAGAATGTCACATTGATCTTAAGTGCTGGGTTTAAGTCTGACCATTAATCCAGATGTTATATTTAGTTCTTGACTCACTGTCTTTTAAATACATGGACATGGCAGGTACCTTAACTTTGACTCGAAGATTCAGCCTTTGGATGTTGGAAGGATTATCCACTACCATGGCTGCGTAGCTCTGTGTTAGCAGGGTAGCAGGGGAATATGACTTAGTTTCATCCCTTGAATCTGTAATGATTCATTAAAACATAAAATTGGAGCTAAAATGCTGCTTGAACTTACAAATCTCTGTGTAATTCTCTGCGATGCTAGGGAATTTCTCTGTCCTTGGTGTAGGAGGTGATGCACATCCAGAGGATTTCTGGGCTGGTTACCTCGTGGAGTGGAAAGCTGCAGGGTTTTTCATGTCCTTTATTTCTTTTTTTTTTTTTTTTGGTGCAGCCCAAATCTGAGAGGATACTGCCAAGGGAATGCTGAGTGCTGAGCACTCCACACTGACAGGGAGCAGGAACTGGCCCCTGCAGTGTCGTGGCAGGAGATGTGGAGAAAGTCAGGGATCCTGCACGAGTTTGATAGATGGTTTGGATCTCTGTCAGGGAAATGTGGGGCAGAGGAACAGAAATGGCACTTGACAGCACCTACAGAAGATGCTTAAATTGCATCTGTGCAATTGCTGGTGTCATCTCCGGAAATATTTGCTATATGTTGTTACCGCTCTGAAACCACAGAGTGAGAAAAGGGCAAATGTTTCTAAATTGTCTTCCTGGGGTTCTGGTTCCATCCAGAAATTCTCCTGTCCTCTAGTCTGAATTAGACTGTGATTAAACCAATGAGACATGGGAACTGGAAGTTAGACTTTCCAGAAAGCCTGGATCTGCTGAAATGGTTCTTATCCCTCCCTTACTATGACAGGATTTTCCCCTGTTTCCACTGAATGCTACTTGTGTAAGTTTGGGATGGTCCTTTGGAAACTGCCAGTGTCAAATATTGCAACTGACAAATTACTCTTTTGAATTTGTGTAAACAGAAGCAGCCTGTGTGGGGAGTTGTGTCTGGGCTTGGGTATTATTAGGAATAGTTGAAACTCCAGAGGCTGATCTAGCTGACTTAAACACTTCCAGTTTTGTTTTTAACAGTTTTGAATCACATGCACATTTTAAAGCCAAAATACATGTTTTTTAAAGCTTCTAAGAACTTAAAATGCCACTGTTACTATGCCTGTTCTTTTTTAAGGTAGCCCAAGGCAGGAAATGAAGTAGAACCTGTATTGTAACATACTCAACCACCTTTGGACCACGAAGCTTTCCTTGTTTTCATTTAGCAGAAAGTTAGAAATCCCCTTCTGAGCACAATAAAAGCCAGTCAAACTGAGAAAGCTTTAGGAAAGAATTTCAGGAAATTCCTGTGGCTTTTTCCCCTTTGATTGGTTGTTCTCCCACTGTACAGTCAGGGGTGTGACCTCACTGCAGTCCCAGATTCCCTGAAGTCTGTCTGGTTTTCCCAGGACACCTTTTCTTTCTCTCTCCCAGCGTCAATGCCTGCGTGGATGTGGTTCTGTCTGGGGTGAAGCTGCTGGAGGCGCTGGGCTTGGAGCCCAGTGATGGAAAGAACCATGCAGTCCTGAACTCCAGGCAGGACCTGAGAGAGGCTTTTGCCCACTTCATGGAGAGAGGGGCGGCTGCTGAGCGCTTCTTCAGCGATGCGGAGGCGTTCCAGGCCATCGCACGGACAGCCTCAGAGCACCCTGCGGCACAGGTGGGTCTGCAGCGGGAAGGGAGCCTTGGGAATCCTCTTCCTACCTTCCTTATCGCTGCTGACTTTCCTTCTTCCTCTAGAGAGAAAGTCATTGAGGAAGAAGCTTGTGGTGTAGCTTGAATTGTGTTAATAGTTTTCCCTGGGATTCTGCCCCTGCTGCAAATGGAGTGGTTTGAGTGGTCTCTCCCCCACTGACATTCCCAAAGTGAAATGTCAAAGATGCCTCTTGGGAGCCAGATGGGGCTGAGGCTATAAAAGAGATTTCAACACCTTGGGATGACGCTGAGAGTGAGGAAACACCTGATTTCTGTGAGAGAAGCCAGGAATGGTTTGGGTTGGAAGGGACCTCAAAGCCCATCCAGTGCCACCATGGGCAGGGACACCTTCCACTAGCCCAGGGTGCTCCAAGCCTCATCCAGCCTGGACATTTCCAGGGATCCAGAGGCAGCCACAGCTATGCTAGAGCCTCCCCACTCTCACAGCCAGTCATTTCTCCCCACTACCCCCTCTAACCCTGACCTCTGGCAGTGGGAAGGCATTCCCTGTGTTCTGGCCCTTCAGGCCCTTATCCCAAGTTCCTCTCCAGCTCTCCTGGAGCCCCTTCAGGCACTGGCAGGGGCTCTGAGCTCCCCCTGGAGCCTTCTCCTGTTCAGGTGAGCAGCCCCAGCTCTCCCAGCCTGGCTCCAGAGCAGCCTTTGGATCTTTTCCGTGTCCTCCTCTGAGCACCTGACCCTCAGGACAACCCATATTCACTGCTTTTCAAGCTCAAAAAATCAGTTTAACTGGAAAGTTAGACCTTCATTACTGAAGAAACTTCCACAGTTCCTTTCACTTCACATCAAAGTGAAGGCACAGGCAGCAGGTTTCACCTCAACCTCAAACCAGAGGAAGAACTGCTGCAGTTTTTAAATGATTCTTTGTCAGCCTTGCTAAAAACCTACAGGGCTTTAGCCACAGATAGGTTGCACAGAAGTAAGAAGGCTCTTTATGTGCTGAATGAGTTGGCTTTTAACAGTGCTGTCAGTGTTGGGAATTGATAGATTTTTACAGGGCCATTACCTGGAGATGAATATTTAGATGCAAAATAAAGTATGCTCAACTTCTTGAGATCTCACAGAGAATTGTAAAATTGTTTTGCCTTCAGCCCCAGCAACCTTCAGTAACTTGGGTACTGCTGAACCCTGTTCTAAAGAGTCAAAATCTCCAACTTGTGCTGAAAACTAAATGTGTTTAAAGGTGCCAAAGCAAGGGGATGCCCACACCCAGCTTTGTTTGTTTTACAGCTTTACGTGGGAGGAAATGCTGCTCTCATTGGGCAGAAGCTCGCGACAAATCCGGACCTGAAGGTACACACATGTTCCAAACATTTCATGCCATTTGTTTGCATTCTTTAATTTGCTTGTCTCATGTTACTTCTGTATAAGTTTTGGGGATCTGGCAGTTATTTCTTCAGTTCTGCTGGTGGAACATATGGTTGGACTTCCAAGCTAATTTTTAAAAATTGAATTTTTAACTTTTTAAAATCAATTGTGTAGGTGATGCTTAAATTTTGGCAAGGTACATAGCAAGGGAAACTTTGTTTTTCTTTGTTTTCCAGATCCTCCTTTGTGGCCCAGTTGGTCCCAAACTCCACGAACTGCTCGATGACAACGTGGTTGTGCCGCCTGAATCCATGCAGGAAAGAGATGAATTCCATCTTATCTTGGAATATCAAGCAGGTACAATGGAGCAGGTGTTCAGTGGAACCCCTGAACATCACTAAGATTACTGCACAGCCTGAGGGGTGTCATTTTGAAGCTCCATAAACACTAAAATAATGCCTGAAAACACAGGTTTATCCATGTGCTGATGAAACTCGGGGTAACCTTCATGTAATGGCTAAAACAGTTCCATGGCTTTTCTTGCTGCTGGTGGAGCCTGTTGAATTTGTGATCTTGCCCAGGAATAAACCAGTTCACACACACTCGGTCCTGTTTGCTCCACCCCAGGTGAGCAGTGGGGCAAAGTCAGAGCACCCGCTGCCAACCGCTTCATCTTCTCCCACGACCTGTCCAACGGGGCCCTGAACATGCTGGAAGTGTTTGTGTCCAGCCTGGATGAATTCCAGCCAGACCTGGTGGTGCTTTCAGGACTTCACATGATGGAAGGGCAGAGCAAGGAGATGCGACACAGACGACTCATGGAGGTGAGATACTGAATCCCTGAATTTCCTTAATTTCCACTACAAGTGTTTCATGGCAAGGCTTTGTTTTCCCAAGTTTGAAAGTGTAGGAAAGCTGTGCCTGCAGAGCTCCCACAGATCTCAGTACTGAATGCCAAAAGGAGAGTGGGAGCTGCAGGAATGGCTGAAGTCTAATGCTGTAACACTGTTTTTTCTTGCATTCAGTGTCCAGGGAAAGAAGGGCCTGGCTGGAGGGTGTTGACCTGGTTAGTGGGCTTATCCAGCAGCTAAACCAGACTTTTACTGTGCTGGATGCCGAGATGATCCAGGTTATAATCAACACCTTCTTTCCTTAAAGAGCATCTGTCTTGCACCACGTGTTTTACAGCTGAGGGCTTGTCCTGATGCAAGGCATTGGCATTTTTCGTGTTCTAGGTAGGATCAGCTCTTCTGCAGCTGCTTCAGATTTGTGAGGTTTTTGGAATTAATCCATTAAAAAGGTGCTGAGCTGGGAGCAGTTTAAGGTTAGACACAGTTTTCCTGTCCTGGGATTCTGCAAAACCCAAGTTGTTTTATTTCCTCTCCTCAGCAGTACATACACAGGTCAGACATCCCATTGGAATTGTTTATATCCACACACAGGAAGATTAAAGGATGTGTAGCTTGAGTCAAAACCCTTTTTCTTCTTCTGTTCCTTAATAAATGTGTTCTAGGGTTGTTTCTTCCTTTTTCCTGTAGGCTGTGGCCTCCATCTCTGATATCCCAACCGACATTCCCATACACCTGGAGCTGGCCAGTATGACTGATCAGGATTTTATGAGCAACATTATGCATCAGGTAAGGAAAATGAAAGGATGTGCTCTTTTGATCAGGTTCAGTATCACACTGCGCACATCAGTGCATGAATATAGAAATCAAAACAATGCATTGGAAGATAAATTGAGGACTGAATTTGAGCTGAGTTTATAATTTTAAAAAATCCCTCCATTTCTTTGCAGAGTTTCTTTCCTAGTGATTCCTTGTTTAGCTCCGCACAACTCTGATCTCAATGTTATGTTTTGTGTGGTGTTGATGTGTTGTTATTTTTTACTGTCAAAAGTACGTGTCTGGAAAATTAATTGCACCAAATGGAATGTTTTCTTGGCTAAGTAATTCTTGCCAACTTGTGGAAGTGCAGTGACTGTGAGAGTGGGTACTGCAAAAACCACAGCCTGGGGAGGAATCCCAGGTCTGACTCCGCTCCTGAAGGCAAACCTGCTGTTCCCTGTTTCTGTTAGCAGGTCTTTCCCCTGGTGAACTCCATTGGGCTGAATGAGCAGGAGCTGCTGTTCCTCACCCAGTCTGCTTCTGGTCCCCATGCCTCTCTGGCCTCCTGGAGTGGCATTCCTGATGTTGGGGTGGTCAGTGACATCCTCTTCTGGATCCTGAAGGAGCACGGCAAGACGGCGGAGCGGGCGTCAGACCTGACGCGGATCCACTTCCACACCCTGGCCTACCACATCCTGGTCACCGTGGACGGGCACTGGGGCAACCAGGCGGCGGCGGTGGCGGCCGGGGCCAGGGCTGCTGGCACCCAGGCCTGTGCCACCGACACCATCGACACCAGCAAAGTCTTCCTCAAAGCTCCTCTGGAGTTCGTCACCTCCCACACAGAGGCACCATCCAAAATCTCCCTCAATCCAGACAAGCCTGTGGTGCACTGGCACAGGGAAGGCATCTCCTTCCACTTCACCCCTGTGCTGGTGTGCAAGGATCCCGTCCGGACCGTGGGACTCGGGGATGCCATTTCAGCCGAGGGACTGCTCTATTCCGAAGTGTATCCTCAGTAGAATACCAGGACCCTCCTTCTCCAGCACTGCACGGTGTCTGAGACCCCTGGATTGGGATTTGAAGCAGTGGTGGTATAGGAACAGAACCAGGGTGTGGTGTGTTTTCTGAGTATGACTGAAAAAGAGCCAAAGAATAATTCCAGGTATAGACTGTCAGCTACATTCCAGTCACTCCGCAGTGACTCGAGCTCTTCACATGCAGGTCAGGTGCAGATGTTTTGATATTTAATGTGAAAATGGGCTTTGTCTTAAGGAGGAGGGACACAAAGACCAAAATCCCTGGCTGGCAGGGTTTGCTGTTCAGAGTGGATGTTTTCTGATAGTGCTGGAAAGTGCAGCAGCACTTTCCTGCCCCTGAATCCCAGGGAGAGCACAACAGTGCCCAGCCCTGCCTTGCCTCTGGTAAATTTAAAATAAAAGGTATGTGGGTTATCTCCTCCCAGCACATTGCACATTTTGCTTGGGGTGAGGATGGAATTACTGCCTGGTGCAATCACCTCTCTGTGTTCAGCCCCAGAGGGAGCCACGGTCCCAAAATGTGACAGACTGAACCTACTCCAGGCTGCACAGGTGATTCTGGATATCTGTGACTAAAGGTGTTCAACTGAGTCCCAGCAGCCTGTGCTTAGTTTTTAGGAAACAAGGAGTGAAGATAATCAGGGTTTCTGTTTGGGGGACAGCTCTGTTTGGGGAACCCCCAAACCATTCCCTGTGTTTGCTGTGGACTGAACACTTTGCCAACAGTGTATTACAGAAAAGCTCTTGAGTGCTGGAGACTCATTTTTGGTTGTTTGAGAATGGTTATGCCAAATTCTTCAGTCTCCCTGCCTTCTATTAGGAAAGGTTAATACAGAAGGTCCCTCTGGAAGCTCAAAAGCTGCAACAGCGTTTTCCAGGTAAGGCTGAAGTGAGAAGGCCATTTTAGGGTTTGATGCTGGGGGTCATTGACTAGGTCACTGATAGTTGCTTTGCTCTGGCCTTTGAAATTAAAAAAGCAGAACCATGTGTCCTTGTTAAATACTTTGCTTCTATTTTTTTACCTTTGCACAGTCACACACTGAGACTTGCAGAGCACCAGCATGGTTTTCTCTTTCCAGCATGGTTTTGTTTCTTCAGGAAACTTGGAGTGTATTTGCAAAGCTCTCAAGCCAGTTTTCAGAACTGGGTTAAGTGCAATCAGCATGTTTGGGCAAGCCTGTGCCTTACCAGAGCTTGGTGGAGGTTGTTCCAGGTCAGTCTTTGCACCTGAATGGAGGGAGGAGAGTGTGTGTCACTCAGGGTGGAGTGATCTGTTGCTGTAACACTGTCAGGCTGCTGTCAGTGGCGTGCTCTGTTGGGAAAAGCCATCCTGGCTGCTCTGCAAGGATGAAAGTTGGCAGCTGTTGTACTTGTACTGACTCAGCACACAATGCTGTCATGTGTATTCAGCTTTCCCCTGAGCAGTCTTCTGTGTTGTACAGAGCAGTCAATGCTGCATTTTCCTGCAGCTCAGCCCACCCTGAGCTTCCCTTGAGTGTCAGCATTTTATCCAGGTGCAGGATCTTAAGACTGGAGGCATTTCTACCCAGATTATTTTTTATTATGATGATTATTACTACTATTATTATCGTTGGTAAACTGTAGCCCAGGACTTGGAGTTCTGGTTTAGTCTTCCTAAACTGAAAAGAAATTAAAAGACCCTCTCCTTTAGGCTCATTTAGAGGTCCAAGTCTTACACTGTGGATTCTCAGCCTGGAAACAAAAGACACACAAGCTGTCACCAGCAATGGCCCTGCTGCTGTATTTCACTTCTTTCTTCCCAAAAGAATTCCAGGGATGATGTGAGGCTGCTGGGACTGACATTCCTTATGGCTACCTAGAAACACATGACTGCACCTACAGCCCTTGTCCCAGAGTCAGATGTGCTTGTACTGGACAGGAACATGGCAGGCTAAAATTAGCTTTTTAAATCTGAGTCAATAAATGTTGTAAAGAATCATTTAAAAGGAGCTTACTGCTTAGGAATCATCTGGGCCAAAAAGTTGAACTGATAATTACTGTTATTTCCTTCTTCCTGCTGCTCCTCACAGGTAAACATTTCTGCTGCTGCCCCTTCTGGGTGTGCTGGGAACACCTGGCATGGTGAGTCCCAGCTCTAATCCCAGCAGCTCAGCATGGTCAGGCTGCTGCTCTACCAAAATTGCTTTATCAGGCACACAGAACTCATCTGTGCCCAAAGTCACTTAGCAAGGGGAATCCTTAACCACCATGACCTCAGCTGTGCCAGTAGCATCCCTGATTAAGTTGTGGAACAATCTATATGGTAATAAATCTGAATTGAATGGAGGGGCCCAGCAGCCTTTGCTTTGTTTCACATGCTGTGAACATGATGTGCTTAACTTCCTTCTGCCTTCCCAAATTAATGACAGGGAGGCAGAGCTGAAATCCTTCTCCTGCATCTCTAGTCTCACACCTCTGCACAGCTACACTAGTGACAACAAAGAAAAGTTGCTTCAACAGCTGCAAAAATACTAAAGCTTCAAAAACGGGCTTGAGCTGACCCTGCTCCTCCTCATCTTCTGTCTCTACAAATTTGTTTTCCTATGTTGCATGTACCTTGAAATCCACAGTGATGGATGAGTCATTCTCGAAGCAGGGTTTGCACTGGAAATGTTTATTCACAGATTCTGCTGGAGATGCAGCAGCACAGCTCAGCACTGTGACAGCTCTCCATGTTAAAACCTGTGCATGTTGGTTTTTCCACCTGTGTGTTCCTGCAGCCACCTTGTCTTGGGTTAATTTTGTATTATCCATGTTTTCTGTGTACAGCACTTATTAAGGGTCAAGTGCTGGATTATTTGGGAGGAGTGAATTACAGGGGGCTGGGAGACTGTCAGAGGACACATTCCTTCTCCACTGTACCCTTGGTGCTGGGTCATGGAAGAGCCAATCCCAAATCCACCTCTTGCCAGTTTAAAGGCTCTTTATCTTTGTTCCTCTCCAGGGGAGTTTCACAGCATTACTGAGAATTACTTGATTTTCTTGTGTTTCCTGGTTATCTCTTGTTGGGATGTGTGAGATCCAGTCAAGTTTGCCCTCCCTTCCTAAGTTCATTTTACAGAACAGGTGCTGAAATGTTCTTCCTCAGCCTTTAGCAAAGACTTCATTAACTGCTTTGTGCTAGATGTTTTAGAGCTTGGCTCAGCTCCTTAGCCACTGGAATCCAAAGCCTGGAAAGCAGCAGAGTACTAAATCCATTCCAAAACCCAATGGAAAATTGTCAGCAGTTGTGCTTGGCTTCTTTTTTTACTATTTATTCTGCAATGATACACTGAATTATCAGGATTTGTGTGCCGTGGGGTCACCTTTCCAGACATGTCCTGAGGAAATAGTTGAACAATGGGATAGTTCAGTGAAATGGTACAACAGAACTTTATTTCCAGTTATCTTAGAATGTTGGTTTGGAGGTTCTTTTGGAGCTTGCAGCTTAAGTGAAAGCTGAGGGTTTTGAGTGAGTGAACAGCTGAAGTGTCTCTGTGCCAGTATTGCCTCCATGCAATCTGTTCCAGAGCAGTGCTGGCACAAACTTGTGTCACACAATTGCTGCCTGGCTATTCCTGGGCTAAGGAACCTCAGAGAGTTGGGGAGAACAGGAGAAAACCAGAGGAAAATACTGGGTCTGAGTAACCTTTGCAGTAAAACTTGGATCTCAAAGCCAGGAGTGCTGGTTCTGCCTGTTGGAGATGCAGGATGAAGTTCTCTTTTACTCCAGAGCAGTTTCTCATGTGGTATTTCAGCTGGATCTAGGTGGAATGCTCAGAGTCACTGATCCAGACTCTGGTGGGAGGATGTTCTCTCAGCAGAGGAAAGGTGCAGGGTGGAAATAGCACATGGCCATTCCTTCTTGTGCCAGGAGCTCTGTTCCCAACAGCCTGGGATCAGTCTGTGCTCAACAGCTCTCACAGCAGCTGAGGGACACAAATGATGGTAGCAATTATTCCATTAAAATGCAAAGGGAGGCAATGGAAAAAATGCCCTAAAAACCTCCCCTGCAAATTTCTCAGGAAAGCTGCAGACTGCATAAAACTGGGTTCAGATCTCACCTGTGTCTTCCATTAAAAACACAGATTTTTTGGAGCAGTGTGGTTAGAGGGAGTGGTAAAGATTTCCTTGTAGCAGAACTGGGTTTTCTCTTCTAGGAAAGTGTTGGCAGATGGAGTACTCGTTATAACATGGACTCTTTCTGAATGCTTATTACTCTAGTAAAGTTTTCCCCCATTCAGCACTGAGGCTTGTCTGTCTCTGCAGAAGAGCTTTGCCAACTGAAACCCACTCCCCAACTGGGAAATCTAAATTCTGAACAGCTTTAAGGCCCCCACATCCACCTTGCTCAGTCACAACTAAGCAAACAAGTACAGGAGCACAGCATGTACCCACTAATACTGCCTGTACCATAAATCAGCATCCAGTTGTCTCAGGGATTTCAACACCACATTTTTTGGGTTGAACACACGTTGCTGGATAGACAGATCATTACTCTTGGCTGGAACAGGGTCTTGCTGCACAGGCATTGATGCTTGAAAGTCTTTTAGTTTGGTTCCTGTGCAAAAGCCAAGATGCAAAGTATCTTGTGAGCTCTCTTTTACCCTGTTTAGCACAGACCTTTCCCTAAAAAAGGAGAAGTCCTAAAGCAGATGGTTTCTGCTTCCCTCGAAATTAAGCTCATGATTCTTTTCCGTTAAGGGAGGTGGGGAAAGAGGATTCCAATTATGGCTGATGCCAGAAACAGGTTTTGGAACATAAGGTGTGATTTCCAAAATCCCTAAATGCCTCAGTGCAGTCCTGCTGAAGAATCCCTTACTTAATTCCAGCTGAAAGAGCAGTCCAGCCTCATTACCATTAGCACAAAAATGCTCTCCATAAAGATCCCAGGAATTTACTGCATGCAAATGCCACCATTACCATGCTCAGGGGAGGAAAGGGGACAGGACATGAATTGCAGCTCTATTTATTATCCAACTGGAATTACATATTTAAAAACACTCCCTTAGACATGTAGCTCCCAGGAAGTATGAAGGTGCTACTGCTTCATTTCATAGAAGAATTGGTTCACTGTTGCATAAGCTTTTCACAAAATATGTATTTAAAATAACCTCCAAGTGCATATGTGCTCCCTGTGTGACATTTACCTCATCAAAGCATCCTAGGACAAAAATCTGCCTTGAATTAAAGTTTTGGGGCTGAAGTGAAGAATTCCCAGCCCCTGCCCACCCCTGCTCTGCAATCCTCACCTCTTCTTCCCAGGAACTCTGTTAGGCTTCAGTATAAGAAGTTAAATGTGAATAAAAATCTGCACTGTATTTGACTGACACTGTTTCTTGTCTGGTTTGTTTCAATTTGCTTGTGCTTTACAAAAAAAAATCTGTTTAACTCCTGGGAGGAGGGAATCCTTACAGGAGTGCTGCCCCGGGGCTGAACTGACACAAAACCCAGCAGAAAGGACTGCTGAGGGGAAAAAAGCCACATTTAAGACAAGCCATCACTTTGGGCTATCAGAACCCAGGGGAAAGTGAGGGGTCCTACTCTTTCAGTGTTCTCCAGGGGGCAGGAGAGCACTTCAGCTGCTGGCTGAGCTCTGAAGATGCATTAATGTCTTTCTGGATAAGAGCAATAAACCAGAAAGCACAGCTGAAGGCTGGGATGTACCCAGAGCCCTGCTCATACTGCCTGTACACTGCTGCCTCTGAGATGTTTCCATTACAAACCTTCCTCTCCTGCACTGGTAATTATGGCAGGATACACAGTCCAATAGTGCAGAACTAGAAGCAGGAAATAAACTGTCAAACAGCTGGGGAGGTTCACCAGCAAACACAGCCCTGAAGCTTCAGTTTACTGGTTCTTTATGCAAAATCAGCTGCTCACCACTTCAGCCACTGGAAGGGCTTGATCCTCCTCGCGGTCCAGGATCCTAAATCACTACTGCTGGCTTTGCTAAATGTCCTTCTGGAGGACTCACATCCAACCTGTGGAGATCTGCAGTGAGTTGTGACTGCACTAAGAGTAGCTACACAGAAACCTCTGGTCACTGCAGTGACTCCTTGGAACAAGGCAGAGTCCCCAAGCTAAAATCACTGATATAAAACAGCTGTATCCAGACTACCTGATAGTGGGGAGAAGCCACCATGGGGCAGGGTAGGGCAGGTCCCTTTCCCAAATTCCAGGCAGCCCTGGAGAGGCTCCTGCACCACCTGTGCTGCCCAGAGTAACCCTACTCTGCTGCCTCCTGGCTCTGGTGCTTCTCCTTCCTCTGCTCCTCATCCCCTGTGGCAGCCGAGTTCTCCTCAGGGCTCATTTCTGAGTCCTGCTCTTGGTCTGGTTCCAGAGGCAGGGAGGGAGGCTTTTTTGGCATAGCTGGTGTTGCAGCACCTGGGGAGAAAACACAGTTAAAGTTACTCTGTGGCTATGTGTGTGTGTTGACAGTTCTTTATGTCCTTTCCAGCAGCAGAAGTGCAAAATAATCACAGCTTTTAATTACCCTCAGATTTCTTCTGCCTAACATTAGTTTATTGATACTGAGCTATCCAAACCTTACAGTGCCTGAAGTCCTGCTGAAAGAAAGCTCAAGTACAGTCTCTCAGATGTCAGAATTCCGTACAAATGTATGAATTAAGTCATGCTCTGAAAGGGAAAACATTTTCTAGAATCATGATTCTCAGAATGGTTTGGTTTGAAAAGGACCTTAAAAAAGGACCTTAAAAGCCCATCTCATTCCACCCCCTGCCATGGGCAGGGACACTGTCCACTATCCCAGATTGTTCCAAGCCTCATCCAACCTGTCCTTAGACAATGCCAGGGATCCAGGGACAGCCTGTGCCAGGACCTCAGCACCTCACAGGGAAGTGCCACTTCCAGTTCCACCGAGGTTGGTTTATACTCAAGCTGGAGCTGCAATCAAAGTGTTGTATTCACCTCACAGCTTTAGCAAATGTGGGGAGAGTTTCCAGGCAGCTAAAGTAGCTACTTACAGAATTAAATCTCAACAGGACACAAGTTGTTTCTACACTTAGATTTAAGGTGCCAACTGATGTAATAAACCAGCTCCCTTCTCTGATCAGGATAATGAAGTCCTTCAGGTATGCCCTAAACCCTTGGTGTGTTTTACTTTTCAGATTTTCTAGCTAAGTCTTCTCTGCATGGAAAGTTTATTCCATGTGCAAGAACAGGTCCTTACAGATGCCAAAGAAAGAGGCCTGGATTACACAACCACTCTCCTGGTTCAGTCCACAGGCAATAAGATTGAGAGTGACAGAAGATCACCATGATAAGCAACAACCCCAGTGCATTCCTCCTTGGAAGCTGAGGGGTGAGAGGAGGTCAGGCTTGGAATGGCTCAGGAGACACTCCTACCCAGCCCCAGCACATACAGTGATGGACAGCCTCCAAAGGCTCAGCCTGAGAACCCTCAGTCCCACTAAATCCAGCAACATATGCAAGGATGGGCAGCTTCAAAGCAATCCAGCTGCAGTTACTGTTGTCAGAGAAATGAACTTTAGAAAATTGTCCATCCTCTCCCTTCTCTGCAGAATCCTGTCTGTGCACAGCAGCTCCTGGGCTCTTCCAAAGAAAGGCAAGAGGTCTGGCTGCTGAAACTGCTTCCTTTCCAGAGCAAGATCATAATCCCACGCTAATGAAATCTTGCCCATTGGGGCTGAGACAGGAAGGGAAACTTTCCCAGCCTCCCCCATCCTGGCAAAAGCAGGAGTGAAATACATTACACAGAGCATCTTCCTGAACTCAGCAATCTAGGAAAGTTATCACCAAATACTGCCCTCACTGCTGTGTGAGCAAGTCAATTCCTTCCCAAGTACATGCTGTAACTCTTCCAGAGGAAAGAGAGATTTCTCTTCTTTCCTCCCACATCTCTACTTGAAAAAACCATAGAGGAGACGCACCTGTGGGGAGCTGCATGGTTTTCCCATATGCTGCAGCAGAGGACATGGCTTGACCCAGGGCCTGGTTGGAGCCCAAAGGCTGCTGGGAGCTGGATTTCCCTGACACAGCAGCTTTCTGCTTGGATTTGGACTCTTTGGAAGGCTTGGTCCAGACCAGGCTCTCCCTGACCTGCAGGGCAGCTCCCATCTTCTGGGCCATCTCCACCATCTTCTCGAGAAGCAAAAAGAGAAGAACACTGTAAGCAGGGACACTTCAGATAACAATAAAGTCAACAACACCATAAAAAAAAAACTACAAGAAAAGATCTGGGGAGAGCTGGCTACAGCTCAGTGCTTGGGGAAACATCTCTGCTTATTCAGACCTTTAATTAAGAGGGAATCTTGTCTTGCTGTGTATCGATTGAAGAACTGGCCTTCAAAGAGCTGAAAGGAAGCGAGCAGCTCTCAGCAGGCACCCGCTCTGCTTGGAAAATATCATAAGCAGAATTTCCTCCTAATAATTGGACTCAAAGTCAAACCTCCTCCTCATTTACTGCCTGCCCTGGGGTGGCTCCTGAGCTCAGGCACAAACCTCGGGGTCGAAGTCGGGTGTGCTGCTCTCTCTGGCCACCGTGACCTTCCTCTCCATCTCCTGATACTGGCTCAGGGCCCCCTGCTTGTCACCCTGGTTGTAGAGCAGGATAGCATAGTTCAGGTTGATCAGGGGGTTGCACCTGCAGCAGACAAATCGGATGCATCAATTCCCTCTAGGAACACTTATCCTGGCTGCAATAATGCTAAGGTATGCCTGAGCAGCAAAGCTGGACACACCTCGTGTCTGACACTGACAAGAGAGGCTACAGCCAAAGTCCTTCAGGAACATGGCTGAGAGAGACCCTCCTGCCTGATGAGAGACCCAGTGCTGGGCTCTGCAAAGGCTCCCGGTGTCGGTGACAACATAAATCCCTCCCAGACAACCTCCCTCTCTGCAACAGCCAGTTTTGTGCACCTGGGGACCATCTTGGGACTCTCCTGGTCTCCCAGGCCTGCCAGTGACAGGGGCTTTTGTCATACAGAGACAAATTATCTCAGACTCTCCAGCATTCCCAGTCTGCAGGAGAGCAGCTCATCAAGGGACAGGCAGCGCAACAGAGCCCCGCTCTTGGGTTTTACTTTGTAACCTGACACATTACAGAATGTGCTTTTTACACTTCATTTCCTCACCTCTTCTCTTTCCTTCTCCCAGCAAAACCACACACAACTGCAGGTACTGCTACAGGTGAACACAGGTACCTGCAGGCTCCTGCCTCTCATCCTGAATGAACATTTCACAAGGCAGAACTGCTCCATACACTCTCATTTTCCAAACAATGCATCTCCTTCACTGGGATACATTAACTCTCCCCATCTGGCCTGGCCAGGAGAGCCAGGGTGGGTGGAAGAGCTCTGCCTACTCACAGCTCCCTGTGTGGATCCCACAGGAGCATCCCTGCACACAGGCCCAGGCAGGGATGCTCCAATGCTCCACGGGTTGACAAAAGATGTGAGTGAGGGACTGGTGCCCTCTCCTGGAGCATGGCTGGGATAACTGGAACCATCCCTGACCAAGGCAGAGGGAACATCCTCCGGAGCAATGCTGAAGGGAAGGATCCTGCTGGCACTGGGCAATAAATGAAGTGTAACCTGAAGTGTAACCTGCAGGCCCTGACTCTTCAGTCCTGGTGAATTCTCCATCCCAAAGAAAGGAAGGCAACTCTTGGAAGAAATTTCACTGCATTTATAACCACGGATTCTCCTTTAACTAGGAAACTGGAATGCTGAGTCCACCACAGAATAAGCCCTCCTCCTTGTCTCTGCCAAAACAGTGAGATCAGACAGTCATGGGAACAGCCAGTTTTAAAATTAATTGAACTTGATGGAGCTATTTCACTGCCTTCAAGAGCTGAGAAGCAATATGACAGTCAGACAAAAATCAGTAGCTGAATACCCACAGAAAGGACAGTTACAAGCCAGAACCAGGAGTGGAACACCTTTTTCTAAAGAGTTTTCAAAGATATTTCCATTCCAGTCCACAGCATGGCATCCAGGCCACAAAAACATTCCTGGTGATGCAAACCAACCACTTTCATCCCAAACAGCTCTGAACACACCAGCAAAGGTCTGTGCAGACACAGATTCTCTAACTGGCAAAAACCCCTGACATGTCAGCTGAAGCAGCCTCACAGTCTGGATGTTCCCCCCAGCAGGCCCTGGCAGTTGGAATTCATTTTGGCCCAAGTGCCAAATACTTGGGCAAAGCTGTGGAGCCCATTTACTGCTCCTTCTCTTTGAGCAAAACACTCAAGCCCCTGACTAAGGAGCCTGAGCTGCTCTCAAGGTCCTGTCCTGCCTTGCTAGGCATGGAAAGTTGATTAGGAATAGAATCATGGAATGGTTTGGGTGGGGAAGGAACTTAAACTTCAGCCAGTGCCACCCTGTGCCATGGGCAAGGACATCTTCCACTATCCTAGGGTGCTCCAAGCCCTGTCCAACCTGGCCTTGGACACTGACAGGGCCTTGGACAACAGCTGCTCTGAGCAACCTGTGCCAGGGTCTCCCCACTTTCAAAGGGAAGAATTTATCCCTGGTACCTCATCTATCACCACCTTGTGTGGTCTGTGCAGATGGAGGTGCTTTTGGCACTGCTGTCACCTGCAGACAGACTCAGGGCTCAGGAGTGCTGGTAGGTCTAAGTGTGCAAATATTCACAGGAAACTGGGGAGAGAAACAAAACTATTAATAAATGTGAGGTAATTTTGATTTTCTGCCTGAAATGATGACATACTCTGAGGTTCAGCTTAACATTTCCGAAACCAAGTGCTCTGATTTTAAGACCTAGACTGCAAACATAGATGTTCCTAATGAGGAAGCTGCCCTTTTACTTGTTTTATACAAACTTCTTGCACATTCTCCCAGCTAAAATCTTCCCTCTGCCCAATCCAGAACAGCCTCTACCCCAGGCATCTCACTGCTCTGCACTGTGCTCAAACTTTGGGTTAAAAAATATGTTTTCTTCTATTCAATCTGCTCCACCGTGTATAAATACTCACCAAAAGGAGGGCTGGCATCCAAAGTCATCACCAATGACTCACTAACCAAACAGCAAAACAAAAAACAGCTCTGAGTTGCTCTGAAAAAAAATCCTCTCTCATTTTTCAGAGCTGACTTGAATGAAAAAAAAAAAAAAAGGTTTTAACACTGTCACTTGCACAGCTACAAGAATTAAAGTATTTCCCTACTACAAACCTTTTATAGTTGAGGTTCAGTGAGAGGCAAAGGAAATGAGGTACAAGGAGGCAAAGCAAGACCAAACAAGTGACAGCTCTGACAAAGACTTACTTGTCCAAGGCCACAGCTTGTTCATAGGAACATTTGGCATTCTTGATGTCTTCAAGGTTGGTCAGAGCAACTGCACCAAAGTAAAATGTACACACAGAAGGAGATGTTTCACAAGCAGCTGATTTTTAGGACAATTCTGAATGTCATAAAATAGGTGTCACAGGGCTGTCTGGACTGCTGCCAGAATTGGCCTGGGTTGGAAGTGACCTTAAAGCTCATCCAGTCTCAACCCTATGGACCTTCCACTATCCCAGTTTGTTTCAAGTGCTGCCCAGCCTGGTCTTGGACACTTCCAGGGATCCAGGGGCAGTCACAGTTTCTCTGGGCAACCTGTGCCAGGGCCTCCCCACCCTCACAAGTAAGGATTTTTTCCCAATATCTCATCTAACCCTACGATGTCACTTCTGACATGTGTATCTCATTTCATCCCAAAAATACCCAGTGCTGGAAACCCACACCCACTCCTTAGACAACACAACCCCATTCTCACACTGTTCCAATGCTTAATCTGGATCTGACTGCAGTTTTTCCTTTTATTCTCCCAGAGAGAAGAAACTGGACAACAGCTCCTTAGTAAAGCCTTTATGCCATGTGTCTTTACTTGATGCCACACCTCCTGTCTGTGCTGTGGTGCTCCTAGAAGAGATGCACATGGAGCATCCATACCTGCCAGGAGCATGTAGAGCTCTCCCATCTTGGGCTGGAAGTTGATGGCAGCACTGAGGAAGTGGAAGGCTGAGGCGTACTGCTGCATTGTGAGGTGCACCAAGCCCAGGTTATACAGGATCTTCCAGTCAAAGGGAGCCAGGTAGTTTGCCCTCTTCAGGCAGCTGACAGCCTTGAAAAAAAAAAGAGATAAATATGATAGAACAACCTCTACATGACAGGAATCTTGTACTTGCATGAAATTGGATGCAGATGGGAGAAAAAATGGAAACTGGATATTTACTGCCACATATTTCTTCTTCCCAAAGAAGCACATGCCAATGTTGTTCCAGAGTGGGGGGCTCTCAGGAACACTGCTGGCCACCACCTTGTACTTGGAGAGGGCGACATCAAAATCCCCGTGGGCCTGCATCATGCTGCCAGCAGCCAGGGTGGCCTGGGGATGAGACAACAGTGACCCACTCACAGCCCTGTCTGCTCAGACACAGCAAGAACACGAGAGAACAAAATCATTAAACTACAACCATCTCAGGAACAACCATTTCACTTCTAAGGACTGCCAAGACCAACAGTGGGAGCAGATGGGGATTCTGGAATCTCCCACCACAGAGCAGAACACAGGGTGAAGAACAAACCTGAGTCTGCTTCTTCCTGCACTATTTTAATCATAACTATCTCAGAAATGAGTTTGCCCAGAGAAGCTGTGCCTGTCCCATCCCTGAAGTGTCCCAGGCCATGCTGATGGGGCTTGGAGCACCCTGGGATAGTGGAAGGCATCCCTGCCCTTGGCAGGAGGTGAATAGGATGGGTTTTAAGGTCCCTTTCAAGTCAAACCATTCTGTGAGTCTATGATTCCATAAGTATTGTAACATAACATTGCAAATGTTTAGGGTATTTTTTGGGGTGACAGAAGTACTTTTTAGAGTCTGAGGCTCTGAAAAGATCTATGCACTAAGAGATTCTTTTCACAACCAAGCACAGATAGAAATAGTTCTGGTGCAAACTAAGCAGGGAGTAAAATGTACTCAAGACATGCAGCAAAGCTCTTCTAGTTCACACTGACTGGCTGATACTGCAAATTAATGGGAATATTCATGGGAGAAAAAAAAGTGAGTACAACACACTATATTTAAACCATACTACTTAAGTCCTTTTTAAGATTTCACAGTGACAAGTAAAATCCATAAGTGTAAAGGTGTTTTCACAACAACTCATGTTTGTCAACCACACATTTCAATGCTCTGCATTGCTAACATGGAAAAAAAGGAGAGAAATGAATTAACAGCCCTAAAAAGGGAAGCAGTTCCACAATGAGGAATGAAACCTAGACACCAAGCTCAGCTTTCGAGGTCAGAGCCAAGGAAATACCCACAGCAGCTGGAAGCACAGGGTATCAGCAGACTGGAGATAATAAAATGCAGTAGCACTTGGATCACAAGGGACCTGGCACAGTTCTGGGATTTTTAAAATCCAGATCTTCCTTCCAAACTAAATTCCACCTGGCTTTGCTGCAACTTCAGATTAAAAACCAAAAGCATCAATTGAACATCCCATATTCTGCTCCTTCCCTTTCCCTACCTCCAAACACATCCAACTCTCTACCCAGGGAAACATCCCAGAAATGTATTTCCCAAAAACCTCTCTGGGCAGAATCCATTCCAGCCTCTCCAGGCCCCAGATGCAGATGGCAGAGTTCTGACAGTGGAATTAGCCTTAGGAGGTGTCCCCTCATAGTTCAGCTGGTTCATTTCCACTCCTCACCATACCTTGTAGTTGCCTGGGTCATAGGTAAGCACATTTCCAAGGTGTTCAAAAGCTTTCTGGTAATCCCCAGTCTGGGAAAAGAAGAACATAAGCATCAGAAATTCAGGAATAAGGGGAGTTAAAAAGGAGAATACAGGGTTTGTAGGCACCAGAACTTCTGGTTCAGTTATATAGTCAGAAAAGTGAGTTTTACACTGCTCTCATTACACACACATATTCCTGATTGATAATTCACAGAACAATTCTAAGAATTTGACTTGGTTGGATTCAGTGTTCTGACCCAATCACAAATGAGCTCTGGATTCACAGATCTCTGCTCCTTCATCCCAGAAAACAGGCTACAAGCTGCTACTCTGCACATCCCCAATTCCCTCACCACAAATTCCTCGCTCCCCAGGGCTGTCCTGTCAGGTGACTTCCCTTCCCTTGTCTTCTCATGGACTGCAGGTGTTAGTGGGCATCACTGTGGCCATATATGAGCATATGAGAGTTTAGAATCACTTAAATCCTATAGATTGGAACCAGATAAGCTCTAAGGTCCCTTCTAAGACATTCTGTGATTCTATGGTTTCAACTGAATTCACCTAAAGCTCATCTCAGAGACACCTTCCACTAGCCCAGGGTGCTCCAAGCCCCATCCAACCTGGCCTTGGACACTTCCAGGGATCCAGAGGCAGCCACAGCTCTTCTGGGTAACCTGTGCCAGGGCCTCCCCACCATCACAACCAAGAACTTCTTCCCAATATCCCATCTAACTCTGACTTCTGGCAGTGGGAAGCCATTCCCTGTGTCCTGTCCCTCCAGGCCCTTGTCCCCAGTCCTTCTCCAGCTCTCCTGGAGCCCCTTTAGGCACTGGCAGGGGCTCTGAGGTATCCCTGGAGCCTTCTCTTGTCCAGGTGAGCACCCCCAGCTCTCCCATCCTGGCTCCAGAGCAGAGGGGCTCCAGCCCTCAGAGCAGCTCTGGGGCCTCCTCCTCCTTTCAGGCACTACTGCCTATTCTTCTTTGCTTGTTCACTTTTTGGGAAGCCAGCTTCTGGAATAATCCAGCCCTTCCCATCCATTTCACAGACACAAGGATAAGCACACCTTTGTTATTTAAATTGATTCTGATTTTCCTTTATGGTGCATTAGCACCCACAATTTCATGGCTGCTTTTTCAGGATAACTTGCAAGACTCCTGCTGCAGAAAAAATGTAATGACTAGGTAAGGTAATGTATTGTTATACTTGGAGGATTTATAACAGAGTTAGGGCAGTTGCCAAACAGAATTCCTGCTCTGGCTCTGGTCCAGGGAATCAGCTTGCATTTAGCAGCAATGAGAAGATACAGAAAAGCAAGTTCTGTCCTGTTAAATTCAGTCTGTAGAGAGATATGTGCAAGCAATGGGAAGGTGGATAGAAATTAGCTCTATAAAAAATCCAACATTGTTATATTAAAAATAATTAAGTGTCCTAGGTTACAATGTAAAGATATGCCCAAAAGTCTGTATTCTATCACCATCTGCTGAAACCAGGTGGGGCAGTGATTCTTACCTCTGTGGGAGATATCCTCTGCTAATGGGCCATCTGTTAAGAACCACATGGGGCAGTGTTCTTTATCTTTCCCACTATGCACCCTTCCTTCAGGAACATATCTTCCATTGATGGGCCATTGAGTCCCACTGCATGACTGACAAAATTACATCATCCCATTGGGAGATGCAGCACCCAGGGGGAGGAGCCAAACATTTCCTACCTAGATAAAAACTGAGAATTGGAACACCAAAGCAGCCTTTTTCCACTGGATTCCAGAGGAAAACTGGACCTTTCTGCCTCACTGCTGGACCTTCAGAGGAGAGCTGCACCCTTCTACAGGAGCACTGCTTCAACCAAACTACATCTGTCACTGCAGGAGGACTGCTACCACCACACTAACCACTCTGTCAGTGTTTTTTTCTTTTGTTCTATTGCATTTATTTTCTTTTTCTCTCTTTTTTTTTTATTATTATTGAATTGTATTTCTGACTTGGAGCCTCTCACTGGTTTTGCTTCCAAAACCATGACATTAAGTTTTTGTAACAGTAACAGCATTTAGTACCTGCAGGTACAGTAGGCCCAGGGATGTGAGGAGGTCTATGTTTTCTGGAGAAAACCTGGAACACAAAAGTCAAAGGGCTGGATTTACTTTTCAGACCTTCTTGAATAGGGTAAAAATAGAACATGGAATTCTGCTGCTACATAACTGTTGTATCAACCCTGGAATTTAAACTGGTATTATTAAAAACAAATATTAGAACAACTGCCATCATGGGGACTTCCTCTGAATAACATCACACCTCAGCTTCCCAAATAACTTCTGGGTATCAGTGGGAAGGCACAAGGCTCTGTGAAATAAATCTGGACACATAATAAGATAATGTGGTTTTCTTAAGCTTCAAAGTGAGTCTGAGTCAGTGATCTGGAAATACAAAAAGGGATTTTCCATCATCTCTCACAAACCACCCTGTAAATCCATCCATCCTAAGCCTTTGGGCCATGTAGAACAGGTAATCCTCAGCACTCTTGATGGATCCTACACACGCCTCATCAAAATTTGAATTCACTTTATTAAAAAAATGACAAATAAATAGGATGGAAACCACAAGAAAAAAGGACAAAACAGAGATACACAATTTCTGGTCTCACTCACCCCACAGGGAGTTAGTTTTTCATTCCCTGCTACCAAGACTTCAAAAAATCTGACCTGTACACTCACACTGGCAGCTCTAAACTTCAACCAGAACAAAACTACCTGTGCCTTGTGGAATATCAGCATGGAATAACACACTATCCTGGAGCTTGAAACAGCAAGAAAAATGTAATAGGCAGATGAGAACAAAAAAAAACAAAAAAACAAAAAAACAAACAACCCAGTAATAAACAGGAATGAAGAAGAAAGGAGGTCAGGGGAGCACCAGGATAAGAATATAAACCTGATAAGATGCTTACCAAGGATTATTTATGTAATAAACATTCTAGATTAATCCAGATGTCTGCCCAACCCAACCCACCATCAGGCAGCAGTGAGGGCAGACATGTAAGGAAATACTACATCGAGACACCCATGGCTCCCAACACATGCCTGATTTTCTAGTGTTGCCCTCCATGGCAAAGCTACATTTGAAAGCACTGGCAATGCTGGGGAATGCCCTAAAACAAATTAGGTGGGCACTGAGGAGCAGAGATGGGGAAAGAGAAACTCCCTGTGCACCAGCACATCTCTCCCAGGCACAAATTGCTCTGAGGAAAAGCAGCAAGTGACACCCAGCCAGGGATTTTGGATGGACAGTCAGAGTTACTTTGTTTTGGGAGATAAACCTTTGGGATGGATGAAGTCAGTTTTGGATCACTTTGCTCTCGTCCACTTGTTATTCCACTTTTTCTCTGGCAGCCCTTCCCTTCTTCCCTGCCACACTGTCAGCAGGAACAGAGACAGCTGAAGTGCTTGGAAGTGCCGGCTTTGCTCAGAGCCCCCGTAATTACCATCAGCTTTTTAATCACGGCCTCAATTCAGATCTGGGACACCAATCAATTTTCTCCTGGCATAGTATGGGAACAGGCAGATGGGAAAAAAACGGATATTTCTTACTCTACAGCTTTCTTATATATTTCAATGGCTTTATCTATCTCCCCCTCCAAGAGGTGAATTTTGCCCAGCATCATGTAGGTCAGATCGTGTCTGTTGAGCTCCAGGGCATTGTTGAGCTGGTCTTGTGCCTAAAAACACAACCACAGACAATTAAAAAATAATAAATTATTACAGAGCCCTCAGCAAAGCAGCAGCCCATGAGTAATCCCCAACAGCCAGAGAAGGAGGACAGCCAAAAAACACCCGCTGCACCTGGAGAACACAACCCTCAGCCCAGCTAATCCTTGGAACAAGCTCTGCACGAGCAGCCACCTGCTTTTAGGGCCAGTGAAAGGTAACACCTTCAAGCCAAGCAAGAGGCAATGGCCTCCCAAGGAGGAGATGAGCACGGGCTTGCTCCTGGATTTGAGGTTGTTTGGCTTGAGGGATGCTCTGGATTTGTTGGGTGAACTGATACTTGGCAGCTTATTCTTCCTTGAAATGCTTATTCCACCAGTGAGGAAGTGAAAATCACAGTGGAGGTGTGAACAGGTCCCAGTTTGGAAGGTGTTAGTGCAGACAACAAATCCCAAGTGTGAACCCACACTCCAGAGGCTGTTTTTTCTCAGGGATGACTTGAACAGGGAGCACAGTTGGGGTTTGCTGCAAGGGCCCAGCACCCCACCAGCAAGAGCAGCAGGGAGGACTGGGCCAAACTGGGAACAAAAAGAGTCTAAATGCTGGTTTTTCCCTTGGAGTAGCTGGATCAGAGACAGCCCAGTGCTCACCACCAGCACTCAAGGGGTGGTTAAGTGAGGAACTGTGAATGACATGCTCAGACCAGGAAACAAAACTGCATTTCAACCTCCAAGACTCCTTTAAAAACTTCAGGTTTAGTTCAAAAGGAGCTTCAGACACAGGAGCAAAACCTTCCCATGGAGGAAAAAAGGACCTGCTGCATCTCCAGCAAACAACCCCTCTGAATCCTGCCAGACCCAAGGAGCTGAGGTTTCCTTCAAGAACTCTCTGCACAAGGTGCAGCAGTTTGAGCTGGGAAAATAGTTTGGGGTTTTACCATCACCCTTCTTTTGCTTCAAGGGCATGGACCTGGACTGCCGTTCCTACAAAGCCAGCAGTGTACCTGGGTCTGGCTCTAAAGGGCTCAGACACAGCAGCTCTTATTGGAGTACTGCCCATCTTCTGTCTAGTTTGAGGTTTCTCAAACATTCCCTTTAAAACCAGCAATGTTCTCTGAAAAATCTTAGATTTCAGATCCCCCTTTATACAACCTGACTCACTTGCAGCTGACTCAAAGTAATTCAACACAAATGGAAACAGAGACAGCTCACAAATCCTTGTCCCCAGAAACAAAACACTGAAGCAAAAATCTTTCTTGTACATCTTGCTGCAAATGACTGATTTCAAGCTACCAAAGACAGCGAAATTTCTGGGATGCTTCCTTGCTTCCCACTGACATTACCTTGTTGAAGTGTTTCAGGTACATGTAGCACACACCCAGGTTGTGGCTGATCTCCTGCATGAAAAAAACCAAACAAAAAAAACCAAATCAGCACAAGGTATGAAATAAAATCTGACAACACTGGCCCAGAGAAGAAGAGCCCTGTGACTGTCCACACCCTTCTTGCTTTGTAGAGCAACTAAACCTATAAATTCCAGTTACTTCAGGCACCTACAGAGCTCAAGTGGGGTTGTACAGAAAACATTACTGAGTCCACTGAGACAAAAACCACAGGAATTACTAATCTCTTTTGAGAGATCAGACAATTTATCTTCAGAGAACAAGGAGCACAGTGTCACAGTTTCAGAGACAGGCATGCGACTAAACCCACCAAAGTTCATTTGGCAACAACAGCCAACTTTTATTGAGTACTGTTGTCCTTATAGAGTCTTGAAAGTCCATGCAGTTAGTCCTGATTGGCTGAATTAGCTGCCACCAGGCTAACTGTCCCCAACAGCCTAGACCTGCTCCCCAAGGGTCCAGGCTGGTCAAGTTATATAATTAAGGTAGTTATATAATTAGTTGTATTTCAGTTATAAAATTATAATTAGGATTATATATATAACTGTGAGGCCTCCAGGCCAGCTGTTAGCCACCACAGCACAGACTGGCTTCTTCATTGTGGTGTCACTCTCTAAAACTTGCTGCCCTCATGGGTGACTCAGTCTGGCTGTACCTCAGTAGGATATGCACAGTGTCCAACCCAGCTGGACAAAACTGGAAGATCTGCCTCAAAACACAACTTGAGTACTGGAATATCTGATACCCCTCTGGCATCCTAAACAATTTTGCACAGGGTAGGATCCCTTAGGGATCCTAAACACACTGGTGACACTGTAGGGTGCTCCTAATTCCTCACCCACAGTTTAACACACAAGGCACATTCCCCAGCACATCCCTGAAAAGCAAGGTCTTCCCAGTTCCTTATTTTATTCTGGTGAGCATTTCACTGATTCATCAGCTTAGACAGCTTTGACCTTTCACAGCAAACTCTCTTACTTCCCCATCAACCTGTTCTCCTCCATACAGCCTCTCCAGCTGTGCAGAACTGAATCAGTGACTCCAGGCTGCTGTGGATTGTAGAATGAGGGAAGAGCACAGCCTGATTCAGTGCTGAGCCAGGAATGGGGAATAACTAATCAACATACTCACTGCCATCTGCCTGATGGGTTGTAAACAGGGTTACAGGCATGCCAAGCACTGGAAATGCAGGTGGAAAAAAGATTCACGATACAAATGTTTCTGGGTTGTCTGGCACAGGGTAATTTGAATGACACCAAAGCTATCCTAGTATCCTGAATTTTAGATGTACTGAGAAACAAAAGAATGAGCTCATATCTTGCAAGCCTACTTTAGAAACACTTCTGCAGGCAAAACAGGTACCTGCAGAAGGCTGCAAGGCACGGCCTCTCCCTCACCCACTGGTCACACCTTTCCCTTTGCAATGCTCTTTCTCCCTTTTTGCCTTTTATACAGAAGAGCTAATTTAATCACTGCTCCTGTATTTTCGGTGATGTTTTGCATTACAAAAGCTTTCCCAATTACTCAAGCAAGTTTTAATAACCAAAGTTTCCAAACTCTCCCCATACTTCCCTTAAAGTAGAAATGTGGTTATGCTAAAACTGATCCTTGGCAAAGTTCAAACACATTGCTCAATTCTCTGTGCCCCAAGCCAGGGATTGCCCCAAGGCATGGGGTTTGGCTCCTGTGATCCAAACCAGGCTCAGACCACAGGCAGTGTGAGCTCACCTTGGCTTGGGACAAGTCTGCAGCTATTACAAGGATCTGCAACTCCCTGAACACTCACCCAGTCCTTCTCATCGAGTTTTGCTGCTTCATTGTACACTTCAATGGCTGCCTTATGCTTCCCCAGGAGAAACCTGCAAAAGGATTGCAATTCTTAGGTCTTTCCTGTTTTTAGACCCTGCTGTGCAGCCACTATCACCTTTGCCAGTGAGAAATGCTCCTATTTGCTGCATCTCCAGAGATCTGCAGAAGTTTACAGTCTCGGCACTGTTGCCTCTCAGGATCAAGGTCATCCATCCTGACACTACTGGGGATGTAAGCAATGGAGGCCCAGGCTGTGCAGCCTGCTTTTGTCTCCAAGGAAAGAGACAGGTGCCCTAATACAACATTCAGCAACAGAAAAGAGTCTGTAGGGCAAGCCTGCCCAGCTCAGGTCAGCACCTGTAGCTCTGGACCTTGAAATCAGTATCACCTTCCTGCCTGGAGCCCAGAGAAAAAGAAAACACAACAGTAGCCAGGCAGATAACAGAGATTCTGCTTAAAGAGCAACCCACACATCTGGAAGCCAAGCCAAGTGTTGATAAGGAGGAAACATGTCTGGAATTAAGTAGCCTAAGAGAAAAACAAAGCATGGAAGGGCCTGGGTGGCACATCCAAGAGAAATAACAAATCAAACACCACTCACAGAGATCGTGCCACCTGCTTGAGGTTGTCAGTGCTTCGAGGGTTCAGAATGGAACATGTCTGGAAAAGTTCAAGAGATTCTTGAATTTTCCCCTCCAAGCGAAATATCAAAGCTGTAAGACAACATACAGCAGGCAAATGAATCCATTCTCAGCAGGAAAAACGTGCCTCTGACATCAGGGAAAGAAGAGGGGGAGTACAGATATATCACATCAACGCTTCTCTGGTGCTTCCCCCTCCTGCAGCATCCACAGTTTGTGTCTGAGGGCAGCACTCTGTGTGCCTGGAGAAATTCGGGGGTCAGACCAAAAGCTTTAAGCTTTAAACCTTGGGTTTGTACAGATACAGTCTGGATTTCTCCCCTCCCCAGCCTCTCCAGGCTGCAGTATGTCCCTGCCAGCAGATCTCCACTGTCCCCCACCATGGCACTTGGAATTGGAATGCCACATTTTGGGAGACATTTTTTAGGGGCCAGGGTAGGAAGAGCAATACCAAGGAGTGAGACAGTGATCAACTGGGGTGGGTAACGAACAGAAAACATGCATCTGTAACAGAATCAAACACACACCAACACACTGAAGGCCAGGAGCCCGTAACCCAAAGAAGAACTGATGACAAACACAGAAAAAATAAGACATTTAATCTGCCCATTTCGTGTGAAAATCCCAAACTCCAAAACTAAATGGAGAAATCAGAGGGAAAAAATATATTTTAGACACAACAATTCTATGTTTCCCTCACCTATCCCCTGTATTGTTCTCTGTATCTCAAATCAGGAATGACCTGCTTTAGCAAAAGGATTTTCAGACATACCTTGAACATAGACAGCATATTCACAGAGCCCTTGGGACTCCTGGAGCTGCTCTTTGATGACAGCCTGGAAGGACAAAACTCACAGGATTTTAACAAAGCTGATTCCAGAGATTTGGTTCCAGTCACAAAAACCACAACCCTACCCCTAATAAGGGCACTGGACCATGACTGGGACAACCACACAGTGCACATGACGGAGCTCTGTGCCAAGAACACTGTGGCCCTTTTAGTATTCCTCTGTTCATTCCTATTCCCAAAGATAAATAGATACTTCCTGGGGAAAACACGAGGAGGCATCTCTGAAAGCATCCTCTAGTGATAAGGGTATCTACTCCAGCCCTTTGTTGAAGAAATAAATTGATCTGGAACAACTGCATCTGAGCCAATGAAAGCCAGAAGAACAAACAAGGAGTGGACAGGAAAAAAAAAAAAAACTGATGAAAACATAAATTCTTACTGGCTGCATCCATGCAGCTCCCAGTTTGGGCTGGTGTGGCTGTAGCTGGGAAATATTCCATAGTCACAACTGGTCCAACCTTTGGGAGAATGAACACCCTGGATAGGAATCAAGAGCATAATTTCTGCTCTGAGACTCCTCTTTTGTGCAGAAGTTGAAGAGTTACAGGGGGGATAAGAATAATTTCTGGATGAGCAGGGACCTGATGCTCATCTGGCACTTCAGATGTGTATGATCAGTACCAGCATCTCTAGCCTCCAAGAGGAATAGAACTGAGGGAACTGAAAACTGAACCTCAAATACAGTACATGGGAAGAAAACTATTATTGTGAATGAGAAGGTATTTTTTGAGAAGAAGGAAAGTTCTTATTGACAATCCTCACTCATAAAGAGAGGAAGAACAGGCCTCAGCTGCTCTTCCCTCACCTGTACCTGCTAATTTATCTATGTAACTCTTCCCAAAGTGCATGATTATAAAACATTCTACTCAGAAATAACCAACATCCCCTCAGTTCAGATACTCTGGATTGTTCCATTTACATAAACCCAGATTCCCAGAGCAAGAGAGGGCAATAGAGAGCTATCTTTTAGAGAAATCTGATTAATTCTATAAACCCAGAAAAATCCCACAGCAAAAGGCTCTCAGCTGAGGAATATGATCTCTAATTCCAGATTTTCCCCCTCCAAGTTTATTTATGGTGCTGATGACAGAATTTAGGCACAATTGGCAGGAGACCAACCAGTCTCTGTGTCATCCCAGGGGATGCTGCAGCTGCAGACTCTTGGGGATGCCTGCCTGGCACCTTGCTCAAGTAGCATTGAAAGGGTCAAAATCACTTTAATGCCTTCACTTTGGGGAACTGATGTCAGTACCTGAACAGTTTTTAATGGCCTTTTAGTTCACTGAAAACTATGGGAGGTTTTAAAACTGTGTTAGAGAGGGAGCATTTTCAAAGCATGGAGCGGGAAAAGACCAAAATTAATTAACACGACAGGTCACTTGTTTCTTACTGAGACTAAACTAATGGATTTTAACAATGCCCAAATTGACCTGGAATTTTCCAGTTTTACTGCAAAAACACTGTTTTGTGAGCTCTGAGGAAAAGGAAAGCCAGCCTGGCAAGCAGAGGAGTATTTATTAGCTATCTTCTCTCAATTTTGCCCTGCTATTTCCTTGCTTCCATGACTGATGAAGACATGGAGACGTCAGTGTTGCCCTTATATCATCCATTTGTTATTTTCTCTGGTTTCTTGAGCTGCACATATTTTTCTCTTCTGTACTCTGTGATTCCACATCCCATCACAGAAACAATCAACATACAGAATCACACCAAGAAACTCCATTCAGACAACAATAAAGGGAAACAATTTTCTGTTTTGAGGGCTGGTCCAACTTGTATTTCTAGCTATGCAAACCAAAATCTGAGAGGAAATTAATGATACAACTCCCTGGCTCTGTTAATTAAGAGCTAAATTAAATTCCTCCAGCCTGCCTGTTTCCTAAGCACCCCCAGGACCCCTTCAGCAGAGGCAAGTCCTGACCAACCTCTGTTTCAGAAGCCAAAAAGTCTTTTCAGATCTTTGCTGCACATGGCAGAATCAGAATGTCAACTCCTATCCCCTTCTCTTGCCCATGGGTGCATCATCTTCTTGTGTCCATTTTATCAGGAAAACACACTGTTAAATAGTAATTTGCTATTTCCTTAGTCCACTTAATACTATAATCCCAAACAACCAATTCCTAACTACTCACCAAGCCCAAGATGAATTAGAGTGTGTCATGAATCATGTGTAAAATGAAAGAATTTTGTTCAAGAGTAACCAGGATATTTTGTATTTACATGTGGTAGTAACGCTCTCCTCTTTTCATTGGGTCTCTGTAGTACCATTGAGAAACCTTCTCTGTGGAATTGTTTTATTAACAGTTTGGAAAACCCTATCCATCACTTGGAACAACAGAGGTTTGCAGTTCTTTCCACTTTTCCTCTCCCAGTGACATCCTGAGCTCACAGATTGCTCCAGAGAGCTGCACCCTCGGATCCTGAAGGGAGCCAAGGACTGGAGAACATTGAAGTAATTTTACCGGTGTTTTCTCTTGGTCCCCTTATTCCAAAAGAAGTCAGGAAAGAGGGTGGTTTAGAAACTGTCAAGAAAAGTGGTTTTTTCATTACATCAGTAAATTAATTCCCACATTCTGGAGGCAGTCTTACCTTACACTCCTCATAGTCTCTGCGGACATAGAGCAGATAAATCAACCAGTTCTTCCTCTCTAGGATTGGCAGCTCTGGTGCTGTACATGGAAAATATTCAGAGAACACAAGGAATCAGACTGAGCAGCAGAGAAGCTGGGAGAGGTATTCCCAACCACCCCAACTGCCTGCACAAGGGAAGTAATTCAAGAACTGCAATTGCAATTAATGATTTGACTTGAAGGCTGGAATGTGGATTTCTAACCAGGATCTGGTTTTATTCTACTTCTCAAACTGGTGGATAAAACACCTTGTTCAGGACAGACACTAAATAAAAGCTCTAAGCAGAAAACTTCCACCTGGTCTACTAGAAGGCGTCCCTGCCCATGGCAGGGGGCTGGAACAAGACGGATTTTAAGGTCCCTTCCAACTCAAATCAGTCTGGGATTCCAAAAGACTTGAGGCATTGGCTCCTCCTGGAGCAGATCCTGGAGTAAACAGCTCCACACATACATTTTAATTCAACACCAACACTGGTTGGAGGAAATGGATATTTTCAAATACACAAGAAGCAGCTTGGAGGAAATGAGTTGGATTCACATTTTGAATCTAGAGCAAACAAATCAAATGTCTTTAAGATAAATTTCTGGGACTGAATGAACAGGAAACGGGCGATGCACACAAAAGGAGATTGGAGAGATGGGGTCTGAAGGTGTGAATAATTTAAAGAGGTGAAACTTAGTTCTTTGAAACTGTGAAGGGCCTATGAAACATCACAGGTCTGAGAGACTGCAAAGCTACTGCAGAAAAACATTTGATGCAGTGGAGGAGGAAGCCTTGTGCTCCAGCATTTCAGTGGCACGGAGCTGGCAGCAGTAATTACGGCAAATCACGGATGGATGTTGCTTAGCGATATCCACGTCGGGTTTACAAGTTGAACACACTGCTGTGCATTTCATTAAGGCTGGGAATGTATTGCCTGGGACCGGAGTCTCCATGCTGAGGGGTAACCATAGCAACTGGCCCAAAAGCTCCATTTTTGCAAGTCAATATCGTGACACGAGTGCAGAGGCAAAGCCAGGCGAGGGCTGGGGCAGAGCTGGGGGCACAGCACAGGGACACCTCCTCCAGCCCTTGAGCCACTCCCAGACACACCAGCCCAGCTCCAGCAGCACAGAGCACAGGGGAGACTGGGGAGCCCATGGGCCCCTCTACCATCAGAGGTGAGGAAAAAGAAACCCTGCAAGGGGAAGGGCTGGATCACATCAGGAGGCAGCTGCCAAGTGTAATTATCTTTTGGAATGGCTGAGCTTTAATCACCTCTGGAGCACACCAGGCTCCCCCCCACAACCCACATGAAGTCCAGTTTCACTGAGAGCTCCTAAATCCAAGATCCTTCAGCTGTTGAATTTGGAAAACATTTCACAAAGCCATTCTCATTTTCTTGGTTTTTCTTTCTTAAATTCTAGAATATCCACCTAGATTTATATTAGAGCTGAGAATTAAATGTGCACACCAGCAATTTAAGGTCAAATACCTTCTAAAGAAGGTTCAACTACCCTAAAACAAATAGAAAGCTTGAAGTCCAAACAAAAAAAGTAATCCAAACACACAAAAGAGTAATCCAAACAAAGAAGTAATCCAAACAAAAGAGCAATCCAAACAGACTAAGCTTACACAAATGCACAGATCAGGGATCCAAATGTTCTGGAATTCTGCTTTGCTATGGAGTATCTGGATCTTTGTAAATAAGACATTTTAATAAGCATGTTCCCAGATCAGATTGATTTCTGATGGCTTTATGGTTCCTATTTGTCCTTTTAGAGCGAAAGAATGAAGGGAAGACTCAAGAGGCTGCCTAAATAGTTACGAACAGATTGAACCCCTCTATTTCACACGTGAAGCCCATTCAGGGTCTACCTAATTCACTGACACTCTGTAATTACTTCCCTGTGTAGGTTATTACTGGTACCAGGGTGTGACAGAAATACAGCACTGGAATTGCTCTGCCCCATCCCTGGAAGTGTCCAAGGCCAGGCTGGATGGGGCTTGGAGCACCCTGGTCCAGTGGAAGGTGTCCCTGCCCATGGCAGGGGGTGGGATCAAACGGGTTTTAAGGCCCCTTCCAACCCAAGCCAGCCTGGGATTCAATAAAAGAGCTGGACATGTGTGGCCTTCCCTGCCTGGCATCTCCAGGTGCCACTGTCTGATACAAAACACCAAACCTGACACACCTGAGCACTTCCCTCCTTCTTCTGTAGGTATGGATTTAAGGACAGACACTGCAAACTCTACGCACCCATCAACATTCCACTAACAGTCAGAACTGAAGTATCCTTCACCATTTTGTGCCTATTAATACAGCCTTTAAATCAGAAAATCCTGCAGCTGTCTGAAACAGGGAATAATCAAAAGATCTCCAGTCACACCCCACCAGGTCTCCAACAATCTGTTCATGCCTTACTGGAAGGTTAAAAAGAAAAGGTACCATTAAAGGTTAAAATATACAGCAATGTTGTGGGCTAAGATAAGACACCAGTACACCAGAGAGGGGATGGAGGATTGGTTGTTTAATTCCTAAAGGAAAGAGCTTTTTCACACTCGTGAGACAAGAAGGATGTTATACTCCACTCCCACACCATGGAAACGCCTGCTGGGAACAGGGATGGGAAAGAAGAAATGCTGAACGTCAGACCAAGGGCTAAGCAGAACATCAGGCTGCACAGGGAAAGGGGAAAACCCAAGGAGTTGCCTAAAAGTGCTGGGATGGAGAGAAAATGGAGAAATCAAAAGCCACCATTCACATCTGCAGATAAACCAGCTCTGCTTCCCCCAGTGATACCCTGAGCTAAGGATAACTCTGAGCATTGGGAAAACACAGGGAGACTTTATGCTCCTAAAAAGCATTTAGAAATAGCAACAAGGCTGACTGAGGAGACACGAATAGATTTTTTTATTCTTTCTCCCTAAGACAAGCAAATCGAAAGCAGGCAAACAATTCTGATGTTTTTTTCCAAATCTGTGTCTAAATTAATGATTAAATTTGACACAGGAACATATCTGATCCCCCCCAAAATGGCTGTGGGAAGTAAAGGATTGTTACCAGGCTCTAAGCTATATTTAGATGCAGAAGGTATTAATGGAAATTATTTATACAGGTCTCCAGAACCACAACCATCTTAATCCGCATTTCTGCTTTCCCACAAAGCAGTGGACACCTGTTCCTGGAGCATTTATCTCCCTCAGGTTTGCTCCCTCAGCCTGTTGGTAAAGGCTGTCGCAGTGCTATGGGTCACTGCATTCTCCTGAAGAAAATGGAAATACAAATGCCTAGCTATTTGGATCTTTAGCTCCAGAGAAAGGGAATAAAACACCTTCTTCAATATATGGACCTCCAGAAGTTTCTCCTATATCACTGCTGTATGAAGACACACTTTTCTTTGTCAGCTGTAGCAATAATCCAGGCACTGCACAGGCACAGTTTGGAAAAGTGTAGTTTAGATTCTTCTAGCAGTGAAGAAACAAATAGCCATTATTTGCTGTAAATCAATCTGCCCAAGGGCCAGTCGAGGAAAACACAACCATCAAAGAACTTGGTATTTACATCAAAAAGAGTTTATAACTTGCATAATTGTCTTTTGGTCTCTCTTTTGCAGGACTACAAAAGTCCTGTGCCAGGGAGTCAGGCACCAAATATATGATTAAATGCCTTTGAAGTCTGTTTTGATTGAATTCAAAAGGGAATCCATCTGATCCCCTTGCTGGCCAGTGACTGATTGCACGAGCCACCTCCAGCAATGTGATTTTTCTTTCTGACAATGCTCCTTTAAGGAAGCCACTGGAGCGGAAACCCTGACAGAATCAGAGTAAGATCATCAGGTTTGCATCTGTGCTGTTCTATCATCACTCTTCCCTTTATTCATCCTCTTACAGATTTTCTCAGAGGACTGAATAAAATAATAAATTTATTGTTATTGTTATCATTATTGTTATTAATTATTATTATTAATAATAAAATCAAAGGGAATAAAACATTATTCCCTTTTGTGTAAACCTCCCTAGGAAAATATTTTGTGCTTGCATCTTCAGATTGGGTAATTATATCTTAGGGATGAACTATCAAACAGTGGGGTTTAGATTTAATAAAAGGGCTCTAAATTGCTCTAAAAAGAAGAGGGGGAAAAACTCTTATGAGATTTCATGGGGGAAATGATTTCTAAAGCACCAGCAGTAAGAAGTGGCTCAAGAACACATTTTAATCATCTAGGAGGGAAAAAAACAGTTCAGAGCCCAGCTCTCCTTCCAATCCAGATTACTGGAAAGGATCCAAGCCCCAGTTCACCCCTTCCAACTCTGAACTCAACCTGCAGCAACCTGAGCAACAGCAGGGGGCAAAAGGAGCAAAAGACTTAAGTCACAAAGAAGAATTTGTTATTGCCCAAAATCCCCAATAACCTAAAGCACACATAGCATACAGCACAAGGAGAGGACAGAAAAGCTTTGTAAAGGCAGTTAAACAGAAGTATTAAAATTTTTTTATACTGCAGTAGCTTAGGAGCCACAATCTGGATCCACTGTGGTAGGTACCACACATGTAGGAAAGGTTTTCAGAAAGGATTCAGCTGTCCCTTTCCAAATTCCAGTTCAAAATTCCATGTTGCAAAACAGCATCATCCAAGAACAGAGATATTTTCAAAACTAACAAACATCCAGGCAGTACCTGAATTCTCTATTGTGACATTTTGATTACGGAGGCAGCAGAAGCACAAAAGAATTTCATAAAGTGAATCTTAGAGTCACAGGATGGTTTGGGTTGAAAGGACCTTAAAGATAATCAAGGCCCACCCTCCTGCCACGGGCAGGGACACCTTACGCTATATCCCAGGGTGCTCCAAGACCTGTCCAACCTGGCCTTGGACAGCTGCTCTGGGCACCCTGTGCCAGTGCCTCCCTCCCTCACAGCCAGGAATTTCTTCCCAATATCCCATCTAACCCTATCCTCTGGCAGTTTAAAACCACTGCACCTTGCTCTGAAGAAATCAAAGCAGGAAGCTGGGCTGTGGCAAAGCCAGAGAGATGCAGGTTCTCAGTTCCCATCATTAGGCAAGGTTTGCTCAGACACATAGCAGCAGGACTGGATGAGTTTGGAGAGTAAATCCCCACTTCCAAGTACAGTAATTTCATTATTATAAGCCACAGGTTACAATACAGAGTGTTATAAAAGGTATCTGTTCTATCACCATCTGTTCAGGGTGGGGGCAGTGATCCTTATCTCTGTGGGAGATATTCTGCTAATGGGTCATCCATTGAAACCAGGCAGGGCATTGTTCTTTATCTTTTCACAACCCATCCTTCCCCCAGCGAGTCATTTTCTGCTAATGGCCATTGAGTCCCACTGTGGGACTGATAAAATTACTGCATCCCATTGGAAGTTGCTCCAGCCAGGGGGAAGGGCCCAACATTTCTTACCAAGACAAAAACAGAGGTTTTGGGACACTAAGGGAGCCCCTTTCTCCACTGGACTCCAGAGGAAAACCGGATTTCTCCACATCACCACTGGACCTCCGGAGGGAAACTGCACCTTGTACAGGAGCCCTGCTCCAACTGAATCACATCTGTCACTGCAGGAGGATGCAGCCACCATTGAATGGGACTGCTACCAACACCCTGCCTGACGGGGTGTCAGGTTGTACTCTGACTGTGTCAGGGTTTGGAGTTTGTTTCTTTGTAGTGCTGTATTTCTATTTTAATTTCCCTAGAAAAGAACTGTTATTCCTAATTCCCATATTTTTGCCTGAAAGCCCCTTGATTTCAAAATTATAATAATTTGGAGGGAGGAGGTTTAAATTCTCCATTTCAAAGAGAAGTTCCTGCCTTTCTCAGCAGACACCTGTCCTCCAAACTAAAGCAGCAACTTTTTGTTCTTTGTCCGTATATAAGCCGCACCTGATTATAAGCCGCACTTTGGGTTCGGACCAAAATGGTGCGGTTTATAATCGTGAAATTACTGTAATTCCAGTCATTACCTTAATGGCAAACTCCCAGTGGCACAAAGACAATCCATTTGTTGCTGCAGGAGAGCATCCACACCTGAGAGGCGCCATGCGGAATTCTGTTTGGAGCTCCGCCCGCCCCATCCTGCACACCCAGCCCAGCCTCCTGTGGATGTGTGCTGACATTAGTGCAGGATTACCATGATTTCCACTCCCAGAGCTTGCAGAAGGTTCAGGCATAGTGGTGGTTACAGCTCAAACGCAGCTCTGTGCTCTCCTATCCATGCTAAATAAACATGGATAGGGAGGACAAGCCCATCTGTGCCTGTCTCCTTTTTGCCTTGAGCTTCACAAGCTGCCAACACCACGAATTCCGCTACCATTTGTAAATCCAGTGTAAGGGAGGGAATGAGCACCTTCTGGGCAAAAATAACACTAAAATAATAGGACACACACTCAAACAGCTTCTACAGAACAACAAAGCCCTGCAGGGAATTGGATTTTCCAAAACAAGGTATGACAATGGATAGAAAGCACTTGTAAGCTCTAAAATCAATCTTCTTATCAAGATTTAAAACTAACAGACTGCCTTGGTGTCAGAGGAGCATTCTACAAATTTCTAGCAGAGCCAAATTTAACAAAAAATCCTCTTCCTTCCTCAGACTCTTACTGAGACTGTGGCAGTATAAATATATTGGAGCTTTGAAAGAAAACTAGCACAGGAACATTGCTCTTCCTATGCCCAGATCCATCCTTGGAGTTTGAAAATGGAGCCGTTAATGTATTCAAAACTCAGTAATAATGAAAAATAACCCCAAAACCCGGCACTCAGAAGAGGCTCTACAAGCTGTATTTCACTCACCATGTGTGAGTGAATATATGTGAGAACAGAGCTTGTGCTTGTATGCACAAATCCCTCTAAAATGGATATAAGCAACAGGAAAAAAAAGGACCAGCACTGCAGCCATCCTCTGTTTAATCCCTTTTCCCTCTGTTTTTCCCGTTTGCAAATTGTTGCTGGAACATCTGTAAATCAAGCCCTAAAGCCGTGTGGTCGCTCGTTATTTACAGTCAGCTGGGGTTAATAAAACTCATCACACACAGCCCGGCGCTGGCAAGGAGCCCTAACTCATCCCCAGAGCTGCCTCCCGCCGTTTAATAGCTCCACGAGGTGCCGGCAAAGCTGGAAGGAGCCTGGAAGACAGCGGTTTAAACAACAAAAAAAGCGCAACATTTCTGACTCTCCACCTCCCCCTGCAGGAAAATTAGCCAAGGATAGATGAAAGATTTCAAAATTGTATCTTAAATTTGATTTATACTCCAGGTCATGGGGAAAAAAAGGGTATTTTCTCTTGCTACTTTGCACTGCATAAATCTCACTGAGTTGCTTGCTCAGATTTGTGGGTTTTTCTGATTTAAGACATTTACAGTTCTGAGTTACTCTAAAGAAATAAATACATTGGTTTTTCAATTAATTTGCCATATAAATAGAATTTATTTATTTATTTATTCAATTGTTTGTCTTCTACTCCATGCTGCTGAAGCCCAACCTTAAGGTGAAGTGGTATGATCTGTAAATAAAAACACACTTGGCATCCCCCAGGACCTCCCACTGACAGTGAGGCTCCCTGGGGCAGAACCAGTTTGGTCACTGGGAAATCTCTGTTAGCAGTAGGAGGCTGGTGAGATACCACTGTGCAGTCCTGCACCCATCTGGGGGGGATGAGATTTACACAAATTAACACAATTACATGATCCTGCTCCTTACTCCCTAAAAAGTTTAATTCAGGCCTGATAATGCTCAATTCAAGTCTAAAATTTGATTCAAACAAGTAACACTGGAGAGAATTTTTTTAAAATTTGAAAATGTATGGTCTTTCTGAAAAATGAGAACTGGAAGTCTGCTCTGCATGAGCCAATTTTAACCATCAGTGCTGACTGCTGAGCAGAGATGTGCTCAGAACAGAGGAAAAACAAAAAAATGGGAGAAAAAAAACCCCAAAAAGGCTACTCTACATTTTAGTTCTTAAGTCCCTGAGGATGCAGACACCACACTTGGAGATACTCAAGGATCCAAGCCCTGACATGACATCCCAACTCTTATCTTCTCTGTTTAAAGCATGTCCTGCTTGATGCCTTGTGCTTTTGTAGGCAAGGTGGAGTCTGAGCTCTCTCCATGTTTCTGTTTGCCAATGCTGTTCCTAGATTTGGGAAACAGAGCACACCATTGCAAAGTCATGGCAATAAAATGCCTTTTGAACAGCAGAGGTGGTCTGAGATACTCACTGCAGGCTCCTCACTGCCTCCTCCCACAGCAACACTGGGATGGGAGATACTTCCCTCACAAAGTGGCTGCAGGCATTCCCAAAATAACCAGCTTCTCATTAATTCCTGTATCAGGAGCAAAGTAGTTCGGGGATTTCCAGTCTAATCCTTCCTTTGGCTTTAATTCCTGTGCTTAGTCTTTTTCTGTCTACAGCATGAGGTATTTCACATGGAAATTTAAACTAAAATCGTTATAAGGCATTTGTAAGAAAAGCTTTTCCTTTAGAAAGCAAAATAAAATTCCAACATGGTGAGGACCACAATCCAGCCATGTCAGGAAACCTTCCACTCCATAAGAACCTGTCCTTGGTTCATCCACTGCCAAAGAATGTTACATTGAAGGAATATCATAAGAACATAGATATATATATACACAAAAAAAATACAGAAGGTGGCCTTGCAAACATTTCAATACTCCCTACTACAAGACCTTATAGTTTGAGTTCTTCCAGCCTCATTGCCTCAGGATGAAGTTTTCCAGGTGGGAAATCCCAGCCAATGTCAAGATGAACATTTGCCTGTTTCCTCTACTGCACAAATGTGTTAATTGATATAGTCTTTAATTACTCAGTCACAGAAGCACACCCTGCCTCCTTCTAATTAGAAGTATTAAAATGAATCACAGTCAGGCAAGGAATGAAATTGTGGAAAATTACAAATAAACCAGCGACTAAATCCCAGGAGCTGCAGCATGCATAATACAGCTGGAAGCGTTGGTAGTGAAGGGGACAGGCCCTGCAAGGAGTGAATGGAGATCCTTTTGATTCAAAAAGCCCTCAGTGAGCTGCTCCTTGCTCAACGCCTCCCATCATTCCCGTGCCACAGATGCTGTAGGAGAGCAGGGCTAAATGCAGCAGGTGATTATGTCACCAAAGACTCAGATGTTCAAATTCCAGCTGCACATTGGGAATTCTGACTCTTGAGAGAGCTGCACCTCCTTCAAGTGTCTGAAAATGAAGGTATGAGTGACTTTCCAAGGACAGGAACAGGCATCCTGAGGAAGGGATTCATCCCAGCACAGGTGGCTGGGAGGTCAGGGAATGGCACGGGTGCCCTTTCCACTGACTAAATAGGGAGCACGGGTGATCTGCTGAGACTTGTTCTGCATCAGAGACATCTCAATGTGGAGAGATGAATCCCACCCTTCCTAAATTTGTCACTTACTATTTTTACAGAATTATTTTTAAATTCTCACCAGGAGATGACATTTTATCTTACACAGCACGCCAACAAACTGCAGTTGAAGGCTTTAAAATATAAAGAAACTTGCCTGGCATCAAGGAGTTTCAAAGAAGCTTCAAAAATGATTTTACTTATTTTAAAAACTGGCACTAAAATGTTCCCTGTTGTGCTGCCTGCAAAGGATTCCCTGCTCTCGTCAGCACAGATATTAATGTACATGCACAAGAGGGCAGAGCTGTGCTAGCACATTCCAATTTAAGTATTACCAGTTCTTTGCAGTGCAGGGATTACTGGACTGTTATTTTGGGGAGAAGAGGATGAAGTGAAGGATATTATAGAATTTAATTACCCAGAAATGATAATCCATTTTTTAATCTCACTAGTCAAAACCAGCAGCTGCATCAGATCCTGAGCATCACACACAGCACTCACTGCTCCCCACTTATCGGCGAGATGGAAACACCCAAGTCTCTTACATAAAACAATGATGTAATTACCAACTAATCTATCTTATTTAGGAACCAATTTCTTTCCACAAGGTTGGGGGTTCAAACAGACTAAAAGATCTTGGTTTGCACATGGCCAAATGGAGGCAAATGGGTATGGACAGATAAGGGCCGGATTGGCTCCCTCCGACCACGACATTCCCACTGAGGTCTTTTCTTCCTGACACACTTAGAAGTATTAATTAATTTAACTCAAGGGGGTTGTTTTTATCTGGATTTCTCAGGCAGCTTCACTCTTACAAGTTCAAAGGCAGCTTTGAAGCCAGCTCAAAGAATGGATTTATACTGATTTAAGAAACTGTATCAGGAATTCAGAAATTATCAGCACTACAAGTGGAATTGACTCCATGGGGTAGAGAGTTCCTGTTCTTCAGATTAAATACTCACAGAATCCCTTAAAACATCTGCAGGAGCAGGAGGGATTCCCACTGGTTCATCTGGGCAAGCAGGAGCCATGCAGAGAAAGACAGGACAGCTCATCCAAAGCCACTTACCTATTTCTGCATAATCTGAGCATTATTCATTACCGAAGAGCCACATCGTGAGATGGTTTATTGTCACTGGCACTTCCTAGCCAGAGGCACCACCCAACTGGCCAAGCAGTGCATTGCAATATATCCATTTATATGATACTTTTCATTTCATGTCTCCAAATGTTTTGTTAGCCAAAAGCCTAAAGCATCCAAAATCTGTCATTGGATATTAGGCCAAGTTTGTGGTTGATAAATGGAAAGCAACAAAAGCCAGAGCACTTTTCCAAAGGTCACACTTAATTCCTTGCTTCAAACCCTAGAAAAAACATACCTACAAACATCCAAAAAATGCCCCAATGCCCAGGCCTGGGAGAACACTTGATCTCTGCTAACAGTTTCACAGGGTTTTCATTGCGAAAATTATCTACCTGACCCTTGCTGTGCTAAGTGCAGAGGTGGTTGATGACAATTCAGAATTCTCATTCTTGACAGATTAATGGATTTTTGAGACAAGTTCTTCCCAGTGATTGAAGTGAAATCCATTTTGCTCCAGTGAGTTTATTATACTATGGACACATTTAGGATTCTACCCTACCATTAAAACACCATCAGTGCATCTCAGGAAGTCTGAGATCTCATATTCATGTAGAAATCCAAATGCATTTAAAATTGTCCCATTAACCTCTGAACTGTTATTAGACAAACACGAGCCCAGAACTTACTTTCTAAACATTTTTTTCCACAATAAAGGGAGATAAATTCAAGGTATGTTATATTATAAAAACAAACAACAAACAAGCTGGTAAAAGCACTTCTCCACTCCAGTATTATCAGATCCTATAAAATTATTTGATTTGCCTGCGTGGGAAAAAAGAAAGTGGGAAGATGGGAGACTGCCTATCTCAATTCCAAACCAGTAAAGCATTTAGGAAAATATCTGATTAATTTAGAATGCAGGAGGGAGATTAAAACTCCACCTCAGCAGGCTGACATTAACTCCTTATCACTTCAAGGAACAGAGCTCCCTTTATTCCACCCTCAGTTGCTTGGGGATCAACACAGGGAGTTATGAATCTTGATGGAGAAACAAAGGGAACTGATTTTTGGAGCAGCTCTCCCAACAGGGGATAAAGGACAAATAATGAATGCTACTCCTGTGTCAGCTGCTGAGGGATGATTGTCACCAAGTGTGGCCACAAGATACTCAGAGGGAGTCGCCTCCACCCCTGCTGTTAATTCAGACTGTAGCATGGAGAGATTTCAAACCCAATTCCACCAGTACCATCTGCTCCAGAACTTTTAGACTTCCTTCGTCCTTGTTGAACACTCATCCTCTTCCCTCAGGGCTGGCCTGCCTACTAGCCATACTCTCCCAAATCCCAACTTTTGGGCTTTGGCAGCCCAACAGCCACATGATGGATCAGCTACTTCAGGAGCAAATTCCACCTCCAAACGCAACGTTACTGTTTTAAGAACCATACAATCCAGTTGCTAAACACTGGTTGTAGGTTCCCTTTTCTTGGCTCATGGGCAGGATCATAGGAGGAAAGCAAGGAAGAGTGAGGGGAAGCTACTCAATTCAGGTTCAATATATCCAATGTATTCAGACCTGAATCACTGAAAACGTGGCCCTCTGGTTAAAGCTACAAACCTCACCTGTGTATTTTGTCACTCCAATGATTTTTGGCAAATCTGAGACTCCATTCTCAGAAACACACATTTAATACTTCACTCCTGCCCAGTACAAACACAGACAAGCTGAATAGGCTGAATGCAGCACTGTGACGGTTATTACAGGACCTCAGTAATGACCTGGTCCCACTCTGCTACACCTGTGTGCAGCCACATCATCCACTATTGCTCTATGTGGGCACAATTTTTGCCCACACCAAACTGTTCATATGGTCTCTGCATTTCACAACATGTTTGTGCTAATGTTGAGTTCAGGATCTCTCTTGCCAGAGAAAACACTGACACCAAGGCTTTATCCTGCTTGAAAACACAATGAAAATATGAAAAGGCAATTTGCTGCAACAGAAAGTGGCCATTCAGTGTTTAAAATGTCATTTTAAAATAAGTTTAGCAATACTCTTCTGTTAAAACAGCACTGATGTAGCCAGGCTCCTAAAGCTCATCGTAATTCTCCCCAGCCAAACTAACACGGGATGAGATAGTTAATTAAGATGTTCTACAAATATTTTATTAAAAAAAAACCCAGCTGTCATGGGAAAAAAGGATGCTGCTCTTTCCTGCCAAATTCCACAAAAACATATTCAACATCCCTTCATTCCTCTCCTCCTCTTTTTCATGCCCCCAGTCCCCCGCCCACACACAGAGGACACTGTTACATCACTCCAAGTACAAATCTTTTTGTTGCCCTCATTTCCCAGAGATTAACCATCAGGCAGCTCAAATCAGCTTTCCCCGCTGCACTGAAGTCAAATATTAAACAGCAGAGCCCAAAGGCTTTGAAGGCATTTCAGTCAGAATGACCCGAGGTGTGCCAGGCACTGGAGATGCCTCAATTTACCTTAAAGGACAGAAAAGAGAATTACAAAAGTCGTAAGTTAGAGGATTTTTTTTAAAATCATCATAGTTTACTTGGAGTCAAGGGTTGTGTCAGTATAAAAGGGAGATCCAGAGCCACAAATAAATGGGACTTGCACAACGAGGCACAGCAGGGTGGGGGTTATGGAGGATGAGGAGATGAGAGTCATACCCTTTATAGGAAAGGACAGAGATGAAATAGCTCACCAGGGAGTCCATCAGTGCCTCCATGAAGTCAGACTAATTGCCTAAGAGTAACCAATTTAGAGTAATTTTAGAGCCATCCTTGCTCTGAAACAGTTGAGGGTCAAGATAAAAGTAAATCTTGGAGTTATTTTTACTTGCATGCAGGCCTGAAGCAGTAGCAATCAGCTCTGGGCAAGCTACCAGAGAGGCCTGGGCTTGTGCTGAGACCTCAAGCCCCATCTCCAGGAAATCTCAAGGGCTGGAATTCTCCTACTGCGAACTGGGACTATGTGAGGTTGGCCTGAGCTACCCAAAAGCAAAGTGGCTTTTCCAGCTTCCCAGGCCTACATGCAAGGAACCCAGGTAGGTAGAATGTCATTGCTGTGTCCAGTTGCAATCAAAATCCTTTTTATTGCCAGCATTATCCCAAGGCAGGGTCCATCCCAAGGAATACTCTGACAGGCACACCATGGCAGAAAAAGGCCAAAGGACTCTGTTCACCAGCTGAGGTTCCCTGAATGCAAAGGCAAGGGAAAGGAGGACTGCTTCTGGCACTGGGAGTAAATACTCTTAATTACAATCTGAATTGATGGGGTGCTCTGCACACTCCAGAAAGGAGAATCCATCAAAAAAAAAATCACAAAAGCTCAGCTCAGGTAAGCTCTGCAGTGACTAGATCTGTGCTAGAAGGGGAGCAGTGCCACAGAGAAGGAAATGCTTGCTGTGTGTGTCTGGACAAGTCCCGCCTCAAGAATGAGGGAAAGGGGGAAATGAGAGGTCGAAGCATTTACCAGATCCCTCAAAAAACCAGCAGGATTTGGTTAGACATTTTGAACAACAGAAATTGTACCTGTTCCAGTTCAGATTCAACCAAGACTTCAGAACAACAATTTGCATGGAGTGAAAATTAACACATTTTCAGTATCAAAAAGAAAAAGCAAACAAAAGCAAAGGAACAATAACTAAACTCAGTCACAACCTGCCTGATTTGATATCACTTTTACTTCAAAAACTGGAACATGTGACTTAAAAAATCCCCACAAGACATGGGTTTGCTTCCCAAGATTATTTCCAGATCAAGACATCATTCTGAAGAACCCAAAACAAACCCATTATTATTTGAGTGGATAAATGAGTATCAAACTCAGTAACAGCTCCATAAGTAAGTACACAATAAAATAAACAGTCTCACAGATTATAAGCAAACACGATACAGGCTGTGGCTATGGTAAGTCAGCCAGGAACAGCACTGAGCTCACAGAGACCCTGGAAAAATACTGGTACTCAGCAAATTACAGTCTAGACAGTCTCCACTTTTCCCAGAGGACATTTATTTCCTCCTAGACAGCTGCAAACACTATAGAAGAAACCTTAAAACCAACCTGCCCAAGAAATACAATCCTATCTTCAAACAAACCTTTTTTAGGACGGGGTTTTGTTGGTTGTGTAGCCGCTGGCGATGAAGAAACCTGAAAAGACAGAAACCAGGAGTAGTAAATATACCAGGCAAGGTTCCTTGAAGTTTTGTTCCAGAAAATAATCAGAAAGGACAACTGGCAAATCCCAAAGGAGGGCATAAAAATAGCAGCATTGCTGCTGGACAAACTCTGCCCTGCCAAGCAAGGCAGAGATTCCTGTTCCACAGCTCAATTAAATAAACACCCTCATTGTGCAGAGCATCCATGTTCATGGGGTCACTTCTAATCACCAGCATCCTGGGAAGTGATCTTTACCTTGCAAAAAAAATACTGGAGTATTTAAGAAGCTAATTAGAGATCACAGAAAACAACTCAAAAACATTTATCATAAAATATTTATGACGTTGATTAGGGCAAAGCTGTTCCTGGGGAACCGTCTGAGTTCGCAGGATGTGAGCACAAGGATGTCCCATCACATGGAGGGCAGGGAAGCTCCCCCAGCAAACACTGTCCAGAGCTCCCAGTCCATGGAAAATACATTAACTGTGTGTGATTTTCTAACTTTGCATCAACCATCGAACCCTCACAGAAGAGAAATGGGTTTACACAGGAAACTATTTTTATTTTTCACTTTGCTTTTTGGGAAGACACAACACAGGATTTTATACACCTGTGTCACCTCCCATTTACTTAATAAACCATTTTTTAAATCAGAGATTCAGTCGATCTTTGTTCCTTGTAATGTTTTGGGAACATTTTCTAGCTGCATCTTTTTTTTTTACTGGAGATGGGCCAGATCAGAGATGCTCGAGACATGGAAAATAACCCAAGAAAGGCCCTTTTTAAATTTTCCACTGTTTACTTTTTCATTTCTTAACAGTTTTTTAAAATTTTATTGACTTTTCTGATTCCTATTGTGAAAAACTGAGTTGCTATTTTCATGGAATTACCCCAACTCCGAGTACTTCATCCTCAATAGGAATAACCAGCACAAACAACTCATTTTTTTATATATTGCAATTTTTCTTAATCTGCATGCCCATCATTCCAAGTCCTCTCACTCCACTCTGTTAAGACTTTCCTGGAGTTTCTCCTGTTTCCTCCTCACCTGAGTAACTTTCTACTCATCCTTTGCTCCAGATCATTTCTAAGTACACTGAACAACCCAGGCCTGATCGTGACCCCTGTGGGGCTTCACAGCAACCACAAAAAACTAGGGAATTATGGAACGGGTTGGGTTGGAAGGGACCTTATAGATCATTTCACTCCAGGCCCTGCCATGGGCTGGGAAACCTTCCACTATCCCAGGGTGCTCCAAGCCCCATCCAGCCTGGCCTTGGGCACTGCCAGGGATCCAGGGGCAGCCACAGCGGCTCTGGGCACCCTGTGCCAGGGCCTCACCACCCTCACAGCCAGGAATTCCTCCCCAGTCTCCCGTCTGACCCTGCCCGGCAGTGGGAGCCATTCCCTGTGTCCTGTCCCCCCATCCCTTGTCCCCAGTCCCTCTCCAGCTCTCCTGGAGCCCCTTTAGACACTGGCAGGGGCTCTGAGCTCTCCCTGAGCCTCCTTTTCTCCAGGCTGCACACCCCCAACTTCCTCGGCCGCTCCTTGTGCTGCAGCCCGTTCCCCCCATCTCCGTTACTCTTCTCTTTTTCCAGCCCCTAATAATCGATTATTAACGTTGATTACTTCAGCAAACGCGGAATTTCCCTCACGTTTTCCATACCAAGTGTGCAGATTAAAAACTCGCTCTTCAAAAGAACTTCCGGCCGCCGCCGCCGCCGCCCCCCACGTCCCTCCACCTCCTCTCATCTCCCCTCCCGTCCCTCTCGGCCCTCCGAGCCCGGGGGGCTCTCAGCCCTCACCGTGGTGTCCTGCGGCTCCGCCATGGCCGCGGCGGGCTGGAGTTGCCATGGCGACCGCCCGCCACTTCCGGCACGGCCATGGCGCGCGGGGCACGGCGGGAAGTGGGGGGGGAAGGACTCCGGCTTTTCCATCCCCCCTCCAGCTCCCCGACCCCGTTTAACCTGGAAAACACCCAAATGACCACAGAAATAATAAAATGTCCGGCTTTTTGAAGGTTTTATTGGGAACTCCGTGGTGTAGAGGGGAATGAGGCCGCTAGTGAGGAGGGACGGCCCGGGAAGCGCTCAGCGGGCCCGGCCCCGCTCCCTCCCCGCCCCACAGCAGCAGGAGGGAGGTTGGGATGGCGGATTCTTTTTCCTTTTGTATTTCCACAGTGTCTGTGGGGATCGGGTTCCACCAGCCAGGTAATTCACCTGCGAGCGCCTGAAAGCCGCAGGAAAGGAACTGCAGCAGGTTCTCCCGCAAGAACAGGAGCCCTTAGGTTTGCTAAGAGGCAGCGGGATTGAGGACGCCACAGACCGAGTTTCCTTTAGAGTGGAGTGCCCACATCGTTGGCGTATTCCTTTCGGGAAACACGGAGTGAAAACCCAACGCCTCTGTGCTTGCACCTGCCCAGCCCACCATGCTCCAGCTCCGAGTGTTTCAATCAATGCATGAAGGGAGGATTCCCACCAGGAATGGCAGGGATGAACACAGCTCTGCACCCTGCCACCCCTCCAGCAGCACCAGGAAAAGCACAGGGAAAGCGGCTGCACTCCCTCACCTCTGATTTCCAGGGCAAAGAAAGGGAAAAGCAGGCACACAGGGACAAAACCACACCCGTGTAACGGCGGTAGGAGCAGTGAGGTAGCCAAAGTGACCTCGCTGCCAGCTGGAAACAGCATCCCGTGTTACAGCCCTGCCTGGGAAGCTGCCTTTTTTATTTGATCCCTTCACAACTTCCATCCCCTGGAAGCTGGCAGTGTGGCAGGAGGCTGACAGGACACTTGCCTGGTGAAAAATACCACAGAAGGAATTCCTATACAGGAGCAAATTTAATAAAACCACCACCAATTGTTTACTTTAACATAGCTCTTGTTACAGAAATCATAAAAATGGACTCAGTAGCTAAACTCATTAGTTCTTTCCCCTTTTAATTGAAAAATACTCCGCTGATTTCAGCTTCTACTGCACTAGATAGAGTGTTAAATAGTTGCCAGGACAGGACGCCCAGTGATTGAGCCCAAAACAAACACAAAGACAATTCCATCAGCTTTCCTTTTCAATGTTATGACTCGTTATAATGAAGTGAAAATTAAAACAGCAAGAAAGGGTCCTTTTGATAGATGAAAGGGAGGGAGAGGAGATCCATAGACAAAATCTCACAGGAGGTCTTTGGAGAAGTGATGCAAAACACAAAACACCCCTCCTTGTCCTACCTGGGGATCCAAAACAAACCTCTAAAAACACACATACACACACACATACACACACACACACACAGATGCCTCCTCTGGGATCAGAGCACGTGTCCTGCGTGCACGAGTGGGAACAGAGAGCTGGATTTGGGCAGGTAAAGTTCTGGGGCCGAAAATAAACCAAGAAAAAAGCAAAGCATCCTGAACCAGAGCTCCAGGAGCTGCGAGGGGCCGCGTCCGTCGCCAGCAATGGATACACACACAGACCTGGGGGAGGCCCTGGACAGAAAGGAACTGCAGGAAGAGGAAAAACCAAACAGCTCTGGAGAAAGCCTTCCAAAAAGAAAAGAAATAAAATATATATATAGATATATTCACTACACCAGCACACACTTCCCCCACCCCAGCCCAGGGAAAAAAACCAAAACCAAACAAAAGAATCAAACTGAAAGAAAATGCACAGCAAATAGACATAATCTTGAAGATTTTTAAAGAATAAATATTTTTTTGTAATTAAACATTATGCAAACACGTGCCACGCTTGCTCTTTGTCCATGCATATGCGCTATATACAACTTTGAAAAATACTGTGTTGTCCTCTTTTTGTTTTAAAAGTCATATACAAAGGTTGGGGTTTTTTTTTCCTTGCTGTGTACCCCCCTCCTTCCCTCCCCAAAAATCATCTTTACAATGAGCCAATCCACATTCATCCATGTACTTGGGTGGCAGAGAGGAGGAGGGGGGTGGGAGAGCCACCCCCCTTACTGAAGTCCATCAAAATGGCTGGTTTGGACATGAAAAGCGGTGTCAAGAAACTGGTTTAAGTTTTATCTGTACTACACACAGGAAAAGAAAGAGAAAAGAAAAAGGAGTTGGCTTGGAGGATGAAGCTACGTTACAAGTTAAAGTTGGAGGGTTTCTTAGTGCGTCTGTCACACTCTTGGCCGCCTAGAATACTGTTGTACAATGGTTTATCTACCTTTTTTTATTACAATATAATTTACTTAATTTTTCTGTTAACAAAACAGAATCCCGGTACTACAGACCAGCGGTGTAAGAGGCGGAGCAGCGCCCTGGGTGGGTTTTATTGGAATTGCATGAGCACTCTAGGATGGGAAAGGGTTCAGAGTTCATTGCTGCAGGGCCGGGCTCAGTCCTCGATGTACTCCCACAGGTCCTTCTCGTAGCCTTCATGCACGTGCTGCAACAAAACCTTCCGCCGGCTCTCGCAGTATCTGCAGGGGACAGGGACAGCATGGAAAAGGCACGTCAGGAATCATGGAGCATGCCTGGCACTGAGTTACCCAAACCTACAGCACGCCTCACTTCTGATAGAGGTGATCCCCCGAGAAGAGAATTTGTATTTACAGCCCATTAACAGCACTAATTAAGACTCTGGTTGCTCCAGTCACTCAGCTCCAGATCCCTGGCTGGAAAACCAGTGTGCAAATTCAGAGTTTTTCAGGCAAAAGTATCCCCAGAGCCTCGACAGCTGAGAAACCTTCAAGAATAACTGGAAGAGGAGGAAGCAGCAGCTGTGGTTTGAAAAAGCCTGAGCACAGGTTGGTGGTGATAGATGAATGGGATGAGCTCTCCTTAAACGTGGGCTGATGCCTGCTTGTCTTGGGTTACAATACAGAACTGTTATTCCTAATTCCCATATCTTTGCCTGAGAGCCATTTGATTTCAAAATTATAATAATTTGGAGGGAGGGGGTTTACATTCACCATGTCAAAGAGAGGCTCCTGCCTTTCTTAGCAGACATCTGTCCTCCAAACCAGGACACTGCTCTAAGCCCCATCAGGACAACAAAAAGGCATGTGTTAGTTGGGAAAAGCTAGCTGGAAGCATTGAAGGCCAGCTGGTGTCATGGAAAGCGTCCCTGCCCATGGCAGGAGGTGGAACAAGGTTTACTTTAAAATGCCTTCCAACCCAAACCAGTCCATGATTAAAACCTCAGGAGTACTGACAGTTTTATTTCCCAGTGGAGATGGGAAGCAGTCCAAATGTTACTGGTCTAGCTGGAGAGCAGGTTTCACCTCACATCCCAACATGTGGTTCTCAGAGGGACACTACTACGCCCTTGGAGTATTCCCACCTATGCTGACTGAAAACTGCTGCACATAAAACTGATCCCAGAGTCCAGTCCAGTCCTCCCAGGATCACTGATCCTGAGGAAAAGGGATCTCACAGAACACAGCAAAGGATACCACGGTCCTTTCGGGTGTGCTAGAAGACAAAAAGCACAGAAACATTGAACGAATTCAAGTTCCAAGAGCAAACTCTAAATAAGCATCTGAGAGGCTCTGGCTGCTGGGAACCTGGCTTGCTTGGCAGTGGTCAGGCATCCCTGGGAGAAATCTCCCAGTGGGAAGCTATCCCTGACCACAACACACACTAACACCTGGCAGGAATTCCTCACCTACCGCTCAGGACCTTATCAGAATGGCTAATTTATCCATCAGAGCAGCTATGGCTCCCCTCACCGCTGTCAGCACCGTGCACAAAGTCCCATTGATTTTCAGGAGCATGTGATGGCAAACACATGGCCTCTGCCTTCCAAACTTTAGTTATTTTTCTGCTGGTTGGGTGGGGGGGGGCTTAATCCTGTTTTCTAGATATGTCTCTGCAAGCAGAGAGATCCAAACAGCTGAAACCAAACCAGCCTGGAGGGCAGTTCCTGCAGCTTTAAACCCACCTTGGTGACATCCTGCTCCCAGTCTTGCATCAAAGGGCACCGTGCAGGACATGATTAAGGCATGACTAAACTGGTTAATTAGGGACCTGCACAGGCTTGACAGATGCATTCTTTCTTCCCAGAAATGTGAAGGCAGGTTTGGGATACTGTTTCCAAGCAATTCAGGCTATATTAGGTTTTAATTTCATTTCTACAAAAGCATCCAGGTTCAGAGGACTGACGTAAACAAGCAGCTTCATCTGAAATACCAAATTAAAGGTGGCCCTAAAGGGTAAATTACAAAATGTCTTCAAAAAAGAAGGTCAGGAAAGTCTTGTCCAGCTCCAGCTGCGCTGTCAAAGTTGGGCAGGATGAGGCACCAAATCTTAACAGCTCCTGCCACACCCCAGAGTCCATTGAGCTCTACAGCTCACCCAACTTTGAATATTTTCTTCCCCCTAAGCCAGGCATAACAAATTCAGTGATTTTGGCAAAATGCCTCAGAAATGCAAGCCGTAATCCTGTGACTCATCTGCATTTTCAGCTTTGTACTTTTCCACTGTGCAGAAATTATTCCCCTGAGACTGAACAAAGCACTGGCATCTGTGTCACCTGGACCCCAGTCCCCTGCTCCCCTTCCCAGCTGGGCAGGCTGCTCTCTCCCTCTTCCTCAGGGACAGCTTTCCTACACCCACGTTTTGCACAAATGGACCCAGCAGACAATTAAAAGAGCCAATTGCTCTCTGCTGGCAGTTCATCCTAGGCCAAAGCTGGCAGCTTGGAACAACAAAATCACTCCTTGTTCTTTGGCTCTCACTCTGCAGATCCCATCCTGGTGCTGGCCATTCCCACATGCTCCTTCTGTACAAAACAGCAGTTTACTGAGAGCCATTGCTTCTGGACAAGGGATTTTTTCCATTCCAGGGCTGCATCTTCCAGCTCCTGCTCTGCACAGCAGATGGAAGACAGAGCTGGAAGCCTCTCCCCACAGGCTGTCACCTTCCCTGAGAGCTGGTCCCAGAAGGGACACAAAAACATACTGCCAGCATCTGCATGTGGGTTTTTCTGGGAGGATTCGAGGCTGACGTGGGACAGCACTGCTGCTCTCAGACATTCAGGGACTGGCTGTTCACAATGGGTGGCACAAAGCCAAGAGCAAGTCCAAGGATGTGGCTCTGGAGAAACTGTATCTTGGCAACTGCTCAGATCACTACCTGTCATAAGGCATGGCAACGCTCACAGCTTTGAGAGAAAGGAGTATTCCAACACAAACCTGTACTTATCCTGTACTTTCTGCTTTATGTCTTGCAGCGAATCTTGGGATATATCTCGCTCCAGGTACCCAGAAAGCACCTCTGTAGCATTCTCTAAGTCTGCTTGGTTATTCTGTAAAGACAAAAAAAAAAACACGCTTGAGGGGGCTGTAAAGGAAAGGGGGAGATTTTTATTTCAGCACCATTGGAATCAGTACCAAAATAAAAAAGGATTAGATATCACAGAATCCCAGACTGATTTTGGGTGGAAAGAGACATTGAAACTCATCCAAGTTCACCTACTGCCATGGGCCACCTTCCACTAGACCAGGTTTCTCCAAGCCCCATCTAACACTGTCTTGAACACTTCCAGAGTTGGGGCAGCCATAGCTTTGTGATTCTGTGACTCCCTGAGCAAACAATCCTACACAATGCCCAGAGAGCCTCTAACTTCTGTACAACAGAATATTAAACCAGACTAACTTGAGTAAAAGTGGGGACTAGAGGCCTCCAAGCATTAAATCTTATTTCCTCAGTTTTGCAATTTGAATTCCTGATAACCCCATTTTCTCCTACCTCAAAGATAATGGACTGATTATTCTTTTTGAGGTAGAAGGCAAAGACGTAAGTGTACATGAGTGTGGCACGACACTGGCAGAGGACGTCGACTGCTTTCTTCAGGAACTGCACCTCGATCCATGACATGTTGTGCTGCTGCATCTCCTCCATCTTCTGCTTCACCTGAGCATAGAGCTTGTGCTCGAAGCGCAGGCTCTGCATGTGGTTCATGTAGCGGTTGCAGTAGAACAGGTACCTCTGCAGGGCTGCTCGGGATCGCTGTGTTAATTCCCATTAGGGAGAAAGAAAACAAATAGTTAAAACAAAGTAATGGCTGCAAGAGAAGTAGACCCTTCACAAGGCTCTTCCTGATCCAGAGAACGAGCTTCCTTTCCAAAGGAGGCTCCTCTCCCGTGACGTTGGGCAGACGGCTCCGTGCGGCCCCGCTAACCCTGAGAAGCACCTGGGCACTTCCCAACACAACTCTGACATCCTCACTCCCAACCTTGAAAGCAATTACAATCACACTGCTCAAGCCTCCTCACTTTTGTATTTCAGCCTCTCGACTCAAGGTACAGCACTCAAATGCTTCCAGCGTCATGACGAAAGTGGGAAGATGGGTGTTTTGTTGTTTTTTTTTTTTCTAATAAGGCATTCTAATTACTGTGCTCATGCTAAGAGGGCAATCTATAGAGCAGGGGAAAGGCACCGTGTGCTAAATAGTGCAAGAGAACCAAGATGACTCAATACACAGTCAATCTTATTTTCTTCACACTGACAGACCAGCTGTAGAGAAGTAACACCATGGGCATGGTTCAACTTGTGTGTTGTGGATGTACAGAGGTATCACATACCAGGTAAAGCCATCCCTATCGTAAAAGACTTAACTGTCCTTTAGGATTTGTGTCTGAATCCATGAATTCCTTCAGAGCAGATGTGAAGGTTTACAGAAAGCACACCACAGGATCAGTGATCTCCCTCAGCACCAAAGGTTATGGACTCACCTCCTGTGCATCCCTTGCTGCCTTTGCATCATCCTCATTGTAGCGATTACAGTTGTACCTGTAACAGGGACACCGATTCCACAGATTTCAGTCCAAATCCGTGCTGTTTGCACCACGACCTCCTCGCCTTCCAGCAAGGCACGCGCCCGAACTCACCAGGCAGATCCGTGGGGTTCCCAGGGGCCCAGACACACCCAGCAGAACTCCGCCTTGCAGTTCTGGTTCCGACAGACCATGTGGTTGCAGCCCCCGTCCTTCTCGATGGTGACATGGCATTTCGGGCATTCCTGTCCACAGGACAGAGAGCACCGTTAGCAGGGCAAGCACGGAACCCCAACAGCCTGGGGAACTTGGAAGGGTTCCCATGGCAGTCAGACAGAGCACGTCAAGTGAAACACATGATTTAATTCTTCCCTTTGGACATCGAGATCCTCTTCAGTCAGGCCTTAAAAATTCCAAACCCGGAGCAGTAAGATAGAAAAAAACGTAAGGAATAACATATTTTATCTATGCTGCTGCCACAGAGGGACATTGGGTGAGTCACTTCTGACCTTCCCCAGAATCCCAGCAGAGGGGTGGTCTCTAAGAGCCTGGGAAGCGTGTGGCTTTCCTCACCACCAAGTGTCTGCTCCACTCTGGGACTGAGACCAAGCCGGAATCACGCTGCTACCAATCCAACCTGCAGCTGAAACATGCCATCCAGAAAGGAGCTCAAAACATGCAGCAAGACTCTAGTGTGCTTCAAAGAAGCTGCTGTCAGTTAAAAAGACACTTCTCTTCCTGAGGTGTTTCCATGTTTCCCATCAGGTCCCTTTTTTCCCTTCGTGTGACACCTCACTGAAGGCTTTTCCATAAAAGCTCACATGGGGTTTCCCTTTCAGGAGCAATGCTTTTGACAAATACAAGTATCTCAAAGGGCAGTTCTGCACAGGGAAATATCTGGGGAATATAACACCAATATCATGGTCTCCATGATCTTAAAAATTAACAAATCAACAAAGCAGCAAATACAGAGGAAAAAACTGCATAAATAAAACCAAAAACATTTTAGGCTGAATCAGCTCCTTGTCCAGCTCATCCCACAACCATACTAGTCTTCATGAAGTCTCTGCAGAAGCCAGTTCTTATCTATAATACAATAACAAACATATCCAAACCAGTGATACACGCACCTGTAAAATCAGCTGCAGCTTCTGGGTCAGAAGCATGTGACATTCCCTCCCCAGTCTGGAGCAAGTCTTTGCTAGCCAAAGCAAGCAGTTCCTACCCTGGCATTCAGATAAACTCTCAAAGGAAGAAACCAACATGCACAATCACTCCAAAACTGCCACTTGTATATAGGACACAATCCAATGGGTTCTTGTAAACCCACTCTGAGTGTCCCAACTATTACTGCATTCTATATGAGTTTGTCAGTTTGTATTGTCACAGACAGGAGAATTTGCACATCAAACCAATGGGATCAAGCAGCAACCAAGCACAAAAGAGGAATTTTCCAGACCTGCCTCCTTCCTAGACACCTGTGTTTGTCCTTCAGACTCAGTAACTGTACTGCAAACAGAGTAAGTGAAGCACAGTAGGTCCTGTGCTGGTCCCCTCAAGGACACAACATCAAAATGTTCCCTAGGACTGTCCACAGGATAGATACTCAGCCAGGGAAGCTTGTTCCCTGTAAGTCAGTGCAGTTCTGTCAACCTGAGAGTCAAAAATGGTCCCTCCTTCAAGCAGAGCACTCAGTGCAGCATCTATTTCCCTTTTCCAGGCAGCACTCCTCCCTCTTCCAATCCAGCATGAACAAGCCACGACTCAAATTTAGGTTTATGCTGGCAACATCCTGCCCAACTGTGCAGATCTCTACTCAGCCTGCTCATCAGCCAGGGGGGCTCTCACTGCAGACAGTGGCCCTGTCCCTGTCACACTGTGATGACCCCAGGGCATGCAGCCAGGGTGGTTTTTCAGAGGAGGTTGTGGAGCTGTTCAGTTCTTCCAGACACATCTCCTCCCATCAGGTGCCAACATCACTCATGGGAGATGCAGTTGCGGTGATCCCTCCTGCTGAGCAAAATCCTACAGCTGCAAGAGAGGGAGAACAATTCCCAGGTGACCTGCCAGGCTGGAGGGGTGCCACAGGCACATCCACAGCACAGGGATGTGGGGCCATCTCACCTCCATCGAGGCTCCCTTAGGAGCAAGTTCTGCCCTCTATCTTTAAGGTGAGACTAAGCTTTCCAGGATGTCCACAGTGCTCAGGGCTTTGAGTTCTGGAATGCAAAAGGACTAGGACAAAAAGACCCTTCCGGTGCCTGAAAGGGCTCCAGGAGAGCCTGGAAAGAGACTTTGGACAAGGGGAATGGCTTTCCACTTCCAGAGTTAGATGGGATACTGGGAAGAAAAAAAATTCTTCCCTGTGAGGGTGGAGAGGCCCTGGCACAGGTTGCCCAGAGCAGCTGTGGCTGCCCCTGCATTCCTGGAAGTGTCCAAGGCCAGGCTGCAGAGGGCTTAGACCACCCTGGGATAGTGGAAGGGGTTCCTGCCCATGCTAGGAGTGGAACTTGATTTAAGGTCCTTCCAACCCAATCCATTCCATGATTCTATGATCTCAATACAGCTCTTGTCTCACAGGGAATGCCATACTTTCCAAGCTTTTATGCTCCTGTCTAGTAAAGCACAAGGAAGAGGTGACACAGTATCCGTGCAGATCCCTAAAGCTGTGTAAAAGTGTAAAGCTGAATATTATTAAAATTTAAAGCCATGAAAAGCACATACTAAAGAAATGCTAGACATCACCGGAAAAATAAGTAGTAACTACTCAAGTCACCAACTCAACAAGTGGGAGAGATTTAAAGATTAATGAGGATAGGAAAGGAAGATCTCCCTGAGAATTATGGCTATGCAACAACCCAACAGGCAGCAAATCAAGTTACTAACCCTGCAGATTACTGTGCACATTATCAGTCACAGCACAACACAGAAGTGACCTCATTAACATTGTTCCACTCCAAACAATTCTGTTCCGGGCTTGGAAACAAAAGACTGGGCAAACCTGGCAAAGGAGAACAATCCTGATTTTGTTGTAAAAGTCTATGCATACATTAAGCACCATAAACCTCACCTACTCTTTTATGACCAGAAAGCTAAATAGAAACATGTTTCTTATTTCAGGGCAAGTGAAAGACATCAGTCCTTTCCAGACTCCCAGAGGAACTGGTGGCCATCAGCCTCCCACAGTCACATTCACAGCAACACCTTCACCCCTAGCCCATCCTGTAAAAAGAATCCTCAAAAACCATGGGGATTTCTTAATGAATTTCAACAAAACCCAAACACTAAATTATGGTTAGCACAAAACACTACACGGTTCTAACACCTGGAGTCACAGAGCAAAACTCTTTAAAACAGATTTTAAACACCAGTTTGTCTGAAAGGGGAGACAGCACTTGGGCTCCTTTAGAAAAACACAATCATGGCTCTAGCATAGTGGGAAATGAAGGAGCACAGTTTGGTGCTGGTGCCCAGGAGGATTCCGTGTCCTGCCAGAATTTCCACACATTAGAACAAATGCAGGATCTCCAGAAAGTACAGAGGGAGCACTTGTCCAGCCATTAAAAAGTGATCTCAAAAGGGAGAGATGTGGGCTCATGCTATTTTATCTCGTGCAGGAGAAAAAAACAGCCAATGGTTTTTTTGGAGAAGAAAATGTGGTTGGTTTATCCACCAGCTCTGGTTTATCCTTCAAGCTCTGTCTGGCCTGGACAGGAACAATGGGGATGTGCCAGGAGCCAAAGAAGAAAGGCTGGGGCGATTTTTTAGTATCAGATGAACAACTTTTATTAACACCAATTTAAGTTCCACAATAAAAAGTAGTGCCTTGTGTGAAGGCCAGCCCCATTACAGGCTTTGTTCTTTTCCCTTGGGTATTCCAAGAAGCAGAGATTCATACTGCTGACACTCAGGTTCCAAACAGGTTTCCCCTCCTCCTGTTAGACCACTTGCAGATACTCTTGATATACCTTAAAAGCCCAAAATAAATGCACAAATCCAAGTTCTCTATTTTTCACTCCTTTGAATGTCCACTTAACAAAAGTAATGGATCTCTGTGGTTTCTTTTTTCCCAAATACCTGAAACCTGCCTAGTTTAACTCAAGAGAGGAACTACTGAAGAACCAAGTTTGTCAAACAAATCGAAAAAGGAAGAAATATGCAAATATTTGGACTATTCAATCCCATTCCTGAAAAAGACTGAAAATCACCAGCTTGATAAAGAACTTGTATTGCCTTATCTCAACTTTAATTTAATCTAGTTAAGCTGAACTCGTGTGAAAGTAGTTTACTTTAAGAAAAAAGCCACCTACTCCAGCACACTCTGCTACAAGGGTTGTATCTTTTATAGAAGTAGAAGGAATTTAGGCCTCCTAAGTGCAAGTAAATGAATGCAAAAGAATAAAAAAATCATATCAGAAACGACAGCACTCACTACTCAAATCTCCTCATTTTTCATTCTGACCACTCTACATCATTTGTCAAAAAATGCATCACATCATTCCAGTTTGGGAACAGAACCCAATTCAGCTGGGTTTCACTTTTCTATTCTCTCACACAATTGCCTAATTTTCCTTTCCAGCTCCATCTCCCAGGACAAGCCGGAACAAATGTATCTCACATTCTCCCATTGCAAAGGATTATCCGGATTTCAAGCCCACATTCCAGAGGACTGGTATTTTGCTTTTACACCTTCATCTTGGTAAAACACAAAGCCTCCTTCCCTGAGAGGAGTTCACACGGGACCGGACTCATGCCTGGATGCGCTTTCCAAAAGCCAGAAAAAGCAATGGAGCTCGTAGTCACAGCTGAATTCCTTGGAGAGATGTTCCCACTGATAATGGGGATTTTTGCATCTGATGGTACCTGATTCCTTTCTAGGTTCTTCGAAATGAAATTCAACACAGAATTCAGGCTGTGAAGCCAACAGTGCAGCCATAAGTTGTGCCTCGCCAAACACGGCTGCCCTGCTTTCCTGCTAGGAACAGTACAGAGAGAAAGGAAGGACAGATACACATCCAAACTGCACAACTGCCATCCCAGTCTTTCACTACAGCCCCACACTCAGACAGCACTTGGGTTTCTCCATGCCTCTGGTCAGGGATCAGCAGGAAACTGAGGCAGGAGAGAGGTGGCTGCAGCCCCATGATCCCGGGCTGACCTGGCTCTCTGGAGGCTGCAGAGCTCCCAGGGCACACATCCCAGCAGCCAAAGCTGGAGATCAGAGATCAGCATGAGGGTGCGTTACTCTTCCTGCCAACTTTCCCCTCAGTTGAATCCAGCATCAGCTTAGAGAGAAGAATGCCATATTGTCCTTCAGCTAATTCAATGGATATGGATGCCATAAGACTCCAGGACAGTTGGCTTGCTCAAATGTCTGGAGTAATTACCCTGATGGTTATTTTTCTCCCTGTTGAAGCCTGGGCTCCGAAGCATTCCCATGTAGGAATGTCTGGGACAGTACTAGAGGAAGTAGCTTAGACAGTGATGTCCAAGGACAGCTCTGCTGCTCACATTAGAGGTGCCAACAAAGAAGCAGGGCTGGTGCCGGGTGCCACCCTCCAGATGGGTGTTCCCTACCCCCAAAAGTCTTATTCAGGTACAAGATGGGGAACCCCAACAGCAGCCTTCTGAGGGCTTTAACAGGCAAAACAGGGCTGTGGCTGCTCCAGTGTCCCAAATATGTGAGACCCAAGGCTAGCAGTGCTTACACTCTGCCTTTTTCCAAGCTGTTGGCTGCTCTTCCTCGGGTTTAATAGGAGCAGTCCATGAAGACCCAGCAAACTCCAAACAAACCTGGTTCAGTCCCCAAGTCAAGTTCCAAGTGGAACACACTGAGACAAAGCCAAAGTCCCTTTGACGACACTGTGAGCTCCAAGCAGAGCCCACACAGCCCCACTCCAGCCTGATCTGAGCTGCACAGCAGGGGTTTCTCTGCCACCATAACGTAACATTCCAGCTCGATGAAAACCAGGCAGCCGGCCCCGGAAGGAAGGCAGCGAGGCTGCTGCAAACAATGCTATTAACCAGTTACACAACAGAGCTAAGAAAACAAAGCAGCCATTTCCTCACTCCCTCCCCACCTTCCTCCTTCAGCTGGGAGCCCCAGGCCTGCTCCTCACCCGCCATGAGATCTGCTGCTTTTGTTTCCTTGCCAACATGACAATCTCGGTTTTAATTTGTCCCAAAATGATCAAATGCTGAAGTTTCAGGCAAAGTTGGGCTAAGTAGAATGAAGACCTTTACATAATGAAATCCCAGACAGCTGTTGTGCCAGTCTCCACCTGGAATGCTGCCCAGTGGAAATGAAGGCTCCTTCAGAGGCCAAACCCAGGGATTTGAAGGAAGATATAAATGATCCCAGCCAAACTGAGCCACCGGTGGTGGTAACATGTTCAACACATGGAATGGGCCATGGATTTGCTTATGGAAGCCACCAGTGCCAGACAGGAGCCCAAAGACTTAAACCTTGAGCTTCCTTTGGGTCTCCAATTAACTGTTTCTTCCAAGCACTCTCCTTCACTGAACTTGAAGAAACTCACCTGATTCCAGGCATTAACACCTGTTTGCTCTTCAAACAAGAGCACTTCAGTGTACTGTGGATTTTAAGGCTTGCTCTTAATATGGAACAGAAAAACCAATCCTAGTGCAAGAAATTAGATTGAAGTCCTTTTCACCTGACAAACCTGGATAAAGTAGGAGTAAACCTCTCACCTTTGTGTTGGCTGCAATCCAATTGGAGGTTTCACTGTCATCATCACACTTCTTAATCCATTTCTTTAACCACTGTCAAAAAAATGATGGAAGAAGATCATTAAATCTAGCTGGAGGAACTGTAAATGTTCCCAAGACATCTGCTCACATTAAGGAAAGGTACACCCAGCCACATGGAAACAGGAGAGTGTTGGTGCTAAAAAACTGTGCCAACAGCCACTAATTTAGTGGCAGTTCCTGCAGCTCCATCCTGATCCAGCAAGCACAAGCATCCAGCACAAACACCTGCAACAATTTTGCAGCTCTTAAGCTTAATCACCACAAACTTCAAGTTGGACTCTTAAATAATAAGGACATTTTGGCTTTGGGGTGACTAATTGTGGTCTTCCAGTACCTGAAAGGAGCCTGTAAGAAAGATGGAGATAGACTGTTTACAAGGAAGGAATGGCTTCCCACTACAAGAGGGCAGGGATATTGGTATATGGGATATTGGGAAGGAATATTGATCCCTGTGAGGGCGGAGAGACCCTGGTACAGGCTGCCCAGAGAAGCTGTGGCTGCCCCATCCCTGGAAGTGTTCAAGGGTAGGGCTTGAAGCAACCCAGGGTAGTGGAAGGTATCCTGGCCCACAGCAGGCTGTGGGACTAGATAACCTTTAAGATCCCTTCCAACCCAAATCAGCAAAACCAAATTAGTTCCTCCAGTATACAACGGATAACACTTGACAAAGCACCAAACACCTACAGGAAGAACGTACAGGAATGCTCCTTGTCCAAAAAGCACCTTCACTCCTCTGCAGGGGGACACAGGTCTACCTGGAAGAGGCTCTGTTCCCTCACAAGGTGCAACAGTAGCCAGTAAAAGCACCCAATAGGATTGCACTGATTTCACCCTGTGATTTAAACAGGTGAGCTACTCTGCTCCCTGATGGGAACAACAATTGTGCTCAGTGACCCCTGGGGGTCCCTTCCAGCTCACCTATGATCCCATGGACAGCCATAAAAACACAAATTTGGACAAGAACCTTGACGTGCTCACCTTGCATTTAACAGGATCATGCCAGTTTTCACCGCAGTTAAAGCTGTAATGGAAAGAAAGGGAAAGTAAGCAAACAGGGCAGATGATTGTACTTGGAATTAAACAGTGTAACTTTTCTTCTGGGTTGTTCAAAGTCAGTCCTACGGAAACCCAACACACCCCCCCTTCAATCCTGAAATCCCTCAAGGGCCACTACATAACTGAACAAGGGGGAATGGCTTCCCACTGCCGGAGGACAGTTAGATGGGATTATTAGGGAGCAATTCTTTACTATGAGAGTTGTGGAGCACTGAAACTGGTTTCTAGAGAAGTCACCCCATCCCTGGAAGTGTCCAAGGCCAGGCTGGAAAGGGCTTGGAGCAGCCTGGGATAGTGGAAGGTGTTCATGGCAGCAGGTGGAACTCAATCACCTCTAAGGTCCCTCCCAAGCCAAAGCAGCCTGGGACTCTATGAAAGCACACTAACACTTCCAGGGCAGTGAGCACAAAGCAGAATCAGCAGCTTTTCCTTGCTGGCTCTTACCAGAACTGACGCCCACATTTGCAGCGCACGGGTTTAGCATCCGGGTACTGGACTTTAACGACGTGGTGGCAGTCGGGGGCAGGACACCACTTTAACAGTCGGTTACACTGCACAAAACAAAGCACAGATCCCACATCACACAGGAAGGGTGTGCTCAAGGACAGCCCCTGCCCTGCACCCTTTGTTGTGGCTGCAAACAGCTAAGAAATCAAAACCAAACCCACTGCAGCCACCACTTCTGGCAAGGACTGAAGGCTTTATCCCAGCTTCCACCCTGGGCTCTACAGGACAGCTGAACCCACACAACTGCAAAACTGAGACAGTGCAAACATCTTGCAAAGCACCTATCTCCAAGTTTATTTTGAGGCTATAAAACTATTAGTATTTTGCTAAAGCACTTTTGCTGCTTTACTTCAACTGGCAAAATGTTCAAGGCATGTTCTTGTTTACAGCATTTCCGGGTTTCCAATGTGAAGTATCTCAGGTAACATTCAAGAGTCATAAATATTATATAACTATTATATAACTACTTTAACTACGCAGTTCCACTTCTCAGAATCCAGATATTAAGCAACAGCTCTTACATTCTCTTTAGGTCTTCTGTCCTAAAGCTTTTTCAGTATTTTCCTACAACTAACCCTGTAAGACAAAGAACCATAAAACAACCCCTGCATTCCCACTTGACTACAGACTATGCAAAAAATCTGCTCTGCAGTTCTAAACAAGCCTCCAGCTTCTGGCTGGGTACACATATGAGACAAAAACCTACAAGCCATTAAAAAATTCAAATAAAAACTCACCTCTACAAAACTATTGGTTATTAAATGCTGGTACTTTAATTTCACCTTGGAATCTGTGATCAGACGCCTGTGTGGAAGGTAAGAAATAGAAAAATTGTAGCAGAAATCTTGTTTTTTCCACACACTGCCAGTAAGTTAAGGCAAATAGTTTGATTCATCCTTCTACACTTGAGGGCACCTGTTGTACTTACCTGTTCTCTATTTATTTGTTAGATCATTTATTATTATGAAAACTACATTCATTCTATTCAATATATAAATATATTAGCCTCAGAAACAGAAAACTCATGCAGTTCAATAGAACTGAACCTCTTGGTGAGAGGATTTTTATTTAAAAACCCTTTCCTGAAGAGCCCAAGAAACAAATCAGTAATTTAATCACTTCATTTACATAAAACATGAACATTTTGTGGCAAATCCCTTTAAAAAGCCCCAGGAAAACCCTTGTATGGCTAATAACTTTGGGAAGCCTCAAGTTAGCTGGGTTTCAGTGGAATGCGGCAGCTACAGCTTAAAAATTTAAGATTAAAATTAGGGGTGTTTTAATCTATTTACCATAAAAACAAAGTTGATTTGAATTCAACATCACTAGAGTTGTACACAACACAGACTTTAAATTAATTCCAGTCTGCTTGGAACTAGGAGAGCAGAGAAAAACTGACTGATGGGAACCCTTTTACAAGCATGGTGACCACTTTTCTCCTGTGCACACCATCCCAGCTGGCATTTGCAGACTGCTCAGCCTAAATGCATCCAAAATAACTTAATTATGGATTGCTGAGCACTTCCAAAAACTTCTTTTATCTGTGATTGAAGTATCTTCCCAATATATCTAAATATAAAGCTGCACTAAAACACACCCTTTGTGGCATTCCTGGTTTAAATCCTACTATGGAATACAGCTTTATACAGGTCATACCATGGGTAAATATTGGAATTAATGGATTTCCTTTCCAGCTGCAGCCAAAACTAAGTGTACTCCTGCATGTTATCCCTACAATACTCCCAGAGGAGTGTGTGTGCCCATGGGATGTGCACAAATCCCAGCCCTGGGCAGCTGGGGAGCTCCTCACCCAAGCACATGCTGGTTATTACATAAATCACAGCACGTGGCAGCTCAATTCCCAGGGCTAAAATAAAACAAATCAGCTGACAAAGCATCTCTCCTGCAATTCTGGAGTCAAACTTACTGAAGAACAAGAAAACCATTTGAATTTAGCATGAATTATAATTTTTTTTTTTCTTTTTACCCCATATCTGGGCTTCAAGACATACTAAATATCACCTTGAAAATGCATTGTATTATAACAATATATCAGGTAGTGGAATATAAATTAATATTCATGCCATGACTAACCAGAGCACATAATCCACTGGTTTTTCACTTATCAACATGCTTTGATTGCCTCAATCAACATCACCAGGTCAAGATAGTCAAGAATTTTGCTTTGAATATTACTGTCTTTTGGCAAATCATAAATGAAACTAGACAAATTAAAAGGTGAAACCCATGCCCAGAGTCCATAAATTGTATTAATTTTGTGTTCACATCGCTTGGAAACTGAGAGCTGGAGACTCTGTAAACAGGAAAGGACCTAAAAAGTAATAATTAAGGACACAGAAGTGGGTGCAGGTTCCAGTTGAGACCATTTACATTTTTGCCATATATATTGACATATTCTAAGATTGTTACAGTTGTCCAACTTGGCTTTTAAAGGAAGGAGTTTTTAAAAAAATGCACCTTCCTCCCCACAGAAATCCAGGTAAGGTCAGGGAAAGGTACATTTTTACCTCTAGAAACTGTTTCTAGTTTTACTCAGGTAAATGGGACTTGTTTGCTTTAGCACCCGGCTGTCACTGCCCTATCCCAGGCCTCATCCCTGCCCTCTCAAGCCAAGTGGAATGCCACAGCACTGCCCTCTTTTTCTTCCATCCTTTCCTTGCTGCTGCTGCCACTGCAGTTTCCAATGGCTTCAGCTACTCAATTTCACAGGCACTGTTTGAACAGCTCATTCCAACCGTTGTAATCAAGAAAATACTCAAAAAAGTCCTGCTGAGAGTATTTGACTCCACAAATTAAAGTTCAACCTCTGGTAAACAAAAATCTCCATCAAGTTCTCAAGATATGCCAACTTCAGCTCAGTTTCCACCCACTGGGCTCTACAAACCACTCCTCAACAGGGCAGGAAAGCATTTCAGCCACTTCCACTTCCATCCAGCCTACACTCCATGAGTAACCAAGAGCCAAAATTGGGAAAATTGCTATTCTGAAAGAAACTGATAATGAAAACCACCAAATTAATATCAATGAGTGAGTCAGGCTTCAGGAAGGAAAGAATAAGGTAACAGAATAAGCCTCTACTGAGATGTTTTTTAGCAAAAATAATCATAATTAACTTGAACAAAGTTCAGAATTATGAAGGATATTGCTCATGCAACAACCTCTCCCAGTACAAAAGAGAAGGAAGCTCACAGAGTTCACTGCTCCATGATGAACTAACAGTCATTCTACAGCTGGACAACTTAACTCCAAGGACACAGGCTGACATACCAGCTTAATCAAATCTTGTGCTTGAGGGTCAACTGCCTCCTATCTGAGGGCAAAAAACACATCCTGCATCAGCCCTTAGGACTCCTGTCCTCTGACTCACCTATTAACTACAGCTACAGGGCTTGGGGAACCGGTGGGTTGACCTGGGTAGAAGTCCTAGATTCCTACATACATCAAAGGAAACAAAATGCACAAAGCAGTAAAACAGGGTTTGGAAACCCTGGTGCCACACTGACCAAACTGGTCAGGGAGTCTTTCCTCCCAGTGCCATCACATGGGGTTTTCACACCTAAACAGGAAATTAAAAGACATTCTGGTATCAAAACAGACAGCTCATGATAGGCTTCTCTGCCACCTGCAAGCCTCTGTTCAGTTTGTTATAAGCATTTGAATAGATCTGAATAGCACATGAGTAACACAATGGAAAGAGAGAGCAAAGCCAAGAGCATTACTTACATAACTGTATTGTCGTCCACTAAGATATCACAGCCATGGGCAGGGCATGAAATGGTCTGAAAAATACAAAAAGGTGGAACAGTGGTTATCCTGGTTTTGCATCACAAGGAATTCCAAGGCAACAGACTTCACTACAATCCATAGCCAAAGGAGTGCCCTGCCTCTCTTACCACATCCCAGGTGTGCCACTGGTTCCTCCTTCCCCAGCCCAGATACCAGCACCAACTCACAGAATTCTCTCCAGATTCACCTTAGCAGAGCCTGCAGCTCCCAAATATCTGGGGTTTGGGTTTTTTCTTTGTTCTTTTGGGGTTTTTTTTATACTTTAGCAGAAAGACTCTCCCCCATCTCTCCAATACACAGAATTTCCAGAAATAAGCCATGAGGTGAGTTGAGATTTTACCTGTCCCATGCCTTCCTCCATTATTTTGGTAGTTAAATATTCGCTCCAGCACTGCATACAGAACTTGTGTCCACACTCTAGGCCAGTGAAGTACTGCAATGACAAAGAATACAAGACATGGCCTCATTTTGTCACATGCATTCACTCCACAATTTCATCCTTCTTGGTGGGGTGCAGCTCATCCATCCCAGCCCTCGTTCTCCACACCAAACTTGAGACACTGCTATTCATTTTGCATCATCACCCCTACAGAACCTTGCCAAGGCAGCCTTAATCACTCTTCCAAAGCCAGACTTTAATCCCTAACCCCAGCAGCAAGGAAAGGTGTGGCCCATGTTTTCATCCTGGCCATTTAAATTTATCCTTGTTTTAGGAGTGGATATAGAGCACAGCATGGCTCCCTCCCATTTTACTTTGGAAATCAGTCATGCAACACCAAACAGGTCACAGTGATAAGGATACAGCGTCTTCATTCCTCCTATTTTTTCCCCTTGCCCAAAAGTCCCAGACCTCCTCAGGGAAGCTCCCACTGAAGCCCAGATGCTCATCAGATGAGGACACTCAAAATCCTAATTGGCAGGTGTAAATTACTAAATAAAATTCAATAATGATCTGCTGTCACAGACAGCAACAAGGACAACTCCATCCTTGTCTGCATCACCTGCACAGAGCTGACAAGATATCTGGAACTGTGATTACACAAGGGGTGGAGAAGCAAACACTGCTGACAAAAGATTGGAATTAAAGTACTTTTCCCTGGTCAGCCTACAGTTATTTTATACTCAGAGTCGGCACCAATGAAAACTGTATTTAAAACAAAACACTTCATTGGTACCACTATAGAGGTAATATTTGCTGGTTCAGCTTCTCAAACCAACGTTTCAGCTAGTAAGATAAAACCAGAACTTTACCCTCAGATACCATCAAACTATGAAACTCCACAGAGGAAGAACCCAGAATTCTCTGTGGAACAGCCCAAAACAACAGCAGGATGGTGGTAATTGAGGAAAGGAGAATCCACTTGAGGCAAATGTTTTTCCCAAACCACCTTCTCAGACATGACAGATATGCTCTGTCCATCCCACAGAGGTGTAGCAGCTGTGCTGTGCCATCTCTGGCTCCTCTGGCATTGCCCTTCCAGGGAAGTGCCTGTCAGCAGCCCTTTCCCAGGGGCTGGCAGGCTGTGATTACACTGCTCTAACACTCCTGCCACCAGCACAGGCTGCAACCTGTGAGCACCAACACGGCTGAATCTGACCTGAGCATTCTGACTTGGTTCCAGGTAAAAATAGAGATATCCACCCCAAAGAAACCAACAAAGAGATCAGAGAGGAGGCTGACACCTGTGTGGTGCCAGGTACACCAGCTGCAAGAGGGAAAAAATACACCTTCCACTTTCTGAACCCCTACTGAGCCAGCTAACAAGGTATCTGATGCTCCACAGATGCTGCTGTGGCCAAGTGACATCTCCTGGAGATGCAGTTAGAATAAAAACACTTTAACATCTGTAACTTTTGGGATGCCACAGCATGAAACCAGCCCAAAGACAGCACAGGCTTTTCCATGAACTCTGGCTTCCCCAGAAGTGACGGGAAGAAAGCACAGACAAGGGAATCATCCCTTACTGAACCCAAATACTCCTGCAGCAGGCACATGTGAGGAACCACCACAGAACATATCTTCATGTAAGACCTGTTTTGGTTATTTCAGGCAGGAAAATGCTTTGCTAAATGCCCACAGAAAGGCAGCCACCACCACACTTCCTCCCAGGCTGCAAGGAATGCAGAGAATCTCTCAGCTCTTTTCTTTACTTTGAGGGAGTTCCCAATTATTTTTGGCTCAGCTGACAGCAGATGTCAAGGGAGCAAGTAAAAAGGCTAACATAAAACCACCAAGGACTGGGGGGGAACAGTAACTCCTTAAGCAGCTCATCAGCCCAGGGGACAGCTCTGCCATGACCACATCAGTGCTCAACATCTACAGTCTGGACAAAGCAGGATGCTCCCAAACCCACCCCCAGCCCACTCTCCTGAGGGTGAGGGGCAAGAGAGGAGGAAGGCAAAGCCACCACCCTCCCAATTCCTGTCTTACCAATAAAGGTGTCACCCAAAATAACTGCTAGGGACCTGACAGTGCCTGACAGGGACACAGAGCAGGTGAAGCATCTCCCTTAAAACCTCAAATGCCTCGTTTGGCAGGTGCTTCCCAAAACCTCAAACCACAGTTCTTTGGAGAGCTACAGAGACTTCACAGACAGGAGAGAGGGAATTTCAAGACTAACATTCCTGCAACAACTGTACACTGTAAAGCTTCTTAACACCTTCAAACTCTCAGCTTTCCATAGGCTGAATGGGGTTCTCAGTGCAAAACCCCCCCAGTTTTCATGTGGAAAAATAATTAGCTGATCATTGCAAGAGGATTTTCAAAGCTGAGATTTTAGGTTGGACATTGAATATACCAATAATCCTAGAATTTATAATTCACATTGACTAAAACAGCTTCAAGACCAATTTCAATCACTTTATATACAGACACTACAGCCTTTTACAGAAGAAATAATAAGTACTAGTTTTCCTATAGGCTCCAGCTGTTTTGTAGGGCAAAGAACCAGGATGGTTTAACCTCTGATGGCTTAATAGCAGCAACAGACAGCCCTGCTCACCTGCCAACATCTCTCTGCTCCAGCTAAAAATCTGCTCTTCTAACAGCTGGGCCACTGCTATTTGAGCTACAAAATCAAGAAGTGTTACTTAGTTTTGTGCTGTTCTTTCCAGTTTCAAAACTCTAGACAATGCTAGGGTGTGATTTTGGGGATTGTCCTGTGCAGGGCCAGGAATTGGACTTGATGATCCTTGTGGGCCTGTTCCAGGATTCTATGATTCTGCTTTCCCAGGTAGCACAGTACCCCCAGTCAGAGGACAGGCCTGCCACTTGTGAGTTGTACCCTCAACCAGCCCAGCAACTACGTTAAAAAGGAGAGAACAATATATTAGAATATATTGACTTCCTTTTTCAAGGCACCTCATCATACAAAGCAGCAATTTCCCTTTCCAGCTACTCTTCAAGAAGGAAGGTGGGGCACACAAGGCTGAAGAGGAGACATATGAAGCTTGTGGTTCCTGGCTCAGGAGAAACAGGGACCTTAATGCTGAGAATGGGAGGCCTGAAACTGGGCTTTGCTCAGCTCTGCCCACTCCAGGGAAGAAGATCCAGAGCAAGGGAGAGGCTGCAACCAGGGAACTTCATCCCAGGCTACTCCTGAACCCCAAAGCTCATCATGGTTCCTTGCTGAAAACACACCCAGAGCAAGAGCAAAGCCTTATGTCAGGGCAGCTTTGCCTGGAATGGCCCAACACGTTGTTTTAGGGTGCTCTGGAGGAACAGCTTCCCTACAAAGACCAGGCTCCTATAAAAGGAAGAATTCCTTACGACCAGCACTTTGCCTTTTGATGAACTCTCCTATTTGAACTTTTGCACTCCCCTCCTTTTCTCCCAGATCTCCCAACAGTATCTCTTGCCCCTGGGAGCCCCAGCACAGCTTGGACCTCTTAGCAGCATATGGGAATGCTCCAGTTTGGTCATCACCAACAAAAAAAACTAGCACTGTCAGTCAGGACATCAATGCAGAGCCCCAGCAAGCACTGGGTAACACACCCTCATATCTGACCAAGAGGGTATTGTCCAAACATGATAAAGATCCAAAGATATCCACATTTTACTTCTACTACTGCTATTCTACACGTCCTAGTTTGACTAGTTTTTGTAGCATTACCTACTGCTTTTAAAAGCTGTTTCCTACCTTGTCTTTCTATTTAAGTAAATCCCTTGGCCCATCATGCTTTTCACTGATTTTTAATTTCACATATCCTTTATCTGTACCTCTCAGCTGGTATCTGACCTTTGCAAACATCACCTACTTGCTATTTCCTGAAGTTTACTACATCACTGCCCAAGCCCCAGAACCCTCAGATGTGTTCTCCAGGAAAATCTGAAGTTTCAGGTCAGAAATTTGGGGAGCTGCTGGTCAGGTAGCACCAAGGCCACTGGGGTACTCACCGAGTTTGGGTAGTTCAGATAGCAGATCTGACAGGACATGTCCTGGGCTGATGATCTGGTGTTCATCTGGCGTGCTCGTGACTTTTTACTTGGATTAATTACATGACACTCTGCAAAGAGCTTCTCCAAGTTACCATCAAAGTACCTGCACAACACAGAAAGAATGGAAATTTAACCACCTTCCAAATCATTTTTCCATGCTATGTAGCAGTTAAGTGTACAAAGATGCTTTTTATATTTCAAAGCTCATTCACCCACCACTTCCAACAAACTCTTCTCTAACACAACACAGAGGTGGATATTAGAAAACTACATAATTTCAGAGACTCTCACTTGAATTACACACTCCTGAAATTCAGGCACCTTCAATTCTTCAGCTGCATTTCAAGTCACTTGGGATTGCTTTGCATTAGAATTCCAGGACAGGAAACTACAGCAAGAACACCTGAGTTCACAGTCCAGGCATTGGAACACCTTCCTAAAGCACAGTTTGATGCCTTCAAGCTTAATTATTTTCAACTGAAGCCTTCTATTTTTCCTTATATTCTGATCATTAATCATTTGAGTATCTTTTCAGACAACCTGAACAACCTCCTAAAAAACACCATTCCAGGTTTACAATGCTTCTGAAGATTGGGTACCTATTGGAAAGGAGGATGCAAAATTGCTTGGGGGGAACAAAAAAGATCACTTCCTTTCTATTCCTACTCCCTTAAGGAAAACAACACTGGCTTGCTTTAAAGGCTTATAAAAAGCTCTTTCTTGGAGAGGAGGACCAAACTGGAGGGAATCATTATCAGAAAGCTCAGCCTCTTCCCAGAATCCTTCACACACCTTTCTCCAGCCTGCAGCAGGCTGAAAAGAACTAATTAAACTAGACAATTAACCAGCCCTATCGCCTGCACAGATCCCCCAGCCAAACCCACTAAATCATTCCCCTGCTCCCTTACAGCTCTGCCTACTAACAGGGTTTGATTCATAATTGAAAAAATATCAATTTTCCTGCTGTTTCATATGTTTCTCAGTGCCATTCATGTATTTTAGATCTTAAATTTCAAGACACTGCATCTGGAAGGAAGTGGTCAATTCTGACATCACAGCATCCACAAGGCTTTGACATTATTCTTCAGTGTTAGCTCAGGATTTTACTCAACCCAGTTCTTTGCTTAGAAGATCATACTTAGAAAGCTGTATGTTATCTTTAAATCTAAATATATAAAATTATACATTTAGAAAATTTTAGCAAGTGAATTCAGTGCAGTCCTATTACAGGCAGTAATTGTTTATTAAGAATCATGGATAAATATTAAGCCCACAAAAGTTTTCCAGCCTTCCAACTCCTCTTAGGGGCAGTAGGAGCAGCAAAGGACATGCTCTGAGGAGAGCAGACACATAGCTGGGTGTGAAGTTTGCAAGGAAAATAGTTTTGTATATGAATGCTACGATGCAACTTGAACCCTGATACTCATGACCAGGTAAGAGCTTATGGAAATACCAGAGGTTTTCATAGTGGTGGGCTGGTTTTAAGGGTGAATATCCATGTCAGGAACTGGAATTACCTATCCCCTTTAAATATCAATGGATACTATTCCTGTTTCTTCATGTTGTTTTCTTTTCATGCCTTTTTTTCCAGAAGAAGTAATTTCCACATTTATTTTTATCCATGTCTCCCAGACTCATACTCATCCTTTTGGGCCATAAGAACTCCAGAAAATGCAGAGGAAAACGTGGATCTCTGAAAACACACAGCTCCAATGGATACTCCAAAGTCCAACAGCTCTCTAACTGCTCCACCACTCCTTACACAAACATGCCAAGGGCTCAGTCAGAAGACCCTTGTAGTTCCCTCAGTGGGTAGGAGCAACACCTAATTCCAACCACCATCCCTTTTTCCTATTGTTCCAGCACCACCAGAGACCATCCATGTAGGCAGATCTCCCTTTGCCCTCCCTGTGTTCTTGGGTCACAGAATTCCCAGGCAACAGCTCTAACACCCTTCCCTCCCACAGCAGGTGAGCTCCATGTGACATTCACTGACTTCCCTGGCCAGCAAACCTTCTCCACCAACAATTTCCATTTCCATTCATCCTCCCTGAATCCAAGGAAGCCAAAACACTTACAGGCCCAGTCCTGTTCTTATCCTGATCTCACAGAATTTCATTTACATTTCTCCTGCAAATCTCAACTAACACATTACAAAAGATGGCTGCATTCCTCCAGATCTGCTCCATGTCAGCATCCCCCTCACTTGCTTCACAACTCCAAGAATTCTGATTTTTCCTCAAATACTCTCTATTAAAGGGTTGAGTCTTGGTACCTCCATCCTTATTTTCATCCTAGGTAGGAACACAGCACCATTAACAGCCCTGTAAGTCCTCCTCTCCCTTCACAATGCAGATATTGAGTAATTCCAGCACTTTTGGCACATGAGAATTTCCTCTATTAATTCTTCAAAGTTCAGTTGCTGCATCATAAAGTTGGGAGTTTTTCTGCTATTTTAAAATGAATAGACAAACCAGAGTTTGTCCATTACTTTCAAGTGTTTCTACTTACCAAGACCAAAACTGTAACAACACCAAGCCTTTTTGGCAGAGGGATCAAGATGTCAGCCCCTTTATCTCCTCAAAATTCCCTCCTGCTGTTTGTAACTGCCTAATCGCCATTTTCCAGACATAATCAAATCCTAGCCATGGGAGTAGCAAAGATAAAAAGCCTTTTCACTGAAAAAAATTGCTTCTAGTACACACTTTGGGATATTCACTTTCATGGAAGAGCATTTGTGAGTGTCAGTGCATCAATATACTCATAGTAAAAGATATCTCCACATCAAAACTCTTGCCATGCACCATTTTTCACCTGTTCAGCCTCTGCTGAAGAGTGTAAAGCATTTACTTGTTCCAAGGAAAGCAGGTAGCCAGGTTCTGGAGAAAAGGCAATCTGGGCATTCCTGACATCCCTCCTCCGCTCAGAGGAAACAGGGACATGTGGCCAGCCAGATAAGCAGCTACAAGGGACTGCTGTATCTTTGGCTGTGCCTCCAGGGATTAAATCAGGCCTTGGGGACATGCTGAGACACTTTTCTCTTGACAGAATGATCAGGTGAAGGCACATAAAGCAGGAGAGTTGCATTTTAACCTCTTCATCACACAGAGATTCCTCCCAAACTCCCCTCAGGAGAGCCATCGTAAAATTGGAAGCTAATCAAGGTAAGGTTCAAGTTAAAGCACTTTCTTCATTTCTGAGGTCATGTGGTCATTCTGCACCTGGTGCTCTCCTGTCCCCATGAATCAGGCTTGCAAGGAAAGTAATAATATGATGATAATATTTGACATGTTTATTCTCCTAAACACATGCAGCATATCAGAGGCTGAACTAGTATTTCCCCCACTCAACACTTCCATCCTACAAACAAATCTACCCCAAACCCCCAGTTTTGCTTTTGCATACAAACAAATAGTGTTTCACCAGTGCAACAGGGTAGTTTTTCAATTGTGGCTGTTATTACTTTACTGTAAGTGGAATAAATATCTGTAGCACATCTCCCTTTGAACACAACTGTGTAATTACTCCACGACAAAGCTGGCACAGACATTAACAACCTGCTCGTTAAAAACAGGCATAACAAGGCTAAAAAAAGTGGGAAAACAGAGAAATTTTCATGTCACAAGCTCAGACCTCCCCACTTATCAGAGAAAAAAAAAAAAAAAAAAAAGAGAAGCCACTTAGTTGAAGTGCTTTCCTCCAGGCCAGGCCTGATAAGGCTGCTGGGAGGCAGCACTGACTCACCATGAGCTAAGGGAAAACACGCACTGATTAGGAACTCCAAATATACACCACCAAACAACAGGAGCTTTCAAGCAAAATTATCTATTTTGGGTTTTTTTTCCCCTTAATCCTCACCTATCACCACAGCAATGACCAAACCCTCTTGAACACCAAGAGTCTGCTCTCTGCCTTCTACCCAGCTTTCTACTCCTGCTTTTAACACAGCTGAGCATGCCAGAAGACTTCATGGAAGTTATTCAGTACAAAAGTGATAGAAGGCAGCACCAGGCACTTGAGAGATCATGTTTTGGTGTTTTTCTAATATAACAGGACATCAATAAGCACCAGAACTGGGACCAGTGTGCAACAGGTCCACCTAAGCAAGTCACGTATTCTATCAGTCACTGGGGTAATCCTGCCGAGTTAACTATTCAATGAATATGTTCACCTGTGGATTTGTAAATACAGCATGTACTTCAACTGTAAGTATAATACCTCACATTGACCTGGCTGGCACCTCCCTTGAGAACAAAAACAAAACCACAGCCCAATTTTTATTTTTACATTGATGGCAGCCCTAAGCAAGCATTCAATAAGGGACAAAACCTACTGTACAAAGGGATGGCCTTACAGTGCACTTGTGTAGAGATATCTCACAGCCAAGGAGAGGGAACTTTACCCAAGTAAGAGAACCAGCCCAAGAAACTCAAATATCAAGTGAACAGACATGTTGCAGAGCAGGAATTAAAGCAGAATTCTTAACAACTGTAGTCAAACAGTAGATATATTTTTATCACAAAACTTTCAGACTTCCAACATTTACTAAAAGATGTCAATCTCAGGAAGATAATGACTAGAAAGCTGTAAAAAAATACAACCACTTCAGAAAAAAAATCTAGGTTAAACAAAACATAAGAGATACCTGAGCACCATCACTAACCAAAAATATTACACAAAGGGAACTAAAGAGGTCCTAAACCCATTAGCCAAAGATAGCAGAAATATTTATACTCCAAAATAATTACTAACAGTGTGAAAACCTTTGCTCCTCTTTCCCTGGTTGACAGAGTACCAAACTACAGGGGCTCAGTGAAAGGACATTTATCAATTCACAGGAGCACCAACAACTTCTCCTGGTTTACCAAGCACATCTCATCTTCCCATATCCTGATCATCAGGCAAAGAAAATGGCAATTAAGAGAAAAGTCAAACTAATGATCCTACCAGGCCCTCCAAACCCACTGGTCACTTCACAGCAGGTAAGACCAGCAGACACCACACCCAGCAAGTCCCTGTACAGCTTTTACTGCTCCTTTCGGTCCAGATTAATTCTCCTCCCAATTTCTAAAGTAAATTAAATTCTCCAGCTCCCTCAACTATCTTCAATACCAACAACTGGCATTGGAATGACTCAAATGCAGCTGGATTTGGTCTCCACTGAGTAACAACAAGCTGAAAAGTACCTTTGCCAAGCAACATTCCAAGAGCTGGGAATCAAAGATGGGAAATAACCATAAAACACTCTGTTCTGAGGGGGAGGGAGAGGTAAAATTCAAGCCATTATTTACACACACTGAAGAAAACCTGGAGTTGTGGAGATGAAGACAAGAAAGGACCATTATCAGTCAGGAACAACTTAGCCTTGGCCAAAGCAGCAAATAAACATGCCAGGAATACACATGCCAGCATGACAGGCAAGAACAGCTAAACCCAAATCCAAAACAGCTGCTAGATAACAAGAACCTGCTCCTGCTTGCTTTTTTCCAAAGCCTGTCCAACGTCTGTACATGTTCAAACTGGAAATCCCTCTTTGCAACGGGCAACTTAACTTCCACAACTTAAGTCTAACCGGGCATAACATTAAACCAAGGAGTCATGAGTCACCCTTAGCTGGGAAAGGGGGAACATTTAGAGCTTAGACAAAAGATTCTCCTGTTACACACTATGCATTCATCCTCAATTAATCCAGGTGCAAACATTTTTTCCAGCTCTGTGGCACAAGATGGTTGCATGCTAAAGTGGCTGCTTACCTCTCCATCAGCTTCTCCTTATCCCAGTTGAAATGGCTAAGCAGTATCCGAGTGATAGTCGCTGGATTCTGGAGAAAGAAGGGAAAAATAATCAATAATGGAGCAATGAAGTGAGAGCCAGAGTGAGAACACCAGGCAGGGCTTTGAATAGGCAAAGGGAAAATCAGGGTGTCTGGTATCATCAACTGTTCAGACCATACATGTTTACTGGCATGGACTGGGAAATAGCTGGACTTGACAGATAGACAAATTTAAAAGGGAAAAAAAAACCAACCCAATTTTACCAATCCAAGCATCTGTATAAAACAAGAATTTGGTTGAAGATTTAACAACCAGATTACAGTAATTTCCAGCTTATAAGCCACACCTGATTATAAACCGCACTCCGGGTTCAGACCAAAATTTTAGTCAAAATGGTGCTGCTTATAATCGTGAAATTACTGTAATTGCACCTATCATAGTGCCAGCATCTCCACATCCAGCATGCCCACACAATGCAATTCCAGGATATCTGCAAAATGCAGAAGGGCTGATTCCCACCCAATATGCTCATTTTTGCCACAATTTCCACACTACTTGCAGAGCAGGAATAATCCAGCCCTGACTTTCAAAACACTTGCACTGGAAATTGTCCCAGAACACAACTGGCTGCCAGTATAAGATGACAAAGTCCTTGGAAGACCCTAGAAGTTCCTGAAGCACCATGAAATCCAGAAAAAAACTCATGGACAGTTAAGGAAAGAAATACAGCCTAGAAAGGTCAAAAAGAAGGTGCAACACAAGAGCTGATTTTCACTTGTGTACAAGTTTTTATTCCAACTAAATCTGAATTATCAGCCAAGAGTTTGATTATATGAGAAATACAGCAAACCATATGGTTTCTGTTACACCCCAGAACCACATTTTAGTTCCCCAAATCCACTCTTGGGCTCAGTTTTAGGACCATTTTTGCAAAGGAGACAAGAGCAGGGCCCTGAGAGCAGTTGTGTGTACTTTGCCATTTGACACCAAAATGGAAGTTTGCCTCAGGGCCAACGTTCAATGGACTCTCTGAAGCTGTTGAAAAGTAGGACATAAACCAGCAATGTGACTTCCTGAGCTCTGGAGCTAGAGCCACAACCTGATGCTGCCAAAAGCCAGGGCTGTCACCCCCAGCAGCGATCCCACCCCATCCCTGCATGGCCTGCTCTCACCAGTCCATACCACTACAGCCATTTTATGCTGCAAATAATGGCTCAGAAACGGATCTTCTCTTTTCCTTTAGGTTGTTTTTTTCATGGAATCAGTTCTCCAATCTATTTGATTGCCTGACCACACAAACAGCTGCATTAACACAAGGGAAAAGCAGGACAGCCTCTTTCACCACCAACACCAACAAAACCTTCACTGAAATAAAGCCCTCAGGTGCCAGTATAATAAGCACAAAAAAAACAGTCTTGTGTTTTATGCTATGAAAAGTGACACTCCTCTCCTTCTACAGTGCATTCTGACTCTTATTAATGCCAGCATAGATTGTTTAAGGCCAAACTAAAAAAAATTTTCCAGCTTAAAAAGCCCATGTGAACAAACCAAAGCAGCTTTAGAAAGGTTTGACCAGATCCCTGATGCAGTCCCTGTGGAAGCTCAAACAGCTGGGACAGCAGATCTACACAGTATGGGGCAGGAGATACCAGAAATGGGTATTGCTTAACACTGCAAGGTGACAGTGTGGTTCTGGTCCATACCTGAATCAGTGTCCCAGGTGACAGGGATCCAAGCTCTTCCCTTCAGCAACACAAGGTGCCTGGCTGACAACCACGTGTCACTAGCTCTCCAACAGCATCCCTCCCTGCAGAGGGGAGCAAGCAGCTCAACTCTTCCGAGTCAGTCCTGCCAACAAGAAGCTCTATGGGAACTTAAGGGTCTCCTTCACCAAAGGGCTCCTCCAGCAGCCTCTTTTGGGGTTTAGTTTCTGATCTTTCCAGGTTATTTTGTATTTGGGTCTCCACATCCTTTTCTGTAACTCTGTACTATGTAGCAGTACCTAAAGGAGTTCTTAAAAGCTCACTTAAGAGCAATTTAATCAAGGATTAAAATACACCTTAGTAAATAAACCAATCTTATCTCTAGATTATCTTGGTTATGATACCAGCCCCCATAATTCTCCAGTTATGAATTTCAGACAGCAAAGCACACAGCCCTTCAACATAAGGAGTCTTCACTCAGCCCAGAGATCTGCCAGATAATTTCTCAAGCAAAGGCATTGAGAGAGCTTTAATTAAAATCAGCCCAAAGTCCTGTCCTACCTTCTACCACAGCAGCACACTTGGCCACTTATTAAGGCTTCTGGGAATACCTATTAATCACTTAACAGGCTAAGAGGCAGCTGAGGTAGTGGTCTCTGGCTGACTTCAAAAAGACAGAGGGTTTCCCCTGCACTGAAGGAAAAGTTACAGTACATGGATAAGAAACTTGAATGGTCTGCAGTGATGATTAAGTAGAACAAGGCTGATCCAGCAAATACCACTCCCCAAAGGACATGTGGTTTGAAGGGACAAGAGGGTTTCATCTGTGGCTTCTCCATTTTCCCAACACACAGGCACTGCAGCTTTCCAACCTAGTCAGAGCCCCCAGGTATCCCAGCACTGCAAGGTATGGGTACAAAACTGGACATTATTTAGGATTATACTGTTGACTCTGTGTACTACCTCGTCCTGGCTTGCTGGGCTCCTGCTTCCTCCAGCACCGTTGGTTGAACATTTAAAAAAGAAACGCCAGCAGCATGACAAGCTCCCACCAGAAATAGCTGGGCTGCCTGCTTTCACTGCCTGCCACAACCCAGATGTAGCATTCAAACCTCCCCTGGCTGTTTCCCAGATACAGAAGGAAAGAATTAACACAGCCTTGCCCTTGCTCATCCCTGGACAGGAATACATACGATCTGGGCTGGAGGCACACAGGGAGCACAGGAGACTGGGAGGGAGGGAGGCAGCTAAGGGGTTAATCAGAGTTAAATACAAATGGCATGAAGGATTGTTCCAGTCTAAGACCAGACACACCATCATAGAACAGCTGTTCCATGGGAACAGCTCACATGCAAATACTTCCCTCACAGCTATTCCAGAGCAGTGCTGGAGGAGTTAACCACAGCATCCACCCCAGTGAGACATGTGTTCTGTACCTCAGGCACACAGGGTTAAAACGCCACCAAAATATTGTAGTATTTCAAACAGTTCTACTACAGCCTTCCACCAACCTTCAGCCATCACTCTGGACACTCATACTGTAAAAAATTAATATAATGTCCAAATACTGGGTTACATAGCACTGGGAAGTCATGGGCTCTGTTCTGCCTCCTCATTTGGCACACAGGATTATTTCCTACGACTGATACCGTGCAGATTAGTTACGAACAGGCTCCGCTGCTGCTCAGACGGGATTACTCCTGAGGCTGCAAGAGCATGCTCCTACTAAGACTATTTTCTGTTTATAAAGACAAATTTTCCTACAGAAAGCAGTCAGGGATGGATAGAGAGCAAGAGAACAGCCAAAACCTTCTCCCTCAAACGTGGTCTGATGAAAGCTGAAACAGCAGATCTCATTTACAGCAGCCTCCTATTAAATTTTACATGTCGGAGCCAAGGCGGATTGCCTGGAGCTGAGGGCAGCAAGCCTGTTGATATCCAGTAAGGAACAAACCCGAGGAAAGCAGCCATTTTGTTACAATTCTCCAGGCACTTCAAAAGATTCCCTAACAAAACATTCTGAATAAAGCCCTGCCCAGGGAGAAACACCCTCAGTCCTTCAGCAGGGAATTTTTTTTTTGGGGGGGGAGCTAACAAAGCAACCAAGTCTCACATATGTTTCAAACAAATTCCACTCCGCCACAGCTTTTCACTGGTGGTATTTATTTACATTTACTGTCCTTATCTATGTTGCCATGCTCCAGCACACCAATGCAAGCAGGAGATACAGCAATGGGAAGCCCTATAAAGGTCTGGACCTCACCAAAGAAGCATTATTAATTCAAATAAAACTCCTTAATTTAATTCAACTGGAAGTTTCATCAGTGATAAGAGTTAGAATTCTTTCTGCTGTCAAAATACAAAAGTATGAATCGGAAGGAAGAATCAGGATGCACTTAAATGCATAAATGAATTATAAATTAAATATTATTAGAACATTAGCTTGAATCAGAATTTCCAAGCAGCGCAATTTGCTGAATGACAGTTGGGTGCACTTGATCCATTCATGTTTCCATCCATCAAGATGAGCTGCATGGTTAACTCTTGATGTTGCTACAAAGAAAAGCACATTTTACAGTTTAGCTTCTCCTCACATCCTGGGAGTCAGCTCCTGGTTCAGTTTCACCATTTAAGAATTTAAGAACAACTTAAGCCCAGTTGTCCAGTAAAATCCTTTCTCACCACCTGGAGACATGATACTGATAAATTCTTTGTTTTGCTTCTTTCCATATCATGGCTGGCTTTGTTTTCTACCCATGGTAGCTTCTGCATCCCAACAGTTTACATCCCAACTACAGCACCTTCATCTCAATAGCAGAGGCTTTTACAGCAATAAGGAATTGATGCCGCTTGCAGCTGGGTTTTCTACACAATTGTTTAGCACTTGTGAATCCAAGCAGATGCTACAGAAACCCTGGCTTTGCCCAAGCCTCAGAACTTTGTACAGGCTTCAAACCTCAGCAATGTCCACTGCTGTATTCCATGGGGACACAAGACCGCGTTTATATTTCCCAGCAGAAGGAAACCAATGCTTTCACATCACCTGACAAGACAGAGGGTTTGTCTGGGTGGGGGAGCAAACAGCCATCACAAGCTAATGCTGGTCTGAAGCCAAGCAGCACAGACATCTGCTCCAGTGAAGTGGCACCTGTGGACAGCGTTACTCCACCACTGTAAATATTTAACCAGTCAAACCCTCAATGTTTGCAACAGTAGAGCACCAAGAGTAAATTCCCACTGCCCATCATCTCCAAGGTTTGTCACATGCACACTGTGCCATGAGAGAAGCAGGATTAAATAACCCAGAGGTCACATTTAATGGCAGGAGGGAGAGGAGGAGCAGCCCCACCATGGGAGACTGTGACTAACACCATGCACCAGGCACCAAAGAGCTGCTTCATCACATAATAACCAAGGGGCATCAGCCCAAAATTCTGCAATAATCTGATGTCTGCTCTACTTGGACCCTCTGCTCTTCACTTGCACCTTCCCAGCCTCAAACTGATAAGCTCAGATACAAAGATACAGCTAGAATGTGTCTTAAATCAGCTTCTAACCTGCTAAAACACATCACAGTACAACTGTCAGCAAAAGGTTTGCACTATTCTGCAAGTGCACTGAGTAGCCCTCATTTGTGGAGATCCATTCACATTCATTCTTCCAGGAGACAATTACATGAAATCTTACAAGCACAAAACTTCATTTCTAGCAGCTTAATAAAATTCCCAGGAAGCCAGCACAGAAGATGAGATCCCAGTGCTGAGTACTTCCAGGACATGATCTCAAACTTGCTAGTTTTTAACCACCACCAACTGAGCACTCCAAGAAGCTGCTGGAAAACTTCAGTGTAATCTAATATTCTCTGGTTCAGTTACAGCCAGAACATGAGAGGACTGCTGCAAGAAGAGGACAGCAGCTAAAGGGCTCAATCTGCCAAGCCATCCGTGCTCTCTCCCTCTGCCATCCCCTGGGGTTTGGGAGAGAACCACACCACGGGCTATTTCTGCCATTGGCCATCTCAGGGTTTACAGAGACGGCACAACATGCTGGTGGATCTCAGACACCTCTCATCTTCCCCTTGGAGACAGTAACTAACATCAGTACTGCTCATTCCTGTACCCCACTGAGGGATGGTCTTTGCATCTTACGTACTACTGAAGCCGTATCAGAAGACTTCAGTTAGAACTCTAAACCACCTGAAAATGATACCAGTTTCCTGTCATTTCAACCCAACTCTACAAGAAGCCAGGCTACTTACTCCCTGTGATTGTTGTCATATGCTGTCTTCCATCTGGCATTTGCTACCTGACTATAACTTCCCATTAACAGCTATAGAGCCTTCAATTTTGACACACATCATCTCTTCAGCGCCCTATGTTTTTCTTAATCCTGTTAACTTCCCTTCACACATCACCACCTAATTCTGAAAATTAAGTTTCACAGAGTTACTGAATTAGTAGCATTATGTGATGGCACCAAATGGTAGCTTGATCTGATGATCTCAGTTTGTAGTAACTTACCTGCACTTTACTGTTTCCAGCTCTGAAGAACATAAGTTCTTCTAGCAGGGGAAGATAATGAAAAGCAACTTCAGCAAAAACTCTATTACTTCAGTTAATTGGTTCAAGAGACAGAAATGAAGCAGTCAGCTGCTTTACATTTTCTCAGAGCCTTTTGGAAAGCTTTCAGGTTAACGATTAGGAGCTGCAATGAAGAGCCATTGTCTAACAGAGCTTTTAAAATCAGAAAAAAATACTAAAGTAACAATTCCAGGATGAATTAGCAAATTTGGAAATGCAAAAACTGAATTCACACTGCAATACTTCTAAATAAAAGAAGATGGCATGGATTCTCCCTGCTGCTCTCAGACAACTGCAGAAGCTCTACCACCAACTCCACACAAATTAAAAACGGCCAGGAAAGGCCTCTCCCAGCATTTCAGCTACGCTCAATTCCATAGCAGGAGAACTAGGGTTTGATGACAGGACACAGAGAGATGTTGACCCTTATTATATACATTCAATGTGAGGAACACTTTGATTTCTACTTCCTTCTGCTATAGTTCTGGAGCAAAAAGTCCATCCTTTAAAGAGGAAGGATCGACAGGTCCTGGGCTGGTGTATTAGCGTCCACAATAGCAGTATCACCCAAAGGCTTTCTCTCTTCCTGGCACCTCCCAGCACCAGAAATCCCAAAAGATGAACAAAAGCTCACCAAAGCTGGGTAGACAACATGAGCCCCAGCTCTGGTTTCTGGAGTCTCCGCTGAGCGACTGCAGCTGCCGTGCTGAGCACAGAAGCAGGAGCACATGGGTGCCAGAGTACACTGCGCAACGGCTTTATTCAATTCTACACCTCCCACTCAAGGATTTGCAAAGACTTGCTTTAAAAGAGTAGGAGAAAGTGATGGCATCATTTCCATATAATTCTTCCAGTTTACTATTTCAGCAGCTCCGTAATATCTCCTCATACGCTGTGGAGGATGCAAACAGCCCCCAGCACTGCAGCCAGGCTGGGCACAAAGAGAGCAAAAACCCTGCAAGTTTTGGCTACCATGGATAGAAAGGGCCTGTGTGTTCATCCAGGTAACTCCAAGTGCCTGGCAATCACCAATTTCCCCCCTCAAGTCAAACCTTCAGTCAACATCCAGTGCCAGAGAGTTGTTCTGACAGGATGAGAGTACATGAAATAGAAATGGATATTCAGGAAATCAATAACGGACCTCTGTCCCCATCACAAATGATGCACGGTCACCTTCCCTGCTTGTCAATAGAACACCACTCCCACAACCAGTGTCCACACAGCATATCTGAGTTTGCTTCCCTCTTGACACCACTGCTCTTCCAGACCTCCAGGTTCCATTTTTCCTCTTTTATCCAACATGACCACAATCTTACTGAAATTCTTACCCCACCGCACTTAGTTTGGACCCACCACAGTTACTGCACTGATCTTACATATGGATCACAAATGTGTCCAGCACTATCAGACAAAAAAGCTTGGGTTGTCTCCACATCACAAGCATCCCCCAGGCAGAAAGAATATCATTAGATACTTTTGGTTCTACGCAGTCCCTAGAAGGTTACACACATACGGACAGTTTCAGTTCTTCTCTCAGACCCATATAACAACTCACTAATGCCTGGTTTGAATAAAATACACTATGTTGCTTCAAAAGGAAAGTAAAAGCACATTTTGCCACAGAAAAACTATACTGAATGAAGGCAGTGACTGACAATAAGTACCAAAACACCATGGCTTGGCCCAAGAGCATAGGTCAGAAATTTCTCCCCCTGCACAAGATTCCAGAGAGGCCGAGGAAGACTCTAGACACCCAGAATGGCTTAGCTCTATTTTTGCCTATGAGATGAAGTGACAACAACTTGGATTACAATTTTAATCTGAAATAGGGCAGTAACTGGGCAAGACCAGACCAGTTCAGAAAATATTTATTCAGCAGCAACACAAGTTCACACAAGCACTAGCTCCCAGACTTGCCACCAGAGTCAGTGATGGGAGCACAAGTGACCAGACATAGGAACTGACTGGGTAAACGGTGTTGCTGGTTTATTTTAAGACAGATGGGATCACCATGTCACCAGACAGTTGCACTGGCACAGCCTGGACATCAGGGGAACTTGCTTCCAAGAAATCTGTTGGTCTGCCAAGAGCCATGTGTCAGGTATGTTAAAGCTGGATCCTCCCAGTTTTCCCATGAACAGACCCCCAAATCTTCTTGTCCCAAAGACAGTAAAGCATATTGAGGTATACTTTGATGCCAGGTACAGTCAAAGGTCCCACTTTTTCCCTCCATTATCCCACCAGCTATGAAGAGCAGGACCTCAGCCTCTTCACCCCAGAGTCTGGGAGCTGTATTCACCAAATAGCACATCTTGGTACTTAACTGTGAGAATACTGCTAATATCTACCACCAAGTGTCCTGAACATAACCACATGAGCCGGACAGAAATATTCTTTTTTTTTTTTAAGGTCTTTTATTACTCAATGTTGGAAAGACTGGACGTGGCATATGTCAGGCCAGCTACCCATCAAGCCAATAAAAGGAAACAACCCAAAGCACATTTCTCATGTGCTATCTTCAGCGATTCAACTCCTGAATGAACTGTGCATTTCTGGAAAAAGTACAGGTCTGCTGATATGAGCTTCAAAACTGTCCTGTTTGCAAGCAGAAATGGATGTTAAAAGAATAAAGCTAATAGATGAATTGTACCTCTGCTTTTGTCCTTTAAATAATTTTGTGTAAGTCTTCTGGAGTCTCAAAAAAACTTTCCCTGCTCTTTTGCCTCACTCCAATATGTATTGGTAAACTGACTTGGTTCTTTCACCACAATGTGCACTTCCAGGGTCTGGCCCAGAGCCAGAGGCACCCAAAGGGCTGTACCCACATCCCAGGATTTAAAAATCTGTAGAAGACTGGCACTGTCCTCCACACCAGGGAGGAATACTGCTGGCTCCTGCAGCGTAAGGAACAGGCACCTCAGCTCTGGCCAGAGAACGATTTCCCAGCACCTGGGAAACAGGTACAGCAACAGTACCTGGCACTTCATGGATTTTGCACACCTTTAGGACAACAGAACTTTGCTGCTTTAAGCACATTCAGAGGCACCACCCAGTCCAGGGCAGTGTCAGGAGGCAGGTATGAGCAGATCAGTGGAGAAAGAATCAGAAGCAACTTGAAGAAATAATGATACCACAGCATAGTTAAAATGTTTAGAAGAAATCAGACAAACTCTATGAGAATAAAGGTATTTTTATAATACTCAGCATCACAGTTCTACTGGGAAGGGTAAATTCCCAATAGTTTGTGGATTTCTTCCAGAGCAGGTCTGTCTATATGTAGAAGCATGTGCCATGAAAACGACTAATTGATTTTCTGGGTTAACTTTTATAAGTTCTCAGCAAAGGGTTCTCAAATTGTCCTTCCAGATGATGATTTAAGGGTGTCCCCTCTTCACACAGTGTGCAAGCAGAGGATCAGCGTCCAAGAACATTCAGCAACAATGTGCCTCTCAAACACTGCTGGTTATGTCTCAGGTTTTGGGTGATCTGCCTCCTCCCTGCTTCTGTTACTGGGCACTGCTGGAGAACACCTATCACAGGGTGCTTGGGCACAAAGACACACGAGTTGTTTAATAGAGAAGATATAATCCACGAAAACTGTGTATCACCTCAAGACAACCACTGTTGATTCCTAAAAACCACAGGATAACCTGACTGTGAACAGCTTTATCCCCAGAAATTTGAGTCCTCAGACTCACAGGTATTCAGGGGAAATAACTCACTATGCAAAAATCTCACAGTAACATGCCTGTGCAGCCTGTTCTGACTCCTGACTTTCAATTCAGAACATTGTAATTAACATTTTTCAAAAAACAGACAGGAAAAAGAAAATGGTAAGGAATGATAACTTCCATGAGCACAATGAGATGGCACCAACAAAGCCCTGCAAGTTAAAGATCTACCATGGTAAGTAAACAAAAGCCATCTCAATGAATAACTTCTCTCATGGCAATAGCCAGGTTACTTAAAAAATATTTGGATACAGTCTCTGGAGGCAGGCAAGTGTTAACCCCTTCAGCGACAATGTGACTGACAGAAAAACGGGCTTAGCAAAAGAATTTTTAGCTGGGGGCAGTTTACATGAGTATTTTTGGAGAACAAAAAAAAAAAAATCCTTAACATTCCTCTAGCTTCTCTTTCTCCTCCAGGCCCTAGTGAGGTGAGTACTTGGTGCTTTTCTTCAGTTCTCTGTCCCTCATTGCTTCTGATTTTGTCCCTTCTTCAAAGGAACACCCACTTTTATTATCCATTCCCTCTTCACTGGGGCAAAGAGGAAGTTTTCCCATCACAATGAAGCACCATCACACTCCACAGTATTTTAGGAAAGGAAAAAAACACATTCCTTAGGGTGATTTCATCTCCCCATCACAGACAAAATATGCTTTAAACACCCAATGTCACCCTGACAAACAGGTAGGAAATCCATTCTGGTGATGCCTATGCCTTAGTCTACAAGTCTCAATCAAGGAAAAAAAATAATTTAGCCATCTTAAGAAACTCTTTAGGCCCAGGAAACCACTGCCAATGCAGCAGTGGCTTGGGGATGTAATCTTTGGCAGCATCTTGACACTGGCAGCAGCCCCAGCGCAGATGTGGTTGTGGCTTATACCACTTCCCTGCAAAGAGCAGCTTTACCTGCAAAAGCACTTTGTTCTGCTGGCACAACCCGCATCTGCACTTGGAAAACCTGCCAGCATCCTTTTCCCAACAAGCCTCTTCTAGCTCAGATCATTTTTTAATGATGACTTCGCAGTTTATTTACCACACTCTGCTCATTTATTCTTACTTAGTTTTACAGCCAACAAAATATAGCCCTGGCAACACATTATTTTATAAGCCGAGATTTCCACTACAAGAAGTAATTTTGCCTGTTTACACCCCAAAACGTTTTCCTCCAAGGGCTCTACAGAAGCCACCTTTGAAGAAAGGATATTCTGGAGGCATGAGGAGTTTAGCAATCACTTGTTAGTTCTTGTTCCCAACAAGATATACCTCAAAATCTACCTGCAGTCTCTAATTGCTGCTGGTTTTTTTTAAACAGTTACCTGAGCTCCCTTGAGTTAAGAGAAAATAGTCTGGTGGGATCTGATACAGAAATAGCAGAACATAATTCATACAGCAGTGGGGGGAATGGGAAACCTCCAATGTTTTCACCATTATCTCATTTAAGGGCTTTGAAGACTTGCTTCTACACAGACGTGCACTCATTTAATCAGAAATGTTTCTACAGTTGTTGAGTCAAACCAGCAGGAAGGTGCAGATTCCCTATCTCTATTTCCTTTAGGTACGGAGAGGGAAACTAACTTGGACATGCAATTTTCTATCTGATGGACTGCACACTGACAAGGATATCCCCTTGTTCCTCTCCCATTAAAATATTCCCATCATCAAGACACTGGGCTTCTGCAAGTGGAAAAACCCACCTAATCAGCCCTGCCTTGTAACTGCTGTGCAGGGCAACAAGAGGAATAATTACACTAATGACTGGTGAATAATTGAGTGTACTGAACAGGCTGGCACCCAGCCTCCTCCAAACCCCAGTGCTGCCTGCAGAAACACCCTGGCAAAGGACAGCAGGGAATTACACACGGCACACGAGAGTGACACAGATCCCAAACATCCTCCCTCCAGAGAGTATCAGTATCCATCATCCCTAAAGAGAACTCCAAGTCTTTGTACTGCTCCTCCCTCCTAGAAGTTATCATCCCAGCCAGGAATGGTTTTGTGCACATTTTCAACCATCAATTTCAGCTCTATTAACAATACAAATAAGGACATCTCAAGCATGTCATATTACCAAGTAAAATAAAGAGACTGGGTATTACAGAACAACCCAATGCATATCTAAAATGTGCATAAATCAAAGAGTACCACCTCCATTTGCTCAGATGGCCTTTCAATCATTGCAGAAGTATTACAAATTGTCAAAACAAAAACATCCAACACATTATTTCATTGGATCGTCATAGTGTACAAAAATAGTTAATTTTTTAATTGAATTGTTATTTTATATTATAGTTATTATTCCTCTATGCACACTAGATGAGATTTTACTCCAAGGACTTTCCACTTCACACTGTTGCTCCCAGAAGAAAAATTACGCTGCTAACTATGAGTTGGAATGTTGCTCTTTCTCCCTTTTTATTAAAAAACTGCTGTTCAGTTTTGAACTACCTTTGATACACATTGTTTAATAAAGCTCTGTCACTTCCAAGCTCCTGCTCTGGAATCCAACCTCAAAGACATGGCTCTCCAACACTCTTCTTTCCACACCATTCCTTTCACTCCCTATTTGTCAGACCCTAGATGACTAGGATAAACTTAATCTTAAGTTTTTCTTCCCACACAGGAAAGCTCATTGCAAGGGAGACTGTTCATATAAGTCCTCCTGGTTTCTTCTAATCCCTCTCCACATCTCTATCTGCCAGACAAAGGAATGCTGATTGCATTTGTGTTATGTTGCACAAGAACACACCAAGCCCACAGTTACCAGCTGCAGAGGGCATCAAAATGTTGAAAAATTCTCCAGAACCCTTTCCAAAGTTAAATATGCACTTCTAAGTAGATGTGCACACAAAGCAGGCCACAGAAATGTTGAGGTGTGGACATCCATTTGTTTTGCTGATGGAGTTGAACAATTCAAACACCATCACTTCTGGCACCTGGAACAAAGCAGCTGCTCATAGGGTCAGAGGGCTGAGCAGGAAGAGCAGAGAGAAGACACTTAACTGGAGAGCTGCCTGATCCCCTGCAAACAGCTGTATCCAGACAGTCAGGGAATGGGAACTGTCCAAGATCAATATTCATGTAACCACGGCCCTGTTGTGGGTGCATGTGTCTATACATCCCAAAAAGCACCACTGGGGATGAGTGACAGACACCCAAACACCAGAATAGTTGGAGTGTGTTGGTGTTTCAAGCCAACCAAGCCCATTCCAACTGCCCCAACTCAGAAAACCAAAGGCAAACCCAAAAGAAGTGACCCGGAGCAAAGCACAGCTCTGCCACTATCACACCAGGTCCACACACACATCAAAGCAAGTACAGGATGGTAAAAACAGCCCTGTCCTGCTGTGATTTTTACACAAGGGTGTTGTTCGAATACCAGTTCCTTCCTCTGGTTCTGGAAGTGTTTTGCTGAAGAAAACAAAAAAAAAAATATTCTTTGCAGGGCAGCACCCAACACGCTCCTTCTGAGGTTGACCCAGTCATGAACACCAGGCAGGAACCTTCAGAACGACTTCAAATTTTCATTTCTTTACCTTGGAAGAAAGACTCTTCAGGCTGTATCCTTAATAAGAATCGCAAATATTAGTTTAAAAAGAAAATCTTTGAACTAACACTTGAAGAAGTCAGTTATTTTGGCATCTGACTACTTTCAGGTGCAATTATAGATATTCTTCTGGTTCTACTAAGTTTTTACTGTGTGTTCTCCACTTTGAGAGGACTTTAACTGCGCCAAAGCAGAACCCTTTGGAGCAGGAACTCCTACTCTATCCTGATTATCTGCTGGGAAACAGAGTTTAGAGTCTGCATCCCTCATCTGCTGAAATTACTGCAACAATCATAGACATTTGTTCTGAAGGGTTGCAAAGGCAATAAACAAATATCCAAACTTTTAATTTCAAACATTGGGATTATCTCCCTCCAGTTCCCAAATTCCTCAAATCACAAAGCAGTGAAAGTTCCGTCTGCTGTGAACCAAAATGCACATGGAAAAGGCCTATTTGTGGTGTCACAGTCTATGGAGAGTCCCAACCCCCAGACCAGGAAGCTTTTCACACCTCCATGTTTGAGACACAAATACTCTCCCACGAGACCTAATTTTGAAGCAGATGGCCAAGACATGATCCTTGCACTGCTTGTCCCTGGAAACAAGAGGTGCCACATGGTGCTCTAGCATATAAGTTTTTAACCAAGGAAGATACAAAACCAGCAATGTTTTAGAAAGACTGGGAAGAAGGACGTTAACATGCCAGCATCAGTAAGCAGGCACCAGCAGAAATCACCAGCAGAAGACTAAGAAGCCCAGTTTTAGGTAGGTTGTATGCTCAGTTACTGCCAGATTACAGCCAGGAGCCACCTGCTCACAGAGCCCTCAGCTACTGTGCTGTCCCCAGCAGCTGCATTTGGCTCCTCTCCCAAATACATCTGCAGAGGACCACAACCTTTTGCCATCACACAGATATACCTCAGCCTGGCAACAAGGACAGGCACCACAACACGGCCATGGAGAAAGCTGTGCTCTCCTCTCCAACTGTCTGGGCTCCATGCCCCATCCAGAGGGAGGACACCAAGGGGGGACACAGGTCCCTTCAAAGGCAATTCTTTGTTTCTCTCTTTTTACTAGGCAGTGGCAATGCCTGCCAACTTTGTGCTCCCAAAAGTTGCCCGAAACTCAAGACAAGACTGCTGGCAACGCCAAAATGCACCACAACCGCCCAAGACACTTTCACAAGGGCTTACTCACTTCTTCCCAAGTGACTTTGATGCTGTCAAAAGCTATCTACGTCAGGTTTTGGGTCTGAAATTATTTCAAACATCTGGAAAAAGTTCTCAGCCTCCAAAAACAAGGAAAAGACTCAATGCTGAAGGCTCTGTTTGAGTGTTGTGTGAGTGGTTCAAACTCTCACCACAGTGAGCTGCTCTGACTCCCAGAGATGATGACCTGGCATTGCTACACCACCTAAACAAGGGATTGCTCCTGCAAGAGCCTCTGCACTCACATGGGCATTCCAAATTCAGGAAAGGAACAGACTTGTGAAGTATAAACCCAGTTATACCTGAAATAACTACTGAGAGAAGCCTTGGATGGCAGTTTTCAAAGCATTTATTTAAACAGTGTTTCCATCACAGCTCGAGATCAAAAGCTAAGAGCAAGGCAAGGAATTCCATACAGGTCAAGCTCAGGGTTTCCAACACCTCCAACACCAAACACCTGGGATGGTGAAAATACTTAAGTATTATCAGCATTTCCATTTCAAATTACTAAAGATTTCTCTCCAGCTGACTACCTTGTCCCCTCAGAGACTCCTGCACCAACATCCCACATAAAGCCAGCAGCCCTCTCCCAAACCTCAGGCATCTGTATTCCAGGCTGCGCTCAAATGCACCATTTGGCATTACCGAGCAGCTACGAACCCTCCCAAGGTGTTTTACAATAAATGAGGCTGCAATTTCCTTGCAGTTGCTGTAGCTACTAAATGACTTGATGAAATTCAGCAGCATTATGTACTTGTATGAACCCAACAGCCTCCAAACATCCTTTGTAGCTGTCATGGATCCAGTGTAGCCAGCAACAAAGAGAAAACATAATTTACAATACTCAGATCCCAATAATTCCAGAAGTACCAGAAATCTGGAGGACCCTGAACAGGTAAGTTCAGGACTGAGCTATGTGGAGAGGACCTCCAGCCTTCAGTTACTGACAAATTCCAGATTATTTTCCCAGTTAAACCAGCTTTTCTGAGCAGAGGAATGAAAAAAGGCTTCTACAAAGAAATTCTGGATGAAAACGTTGACTCACGGTTAAAACAAGCACAATGTGGAGATCAAGCATCACTTTCTTCAGCTATCACACCTGACACCAACAGCAGAACCACATTCTTGTTTGTCTCATTAATGGAGTAAAGAGGAAGAGAAATTAAGTTTAGAAACAGAAAACTGAAAACCATTTAGCAGGTGCCAAAAACAAACAACTGTCCTACATTTCCAAAGGGCACTGGAGCTTTGGGGTTTATTTGCTATTAGGAACTTGAACTCATGCAAGGTTAAAACTAAGGGGTCAGAGCCTGGGACAAGTATAAAAGGGGAATCCACATTTTTGTTTTTAATGATGCTTTAACACCCAGAAATAGCTCTTATTTTGCATCGACGGCAGTCTTAACTCTGACTTTGTGGTACAGCTTCCAATTTATAGCAGAAACAACCCTGAAATTAAACCCACAGGGAATAGCAACAATTGCATTTACTATTTAGTTTTAGCTTTCCGGAAACAAACATTTAAAAGTAGCTAAAAAAAACAATGACTGTTTTCAGTTTCACTCTAAAACATCCAAAACACACCAGTCCCCATCTGCACCCCAAGGCTCCCGAGAGAAAGGCTGCTTTGCTGTGATTTTGGAAACACTACATTGAGACAAAAGCAACCAGCATCAAATGTTTTCACACGTGGCCAACCATGAGATTTGCATTTGGCCTAACAGAAAAATAAAGCACAAAGCAAATGGGTCATATTTAAGTACAAAGTTGAAGTTCCTCTGGAGACTTAAGACTTCTACCTGGTAATGCTGAAATTTAAAGTAATATTTTTTTAAAAAATCTATTATACTCAGAATTACATGTCTTGCCAGTCAGAAACAGACACCATGTCATTTCCAATAGCTTTGGAGTGACTGCTTATACAAGATTCCAGGAATGCTCTGTCACAATGAAGTTTATTCCATTCCTTGGAAATATTAAATGCATTCCTACTATAATGAAACACCTTATAAACACCACGTGACAGAAACATGGGGTTTAACAAAGCATTTCCTTCCAGCATCATAATATTTAGGCCCCTGACATGAATTTTATTATCAAATAAGTAACCACACGAGGAGGTTTGCTAATGCACCTCACGCTGCAAGAGGACCCGGATGGAAGCAGCACCAGCCTCGAGTGCTTCCACCCACAGACTCCCACCTAATGCTTGTCAGGCAGCTCCAAGCATTTCAAATTTCAAAGATATCATCTCTAGCATTAAACACAGTTTTAAGTACTACCATGAGCAACAAGCAGCAATTCCTGTTGCTCATTGGTAAATCATGCCTGGTTTGGGCAATACCTTTAGAATGCACTGCCCACAGTCTGCTGAATTACACCAGTATTGGGAAGATTTCCTAAGTTCTGTCTGGAATCAGGATGTTTTGTCCAAGCAAGTGAGGAGTCCAAGCAAGTGAAGTCACCGTTTAACAAGACCCTTCCTGTAAACAATGGATTTGCACTTGTCGTGACAGAGCTCTATTTAACCAGGGCATGTAACTCCAGGGGCCTCTGGGAAATGCCATTCCTCAACAAATATGGCTTTTTAACTTCAGAGTCATCTGGGATTTGGGTTTATTTCAATGGCCAAGCTTCCACCAGCAAGGACCTAACCTTGCTTCCAAAGAAGTCTTCCAGTTCCATCATGTACATGAGAAACCCATACTTGCTGCAAATACTCTGATGTTACACCTGACATGGTTTGCTCTAAAAAAAAATCTAATTTAAAGCCTTTAATCAAAAGTAAAGGTACTTTTGAGCTAGACTAAGTTTTGTTGGATCCAAGAATGCCACATCCCTCCAGAGGAAGCTCAAGTTTGAAGCTCAACATGCTCACAATCACACAGCAGGCCAGGTACAACACCCAGACACATCCAGGATCCTGATCCCTGCTGTGGGGTGGGGAAAGACACAAGAGGCTCAGCTCCCTTTTCTGCCACCTCCAAGCTTCATCACAATATTTTCAATACCTCACCATTACAAAGTCCAGGAAGAATAAACATGGTCAGTGACATCACAACAATGTCATTGGAATGCTCCAGAAAATGGCAGGCAAAAAGGGGAAATTAATCCCACCTGGAAATACTGGAATTGCACAAGGTTGCAACAAAGCAAGGAGAACACTGGGCCAAGTCAGGCTACAGAGACACATCATGTGCTCTACTCAGAGCAGAAATAAATGTGCCATTCTAAACATTTTTCAAGTTTATTTTCAGAAAAAAAAAATCAGGAGTGAAAATGAAAATAGCAATCTGATTTTTTTTTTTTTTTAAGTGGCAGAGGATTATTTGGACAAAAGTTCACAGAGGAAGAATATGGGGAAGACATTCAACTGTGGGAACATGCCTTTGGGAGGAGGAAGCCTTTTGTTCCACAGCACCTCTGTGTCTAGGTTTTTACAGTCCCTTGCTAACTTATTCTGCCAGCAGCTGGAAAACCACCAGAAATCTGCCTGTTTACTCAGACAACTAAAATTCCAAATACCATAGCAAATGGTTCTCTGCTCCACCTAATCACAGGGAGAGGATGGGAGGAATACTCTGAGGTTTACAAGTCTTAGCCAACCAACAGTGTGAGGTAATGGGGTTATTCATACCCCTGTTTTTGCATTTGGAGAGCAAGGGGAATTCTTGTCGTGCGACACATGGACAAATCAGATTATGAGCACAAGCACCAATACTGTAAAAAACCACCATCAAACACCTGAAATCCTGCTTATGCTCAGACAAGAAAAAATAAGTGTAAAATACTCTGAATATTTGAGACATTCTGAAACCTGCCTGGTTCACTGGGGGTTCAGTGGTCTTAGGGAGGCCAAATGATAGCAGAGTTTGGCACTGAGCAGATGTCTCCAAAAGCCTATTCCACGTTACAGGGTGAATCACAGGCTTTGTGAGCAGCAATTGTGCCACAAGTTAGCTCCTACTTCTGCAAAGTCTCAATCAGATCAAATCCCTGCCCTGAAAAGTTCATGTTTTTTCTCACACAGCTTGTATTTAGAAATGACCAAATGGATGGGAGAAAAAATTTAATTTAGTCCCTTCAACTACAGCCCTGTCAGCTAATAACTGCTCAAATGGAGTGTTTTAATATAGTCACACCTGCCATAGCTCAGACACCTCCTTGCAAATAGTCCATGGTTCCCTGTTCCATTTTCCTTTTGCTGAAGTGGCAAAACAAAAGCCCATTTATACTTTACACTTCATCATCAAAAAAAAATCACTCATGAGAGGGCACAAGACCTACAGCTGAAGTTTTCAGGCTCCACATTACATCCCCCTTGAACAAGTAAGTTCAAAGCACTCAAAGATGTAACCACAACCATCACTATTTGCTACCAAGAACCCACAGCAGACACATGGGGACCAAAGCCATCCAGTACTTGACTGGAACAAGTGAATCACAGCTCAGCAACCGAGGATCCGCAGCAGGATCCCGAGCCAATGTGACTCCAGAAAAGGTTTACTGAACCAGAAAAGCAGCAGCAGCAATCCTGGTTGGGCGCCAAACACAAGGAAATAAACAGAACAGAGCCCTGGAAGATTTCACCACCAGCCACAGGAGTGAGGATGAGCAAATCCTGAAGCATCAGCTGAAGTAGGACCACTTACCTCAGAACAGCCCAGAAATCTGATGGCAGGAAGCTGGTATTTAACAGCCATCCACAGCAACTGAGTGTTTTCCTACCCTATTCTGATGCATTCCAGGGTCTGAGATGGTTTTGGGTCCCAGGTTTACCCATAACATTCTGGACAGACAGACTTTGTGCAACCTTCTCTGCTAAACCAGGAGGAATCATTGCAAACCCCAAGCCGCAACTGGAGCAAGAAAGCAGCCACGGGAAGGTCTGCGGGGATGGTTCTGCAGAACCCAGCACAGGGTCAGGCCTCCCACTGCCACCCCAGGGACAGAGCAGAACAAGGGGCTCGTCACCTCATCCCATTTCTCTCCACTAGTTCTGCAACTCGCAGGTCAAGCACACAAGTCACAGCTTCAGGGCAGTGTAAGAGGGGGGCAAATCCGTTCAGACGAGCAATCAGGACCTTCTCTGATAAATTAGTTCACATGCAGGTGAATCCACCTGCTGTGTCTGGAAAATGCAGGAGCAGGAACACTCACAACTCCTCACATGCAGCAACTTTTCCACTACTTTTCTTATGCAAAGATAAGGAATGTCAGAATCTGTTCAATACAAACAAAATGGGCCATGACTTTTGCAACCTTAATCATTAAACAAACTCACTATTTGAAAGAGTAAAAAGCTGCAGTTCCTAACTGCATGTCTACCCACCAATTGTCTCCCTCCCTACATCAGGATCAATAACTGGGAGCAAAGAAACAACCCTGCTTAACCATGAGATCTTCTTTAACTGCAGGGTTATCAGCTAATCCGGGCAGACTCCTTTATTCAGTTTTACATGGGCAATGCTATCATTAAAGTTATAAACTTTAATTTGACTTAAGGAATGCCATTTACTAATTTAGTACGCAAATACTTTTACAGTTGTTTGCATCAAGCGCCATATAAACTACAAAGGATTTACAGCACATAAAGCAACATTTTAAAGCTGCTGTTACAGGCACTGCAGAGCACAGGACAGCTGGAGAAAAAACGTCCACCGAGGCATCTCGTGTTTGAAGAGATTTACCAACACACACAACCAGTGAAACAACTGCTTTCTGGGCACTGGATCCCTCAATATTTAATATCCAGAGATTGCTTACGCTATTCCCGTTGGCATGCTGGAAAAGGGTAGCACTTCCTAGTGACTCTGAGTAATGGTAAGTAAACGAGAACTAAAAAAACCCATCACCTGAAGAAAAGTGAACTACATCAAAAACGTGATGCTGAGCTGAAGCCAAACCCTGCCAGGAACATTTAAGAAAGGGATACTAAATCGCTTCAGTGGCTTGATTTTTTTCCCAAAAAACTTAGGGGCCAAAAAATAAGACTTGGATACTTTGATCTAAAGAAGGTAAGTGTTATTTCAAACTCTATTTCAGTTTTCAAGAGACACGGTTAAAAACTAAGGGTAAAAAAGTTACGGTTGCGAAGGGATTTCTCGTAGCCCTCCCGGTCTGTGCTGGAAATAAACACAAGGTTCAACCTCTGTTTGGCGGGGGAGGCGGGGGGGGGAGGAAAGGGAGACAGCAACAAAACCAGAGCGGTGCCTCTCCTGGAATTCCAGGGCTCGCCCTGGACTCCGCGGGTTACCGAAGGAGCTGGAGGAGCTACACCCCGCCAAACACCATGAGGACGGAGGGGAATAAAGAAAAAAACACACATTACGGCCCCCAGCTCACAACCACACAAAGAAAGAGGAGCCCTTTCAGTGCCAAAGGCCTCGTTCCCGACGCTTCCACAGCAGGAAGCGAGATCCTGGCCGGGCCCGAGGGGCCTCCCGGGAGAACGGGGTGACGAGGAGCCCTTTCCAACCCCAGGGTGTACCGAGAGGAGGCGTCCCCCCCGCCCCTCCAGCGTCGGGGCTCCAGTGGAGCCCTCTCTAGCCCCGGGAGTACCGACAAGCGTGTGTGAGGCCCTGGCCCGCAGACGGGCCGGGCCCGGTCCCCCTCAGGAGGCCGCTGGCCCGTCCGGCCACCCCCCGCGCCCCTTCCCCCGTGTGTCCCCCCTCAGTCCCAGTGCCGTGGGGCCGCACCTGGATGACCTCGTTGACCTCGCGGATGCACTCCACCATGTGCTGCAGGATCTGCTCAGCCGTCAGCACCTCGTAGCGATAATCCTCCTCCTGCTCGGGGCCTCCGCCGGGGCCCGGCCCGCCGCCCAGGCCGCCACCGCCGCCGCCGCCGCCTGGGCCCAGCCCGCCTGTCTCACTGCCCAACAGCCCGTCGCGCTCCCCGCCGACGCGCAGCCCAGGCTCCACCAGCTCCACTTCGCCCAGGTCCAGATTATCGTCGGGCTCGTCTTCCTCCTCGTCCTCCTCGTCCTCCTCCGCGCCGCTGTCCTCGCTGCACTCCTCGTCCTCGTCGAACTCGTAGTTGTACCCCTCGTCCGAGTCCATGGCGAGGCGCTGAGGGAGCGGCGGCGGCTCCCGCGGCCTCCCCGCGCCCGGCCCCGCCGCCGCCGCCGTTGGCCCCGGCCCGGCCCGGCCCCGCCGCGCCTCAACCGCCGCCAACAAAGGGCCGCGGCCGCCGCGCTCCGTCACCGCGCGCCCCGCGCGTCACGGCCACCCGCCCGCGCCTGCGCGCCCGCCGCCGCCTCACCCCGCCCGCCGCCGCCGCCATCTTGGGTGCGCGCCACGCCCCCACCCAGCCCCCACCCGCCTCCTGCCGGCTCCGCCATGTTGAGTGTGGCGCGGCGCCAGGGTGGGTGCGGCAGGGAGCCACGGCGGAATCACCGTACTGCTGGGATGGAAAAGACCTCCGAGACCATCGAGTCCAATCTGAGACCAAACACCATCCTGTTAACCAGAGCACAGCACAGAGTGCCGTGTACAGTCCTTCCTTAGACATCTCCACTCATGGGGACACTATCTCCCCATCCTATGCCTGACAACCCTTTTAATGAAGAAATTCCTTGTGATGTCCAACCTGAACCTCTCCTGGCACAACTTGAGGATGTCTCTTCTTGTCCTGCCCCTTGTCCCCTGAAAGCACACACAGCCCGACCTCCCAGCTGCCCCCTCCTGTCACAGTTGTGCAGAGCCAGAAGGTCCCTACTGAGCCTCCTTTTCTCCAAGCTCCTTCAGTTGCCCCTGAACACAAGACACAATATTAAGTGGTTGGAATGGACCCTAAAGTCATCTCATTACACCCCCTGCCATGGACAGGGACACCTTCCAGTAGCCTAGGTTGCTTCAAACCTTGTCCAACCTGGCCTTGGACACTTCCAGGGATGGGGCAGCCACAGCTTCTCTGGACAACCTCAACATCCTCACAGGGAGCAATTGCTCCCCAATATTTAACTTAAATTTTCCCTTCTTCAGTTTGTGCCCATTACTCTGTTCTATCCCTACAGTTCCTGATGAAGCTGGGGTGGTGGGGGAGCAGAAGGTTCGGAATGGTTACCAGCTTCTCCCGCCCACCCGGAGATGGGACGTGAGGTGGAGCTGGGGCATGGAGCCCTCCTGAAGTGAGCTGTGGGCCATGTGGAGAAGACTCCCAGTGCTGCCATTCAGTTGAGTGGTGCGGGGTCTGTGGCAAGTGACTTCTGAGGATGATGTGATGCAAATGTGAGGGGAATGTGAGAGAAAGGTATAGGAAAATAGGTTGCACTTCCTCAAAATCAGAATAAAATTGCACTGAGACCTTTCAGGAAGAAATTCCTAATCATTCTATGGGATAAACATGAGCCCACTGTCCCTGGGGAAACTCTGAATGCGCCAGGTGGCATCTCCAAGCTCCAGTGTTGCCTTCTGGTCCATGAAGATGGTACTGCCTGGGTTTTCACTGGTGCCAGGCTTGATTCCTCTTTTTTTTTTTTTTTTTTTTTTTTTTTTTTTTAATTCCTCTGTTTGGCATTTTGAGGGGGGAAGAACACACAAGTGGTTTCATCTCCAGATCAGGGATAGACTTTTTTACCTCCTGCAGTTGACAAGCTCCCTAGGCAGCTCAGGAATGCCATTCCCAGGTGGTCTCATCCCTGCCAGAGGCTCTCACCTGAACACTGAGCTGCCAACAAAGGGCAGGATGAACACTGAGGTTCTGCAGGGGCTGAGCACCCTTTGTCTAAGCTTTCCCTGCCTCCAGCATCAGCTGTGCTCAGCCTGATGTGGAGAAGGCTTGCTGGGCTCATTGTCTGCAGCCGTTCGGGGAGCTCATGGAACTCCGGTTGGCTTGGAAACAAGGCTGCAGTCTGACCCAGAGGAGAACCAGCTGCTCCCCTTCTCTGCTGCTGTTCATCATGGATGTGAGAGCCTGGCACAGCCCTGGGAGGGCTCCAGGGCCACCTTCTCTCCCACTGGTGCTCACCTTCCACTTCCTCATGCCCTGGGGAATAATTTCTTCCGGGGTGAAGTGGGGCTATTTGGATGTGGTGACGTTATTCACCCACTCTGCCCGGATGAAGATGAGACTCATCAGGGCAGTATGTGGTATAGGTGTGACAAATTTCATCAGCTCTTTGGGACAGGAGTCATCCAGTGCAGCAGGATGCTGCTTCCTGCTTCTGTCTCATACAAATCCCTTGTGAAACAGGAACAAAATTAGAAGCCACATCCAAAAGGGTGTTTATTTCCTGCTGGAACAGAGCATAATGATGGCAGCAGCAACAGGGGTTTACACATGCCCTCAGGGATGCGGGGAGATTAACTGTCCAATGGCCTGGTAAATGTCTTTAGGATCCTCACTGGATACCCAGCCACATCTTCAGACACACAGGGAGCTCCCTGAGCTCTGCTCTGCCCAGGTCAGGAGCACACAGGGGGTGTGGACTGGGCATGCACATTGCTATATGCCATGCTACGCAGCCAATAAAGCCAGTTCTCTAATTACCCAACTTAGGTGGAATTGCAAAGGCCAGAGCTTTAATCATCCTGCCCTACATAAATGTAAGTAGCCCTGACTTGGTTCAGCTCCAGATGCACCATCTGGACATCCGCCAGGCTGGTCCCACCTCACACGTCATGTGTGGGCTCAGGTGGTTGCTCCAGGTCCTCACCCCATGCTTCATCCCCAAGGGGGACTGTGTGTCACCCCCAGGGACTCTGAGCTAGTCCTGCCCAGCTGGTAAATGCCCAGCTCCTGGCCAACAATGACAAGCCACAAGTCATTTTGGGCCTGCTCATCTGCCCACAGGACCCCAAGAAAGGCACTGACCAAATGGTGGGTTATGGCTTTATTGGATCTTGGCAGCTTTGGATACAAAAACCCCTGGCTGAGGTGACCTCCCCCTCAGGGAGAGACCTGGGAGTGTGTTTGGGAAGTAGTGTTCCTGGGAGTAGAGACTGGCCATCTCCAGGTGCTCCGAGATCCTCCCCACAGCCCTGTCCTGGCCTTGGCCAAGGCTGAAGAGTTCAGACTGAAGCCTTGCACAGAGCACAGACAAAGAAGCCAGGCTGCAAGAGCTGACTCACCTGGAGAAGGCTCCAGGGAGATTTCAGAGCCCCTGCTAGTGCCTAAAGGAGCTCTAGGAGAGCTGAAGAGGGGTTTGGGAGAAGGGATGGAGGGACAGGACATAAGGAATGGCTTCCCACTGCAGAGGGCAGGGTTACATGGGATACTGGGGAGAAATTATTCCCTGTCAGGTTGGTGAGGTCCTGGCACAGGTTCCACAGAGCAGCTGGGCAGTGTCCAAGGCCAGGTTGGACAGGGCTTGGAGCAACCTGGGCTAGTGGAAGGTGTCTCTGTCTATGGCAGGAGGTGGAACAAGATGATCTTTAGAGATAGGGACCTACCTTCCTACCCAAACCATGCTATGATTCTATGATGGTTCCATGATCCCAGTAATAAATATTTATAAACAGTAATGGGATCTTCCCAATGACATCCCACAGATAAAGGAAACCAGTTTCACCTTCTACAATCCCAGACTTATCTTTCCCAACTGCAAGACAGGGATCAGCACTTTGCAGCCGGTTACTCCAGCAACAGCTACACTAATACATCTCAAAAATACTGTTTGGAATGAAATTTTAGCCATGACTTTTGCAAAAGGCCTTACTTAATTTTGAAGTTTCCAACCAATGGTCACGTACAAAGCCCTGGTCACCTACCAGCTTCTTGTAGGTGTTTGGCAAAAGGAACCTGACAAAAGCATGGCTGCTGCCTTTAGCTCATTTGGAGGGGATCTGCACTGTCTCTGGGGATTTTAGGACTCCAGCTACTGAGGAAAGCCAAAAACTGCTCTTCTGCCCACTCTGAAAAATGATTTAGATCTCCATAGACACCTGGTGCTTTTTCACTTTATTCTTGCAAGAGCTTAATTACCCAAGTGATTCTGGTAATTGTTAACACTGAAGCTGACAAGAATAAAATATTGCCTTGCAATCACCTTGCTCCCCAAAGTTAAGCACATACTTACAGGATTTATGGGAGCATCGCCTCTGGGCACAGGGAGTTTGTCATGGCCCGTCCACAGGCTCTGATTGATACCAGCTCAGCCTCACAGTGGTGACTGGGAGCAGCCAGGGACAGCAGCCACATGTACTCAGCCTCCGCAAGAACCTGCAGCATCTCCTCGTGACAAGCCCTGATTCGTGATACCAAAATGCTGTGAAAGTGCTGGTGCCCCACACCACAAACCGCCTGCAGATTCGGGATGAACCTCCCATCCCTCCCAGACTCCTTCCTGCTCCCACATTCCTTGAGGCAGGCAGGATCTCTGGAAAAAACCTTTCTTCTCCATACCAGAGACACACAGAGCTCCCACGCTGGGAGAGAGGAAATCCAGAAGATTTCTCAATGCCTAGGGTTTGATTTTGGATGTCTGCACATTCCTTAACAACCTCAACCATAAGCATGAGCTGAGCAGCCCCTTGGATCACCACCCCAAAGCTGTGCGAGCTGGAGATAACCCACAAGAAAAAAGGCTCTGTGATAACATCAACAGTGGAAACACCACCAGGCTGAGCTCAGGTCAGGACCCCAAATCCTCCACACTGATTAACACATCTCACTTCAAGCTTTTTGCTTTAAACTCCGCTCTCATAACTGTTTAAATACTTCTCCTCGCTGCTGCCTGCTCACTCCAAGTCTCCCAGGCCTCACTTCCTTCACACATGCTCTCCCAGCTGAAGAGGTCCCTTCTGTTAAACCCCATCTTTGTGGAGAAATTAATCCAGCATGTGCACCTACTAAACCATTCGATGGCAGCATTGATAAGTGCTGGTCTAGCTGGGAACGTAGGGATATGAAAATGAGTTATCCTATGCTTTAAAAAGCACTGGAATGTGTCCTTGTGGCTCCAAAAGCACCAGCCTGCTTCGCCCCCCCAAACCATCATGTTTCCTCATGGGCCGAGTTGTTAGAGTTGGTGAAAATACCCTGGATGTGGATTTAGCATCTCATGTTTAGGATCTTCTTTGTGCATATGCTAAAGCTCTAGCAAATGTCTCTGGTGGCTCCTGCTGAGCGTTTAAATGTGAACACCCCTCTGCTTGATGATGAGCAACATCATCCCTGAAATACAAAGATGCACACACACACCTGAAAGACCTGCCACATGCTGACCATGCTCCCTCCAGATCACTACCACAAGTAAGGACACTTCAACCCTGCAACCCTTGTGCTTGCAGTCCAAATCCCATCATTATTTTATCAAGGATTACAGTGAAGGCAAACAAGCAAATGGAGACAGTAGTTTTGCCCGGAAAGGCTCTGAGATGCCAAAATTCAAGCTAGAGGTCTTTTCGGTATTTCCAGGAGATGATCTGTGTTTTCCAAAGCCCTCTTCCAGCCACACCACCAGCAAGCAGGTACCTTGACTGGAAATTGCTTCATTCAGGAGCAATTTTCCTAGACTGCTGGCTCAAAGAGCAAAGCAAATAGAAAATTCATGCCCTGTAAAGGTGTTCATGAATAGCTTTCTCCATTCCCTGGCTCATCAGAGGAAGAACCTATGTGCAAAGCACCCTCCTGGTTAAATGCAGAAGCAGCCAACATTATAGGGAGTTACGCAGCGTAATAAATGGATTTATATATTTTAAAAATGCTATGGTGCAACTGCACTGACAGCCCAAAGGCAACATTCAAGCCCCGAAAGGCAAACAAACCAGAACGACTTAAATGTGGCACCAGCCCGGTTTTATAATAATTTCTATCCGAATAATTAATTTGGATAGCTACCAAATTCATAATTGGTAGCAAGCAGGTAATCCAGCAATGTCCTGGTGCAGCAGTTTTTAGCAGTCCCCCAGCAAGTCCCAGCTTTTGCATCAGAGAGATGACAAGAGGGATTTGTAGGAACTTCCACCATAGGTCTCACCTGAGCCAGTACAGCCCTGCCCCAGGTTCACTCCCTGCGTGTTCTTTGGAAAAGGTCTCCCAGGTGGTTGTATCACCCCACATATACATCTGAGCCCACGAGCTGGTCTACTGATGGGCTACTAAACAGCATCAGCAGCCTTCGGGCTGCTGGTCCTCCGTGCCTGCCACAGGACAGAGCATTAACCAGGTTCTTTCAGCCGAGCTCCACAGTTAAACACATGCTTAAGCAATTTTCTTATGTAAAGAAACATTTGAAAACGACTCTGTTAGTCTGGATTAATGCTGGCCAGCTACAAATGAACTTCAATGAGTCATCCCCCAGAGACATCAGGTCCCCTAAAATAGCATCAGCAACTGAATCTGTAGAAAGGCTGGAATATTTGGACTGAAAGCTCTGATCACAATGCTTTACATAAGCTGGCAAACATGCCACCCTCCTCTGGCTGAAATGAGAGTTTGCCTCAAGCCAGGGCACTCCCACAGTTCTGTCTCATGCGCTGGGAAGCGCAGTCCTGACATTGCCTGATGTAAGACAGCAACAAACTGGCTTGTTTAGGGTGTTTTACCTTCCACTGAAATTTTAATTCAGTGAAACTACTTGAGAAAAAGTCCAGAGATACTGGAATCAATCAAATATAGTCAGAAAATGGTAGCAACAGCTGGTGCTCCAGAAGTTTGCACAGAGAAAAGCAACAAACCCAGCCCAAGACTGCATAGGCTTTATGCAGACTGGTAGCAGGAAACTTGAACACAAGGAATGATGGGGCCACTTTCCCCGAGGTCTGACACAGGCTGGAATACAAGTGTTCTCACTTCCTGCTGTGTGATGAAGACAGAGATAGAAAAAGGGCCACAAAATCCTGGAAGAATAGTGAGGAAGCAGCCTGGCATGTGCCATTGTGTTGAATTTGGGTCCTACCACCTCTATGGGGAAAACAAGAGAGGATTGTCAGGAGCCTGGGGGAACCAACAGGCTTTCATTGCCCCAGTCAGCCTCTCCTGGGACCTCCACCCATGAACTCCATAAACCCCATTCAATCTGAGATCCAGGCAACCAGTTCTTCCTGATCTCTCCTGTGAGTGTACCTGCTCCTAGGTACTCCTAGACTGATGTTGGACTTCACTTGGTGCCTGTGATTCTCTGGGTGATACCTGGGCTATTGGTCCAGCCCTGTGCTGTTAGCCTGGCTGTGGAGGTACACCCACCTGGTAAGGCTGTGCCTGTCCTTGTCTCCGGGCTCACCTTCACATTAGGTGGACATTGCCGTTTTACACATCTGGAAAAGAAAGATGCACTGCTGTGTAGCTGTTGAGTTCATAGCAATACCATTTGGCTCTCTTTGACCCCCTTCCTGATGGAGCCCAGCTTCTCCATCTCTAAGTGACCCTTAGTCCCTCCCTGCCTTCCCCCCTGTGAGCCTCCATTAATTTTCACCAACCTCATTAAATTCCCACAGCTGTGATCTCCTCCTGGTGCCTAGTCTCCCCACAACTTTTTAATCTCCACGTGACCCCCAAGAGCTTCAGTGGAACCTCACAGCTTCCTTCAACATTGGACAGCACCTCCCTCCATCTCTCCCCAGCCCCACAGAAACTCTTCCATGTCTTCCCAGCTCTTTTTCTTTCCCCATCGGTCCCCAGCTTTGTGCTGGTGCTATTCTAACCTTTGACAACAAGTTTCTTGAGATTTTTTTTCTACAAAATGCTTTTTTCCCTGCTGATCCTGTTCTCTCTACGCTGCTCCCATGAGGGACAATCCCTTATATTCCCCACCAGACCTTTCCATAGTTATGTCCTGCTCACATAGGGTAGTTTTTCCTCATGTGTGATGGGGCCATCTCCCTTGTCACACTTTCTTCTGTGCCTTTTGTTTTATCTCCTGCTTGCTCCCATGTCTCTGGCTTGTCTCCCAACACGCCTGATACCTTGGAATTTTCTGGGACAACAGGCTTTTAATAATTTGATGGAGTGGGTTCCCTTGCAGGTTTGTGCTGGCAATCAGATGGGTAAGACCTGGGCTTAAGGCCCTTATTTGAGCTGGGGATTGCTAAAGAAAGCAGAGCTAGAGGGAGGAAGCAAAATTAAATAGAGTTCATCTGAGGTTAAGGCTTTCCTTGGAAAAGCCAAGCACTGCATGGAAAGCATCCCTGCAACACTTCACTGTAAGGATCCCGCACGGGATAAAGCCCCTTTTATTTATACAACCCAATAAATATTTCACTGGTCACATACAAAATATCCTTGGAAACCTGCGTAAAAGGTGATTTATATACAGTATTGCTCATAAAAATACACGGTACCAACAGAAGATGCCCAAACCTGAGGTGGATCCAAAGCACAGGGTGCTGGTTTTAAACTGAGAGAGGGTTTAGTTAGGTTAGGCAAAAGGAAGAATTTATTTACAATGAGGGTGGTGAGGTCTTGCCCCAAAAAGCTGTGGCTGTCCATTCCTGGAAGTGTCCAAGGCCAGATTGGACACAGGGCTTGAAGCAATGTGGGATAGTGGAAGAAGGTGTCCCTGCTCATGGCAGGGGGTGGAATTAAACGGTCCTTAAGATCCCTTCCAACCCAACAGTCCATGATTCCACGAAAGCAGCACCGATTAAATGTGTTCTAAACCATTAATCTCGTCAAACCCCGAGGCAGGTTGCTGAGGCTCCCTGACAGCAGGGAGAATGGCTGGGTGGAGGGGCTGTAAAACCCGAGGGCTGGGGCAGAAATTGCCTTCGGTGGGGAGCTGGAGGGGTTTGGGGACTCCATTTGAAGAGAACGAGGCCACTGCGGACTAGTAGGGGACGCTGTGGGGCGAGGGGGCAGCGTGCGGAGGGCGTGAGGGCGGGCCCAAGCTGCCATTTCGCGGCCGCCCGGCCCCCCGCTGTCGGGCGGTGCCGCCTCCCTCAGGTTTGGGCGCGACATGGCGGCGGCCCGGGCGCTGCGGCTGTCCGTGCTCCGGCTGCCGGTGCTCTTGCCGCTGCTGCTGGCGCTGCTGCCGGGCCCGGCGGGGGCTGTGTGGCCGCAGCCCCAGGTCCAGAGCTCCCCGCCCAGCGGTGGCCGCTGCCCGGTGCCGGCTCGCCGGTTCCGCTTCGCTGCGGCGGACGGCTCGGCCGTGGGGCCGGGCTGTGCCGTGCTGGACGCCGCCTTCCAGCGGTACTGGCCGCTGCTCTTCGGCCGTGCCACCGGTGAGGGCCGCGGCGGGCGCTGACCCTTCCCTACGTGGCTTTGAGCTTAAGGGCCCCCACAGCCTCGCTGATTTTGGCGTCAAACCACGGGGTTTGGTGGCCGTCTGCCTCCCCTCAGTTGTGCGGCGCCAGGTGGGATGGGAGCTGTGGTTTGGATGGAGTCTGGTGGCAAGGGCAGCGATGCGTTGGGATTCGGAGGGCAATGCCTATGGCATGTACGGAAGAAATCTAATCGAGTTTGGCACAGCACTAGTTGTCTTCCTGCCAGGATTTAGGCTCTTTTTCCTCTATCTCATTTTTTACTTCCTCCGGGTAGTGTTACAGCTCCCCATTGCTTCATTTAGCTTCCCTCTCTTGTGGCTGCAGGGAGAGCTGCTCCCCGTCTTGCAACACCTCTTGCTTCAGGGTTACTGCTAAGTCTTGGCTGTTCCCTTTCCTAGCAGCTCTCAGTGTCTTGTGTGAGGTCTCACCTTGAGGAAGAGCTTAGTGCTTTGTGTGTGTTCTTCCAAGTACATACTTGTGCCACGGGCCACCTCTGCCAAAGTGGAGCTGCTAAAAGTCCTGAGGCAGCAGGGCCTTTCTTCCAGTGAGGGATTAGCTCCTGGATTCATCCTGAAATTGTAGGGTAAGATGCAGAAAGGCAAAAGCCTTGAGAGTTTCGATTTGCTTTGGGACAGGCTCTAAAGGTTTCTTGAACCTAGACTTCATGATAGTGCCCATTGCTTGTCTGGCATGAGCTGCAGGAAATCTCTTTGCTGTGGAGCTCATGTACAGGGATGCTCAGTAGCTGCGTGGGTCTGCTGCAGTCTGAAGTGCTGTATCCAGGGAATATGAAGCACTTCATTCATCAAAAAGAGCTAGTAACTCTGCTCCCAAGTGTTTTAAATGTCAGTGTGAGCTCTGTCGCCGCTGATCAAAGTGGAGAAGGGTGGCGGTGTTGGAAACCGCTTGGCTTTGTCTTGAGTACATCATACTTTGAAAAAAGCAGGTTCGAAAGAGAGAACCCTTTGGCTTGTTTTATTTCTTCAACTCTTGTGAGTAGCAGTAGAAATAAATTTTGATTTGAGAGCCAAAAAGACTCCTCTTGGTTCTCTCTGTCTGCTAGGAGCTAAAAACAGCTGATCTAATTATTCACGCTTTCCTATTTCACTCAGAGGGGAAATGTGACCATCAAATCACTTGGAGCAACATTGTGATCACAAGATCCAGCTCACACTCATCATTTTCCATATGCCCTGCTTTATGATGCTCAAACTACACAAATTATTTTGAGGCTTTTTTTCTCCTCTTTGTTTTGTTTTGGTCTCTTTTTTTCCACATGTGTGGTTAATAAAAGCAGGCATTGGAAACCGTGGATGAAAGGAAATAATTTGTATTAATAGAGGAAATAAATGGCAGAAACCATTTTCTGTCTCCACTGCCTTGCAGGTGTGGTGTCAGTGGTGCCTGTCTGCACCTTGGTCTAGGAGGCCATGTTTGGATTGAGTAGTGTCTCACCGAGCAGGTTCAAATGCAGTGTTTGGTGATGGAGCCAATTCTGTCGAGGCTCTTCAGCAGGATGAGTGTTCCCAGGCCTGAGGACGGCTGTTCCTGGTGAACTGCCTTCCTGAGTGGAGGGAGCAGGTCTTGCTGTGCTGCTTGCACATCTGTGAGGTTGCCTTGGCTACCAGCTTGTCTGCAACTGAGAGGAAAGCTCAAAACAGGGCTGGCTTCAAGCTGTTTTCCTTCTCTCCACAGAGGTTTCGTCATCCCTTCGTGGAGAAATCGGGATTTCTGTGAGCTCCTGTGAGCTGTGGAGCAGGAGCTCTCTGCATTTCTCTGAAATACTGGCAATGCCAGTCTCTCTGTAAAGAGAGACTTCTTGGTGCTCTTGGCTCATTCAAAGCCAAGCTCCTTATTTTCAGTGACCACATTGAGCATTGGCTGTTCCTGGGAGTGCTGTGGGGGTGTAGGCATGGACCTTGGCTGGGATGAGCAGGGTCCCACCCTGCTACCCCGTGCTCCTCCTGGCATCCGACAGCTGTAAATCTGTTGTGTCCCAGCACAGGCTGACTTCTCCTTTGGAATGGGGTGTGACTCAAGTGGGGATTCAGGCTTGTGCATCCTTGGAAGTGCTCTTCAGTTAGTGTGTGCTCAGAGCTCCTACTTGAGGTCTAAATGTGACTGGGTTCATTTCTCTGGCTGCTACACCTGGGACCTGCTCTGCAAAAAGTGAAGTTGGTCAGGAGCTTTTCTGAGCTGGGTGAGACCTTTTAATTGCCTCTAACTCAGCCCAGTTTAGCAGATTCATTCTCAACCCTTTTTAAAAGGTTTTCTTTGCCCTTTTCTAAGAAGTATGGGTAGGGCAGAGCTCTTGGGCTTGTACTTTTTTCCAGTGCTGGGAGAGCTTGGAAACAAGAAGCTCTTCACTCTCATGGAGAAGCTTTGACTGGTCATGGCTTTAGCTTAAGAGCCAGAGCTGGTGTCCAGGAAGCCTCAGGGGCTGCTGCTAGTCCATATTCCAATGTTTGTTCCTTTAAGCTTCCCTGTGGGCTTCCTCACAGGCGGGATCAGCTCGTGTTCTCCTGGTTGGCTGTGTTGCAATTCACTCCTGCTGAGCACTGTGATGTTTTTTTGGGGTGCAGGAAAGGTTGCCTGTTTCTGCCTCCATCCCTAGCTGTGCTGAGAGGATGGTGGTGGGCTTGGAAGTAGGGAAAAGAGCTGGCATGGGATTGATGTGCATGGTCTGTATCCTTTGCAGAGAATGAGCCGTCTTGGGAAACACCCTGCACTAAGCTTCTCGTCTATGTTTCCACTCCAGGCTGCAATGGGTTTCCCAGCCTGGACTCCAAGGAGAGCTGTAAGTGTCTGGGTTGGGAGTGGGAGGGAACATGGCTGTTTCTGTGCAGTACTGTGCCATTACCCTTGGATTTGGGGAGGGCACCAATTCCCTGCTCTTAAGACATTGGGGCAGGGCAGGAGGGACATACCTGAGGGTGCTGATAAAGCAGTGGGGAGAGGTTTACAGCAAGAGAGGGCCAAAATTCAGTTTTCTGGGGTCCTGGTGTACAGTTCTGTACCTGAGCTGTGGCCAGTGCTGTCGTGACCATGTGGGATAGCCCACTGATGCTGTGTTTCAGATAAGCTGTCTGTCTCCAGAGGCTCCATGCTGCTCTCAGCAGAGACCATCTGGGGAGCTCTCCGAGGTGAGCTGCACTTCCCGCAGGGCATTCCTGCTCTCCCTGCCTCGGGCCTGTGGGGATGTCTTGCAGTGCCTCTCTCTTTCCATAGACTTCTTTGTTAATTGAGCTCTGCTCCTTTGGGGGTGTCTGTGCTTAGAAGGGGGCTGTATGTTTTCCTGCAGGTCTGGAAACGTTCAGCCAGCTTGTTGGGAGAGACGAGAATGGCACAGTGAGTCCTGGCCTCGTCCTCTGGGGGCAGGCAGCTCTCCCTCCCTCCATGGGGACAGGCTGAGGGTTACTGGGATGCTTGGGTTGAGTGGGCACAGCCTTGCCAAGGGCCAAGTGGAAATTCATTGATCCAGCCAGATCCCTGCCCTCTGAGTGGGTAAAGAAGTGCTGCAGCTCTTTGTGGACAGTTTGTACTCTGGGCAGCGAGGGCACCTCTGTCCTGCCAACCCCTAGGGACAATGGTGACCCTCAATGTCTCTTGCTAATGGCCATTTGCCCAACATTCTGCTCATGTCTTTCTCATGTCTTCCTGTGTGCAGTACTACATCAATGAGACAGAAATCGTGGACTTTCCCCGCTTCCCTCACCGCGGACTGTTGCTGGACACCTCTCGTCACTACCTGCCTCTGAGAGCCATCCTGGAAACTCTGGTAGGGCACCTGTCCTGGGAGATAACATGGTTTAATTCAGTGTCCCTTCCTCTGTGACAACTGAGCTCCCTTGTTTGGGTGATTTCTCAGCTGCCTTTGTTAAAAAGAAAACCCTGAGGTATTTTGGATTCCTGCAAGTCCAGGTTACTCTTCAAGGCTGAGTGTTTCTAAGGCAAGGGAAAATACTGGCAAGGTTGGGTGGTGGTTCTGTGCTCATCCCAAGCAGGATTAAACTTCCAGGTCTCCACCAGTGGCTCAGTTACAGGGAGAACAGGGATTTTACTGAGCAGAAGTATTCCTGGCCCTGTGCAGCTTTTTGTGTTTAGAGAGAGGTGTCTGAATCCCTCTTGGATTCTGGGGAGCATTTAGGGACTATGCCCTATCCTTCTGGAGCTGGAGGACCTTATCCTCCATCTGTGGCAAGATGGATGACCTTTCTGAAGGGATGGGGCATGTTCATCTTTGTACCTGTTCCTTCCCAGGACGTCATGGCTTACAACAAGTTCAATGTGTTCCACTGGCACATCGTGGATGACCCATCTTTCCCCTATGAGAGCTCCACATTCCCAGAGCTCAGCAAGCAGGTAATGATCACCATGTAGTGCCCAGCTCAGGCGAGCAGATTCCTGCCTCTGCTCCTGAGCAAGGCACTGAGCTGTCCTGTGTTCCCAGGGAGCTTTCAATGCCATGACCCACGTGTACACAGCCAGTGACGTGCAGACTGTGATTGAGTATGCCCGGCTGCGCGGCATCAGAGTCATCGCTGAGTTCGACACCCCTGGCCACACCCTCTCCTGGGGGCCAGGTGAGGAGCAGACCCTGCCTGCTGCTGCTCTGGGGAGAGTTGGAGTTGTCCCAGGGGCAGGAACGGGTGCTGCAGTCTGGACCCTAAAAGCTGGTAGTGGGCAGCAGTGTCCCACGGGCTGGCTTTCACGAGGAGCAAACCATTGTTTGGGGGATGTGGGACCCAATAGTCCAACTTCTAGAGCAAAATCTAGAAGAAAAAAAAAAAGGGGAAACATTTTCATCTTTTCTTGAGTCCAAGCTGTGTGATTTTTTTGTGGGAACATCTGCTCTGCCAAAACTAACATCATGGCTTACTGCAAGGATCTTGTGTTGTGAGGGTACAGCTGGCCAAGCTTCCTTGCTCTGCTCAGCTGTGTCCCAGTTCTGACACACTGCTCTCTGCTCCAGGGACTGCATCTCCTCTTCTACATCTAGAAGTGCAAGAAGCTTTGGGAAAACATTCCATTGTCTTTCTGTCCTTCCCCTGCTTCCAAATGCCAAGGCCCGAGTTAGAATTCACCATGTGTATGGTCGCAACTGGAACTGTGGCTGTCCCTCCTTTCCTGTCCCCTGACAGGCCCTAAGCTGTGCTGGGGGGCATTGTAGAGGATGACATGGTCACACTTTGCCCTCACCATGCTGCATTTGTTATCATCAGGTGCTCCAGGCCTCCTGACTCCCTGCTACATGGGCAAGGCTCCTTCTGGAGTCTATGGGCCCATCAACCCCATTGTTAACAGCACCTACCAGTTTGTGACCCGTTTGTTCCAAGAGGTCAGCGCTGTGTTCCCAGACTTCTTTCTCCACCTTGGTGGCGATGAGGTAGATTTCACATGCTGGTGAGTCTGAGATCAGTCTGGATGGGGACTGGGGGTAAGTATTTGGGATTGGAGTCCCAACCCCTGGCTTCTCTATCTTTTGTGTCCTGTTCTCCCAGGCCAGGGGTAGTGGTGGTGCTTGGGATTTTTGGGATTTCTGTGCTCATGGTGATGCTGGATGTAGGGAGCTGTTTATGCTGGTCCAGCCACAACTCTGGAGTACCTGGGCAAACCTTGAACTGATGTGGGAGGGACTTGACCATGCCTTGGCCTTACTCCAGAGCTGAGGTTTTATTCCTTCTCATTGGTGCACAGGCAATCCAATCCAGAAATCCGTGCTTTCATGACAAAGAGAGGCTTTGGTGAAGACTACAAAAAATTAGAGTCTTTCTACATCCAGAGGTAAGGTCAGGGCATCCACGGCCCGCAGTTGCACTGTGTGACCAGCTCAAATGTCTTCTGTCCTGGGGATACCAGATGTCCTTTTCAGCAGCATCCCCATTGGTCATGTCTCCCTGATGCCAAAAGGGAACATTTTAGTGGGAGATTGACCACAAAAAAGCCTGGGGATGAAGAGAAAGAAGCCCCATAAGGGGCTGTGCTGTCTCCCTTCTTCAGAGGCACCTCCACATCCCACTGAGGATGTTGGGAATAACTGCGCTGCTCCTTAGGCTGTATGTAACCACCAAAAAGGAGATCAGTGAGATCACCCAAAACTCGGTACTTTTCCCACTCCAGGCTTCTGGACATCGTCTCTTCCCTTGACAAAGGTTATATTGTGTGGCAGGAGGTGTTTGACAACGACGTGAAGGTGAGAGCTGCCTGTGCTGGGGTGAACAGTGCCAGCACCCCAGGCTGACACACTGGTGTGCTCTGGGGTCCATGCTCTGGGGCTGGTGGGAGTACTCTGTAATGAGACTGGAGTTGATCTCAAGATGGTGCTGCCAGTGAGCTACCCTCATCATGGCTTTGTCACACTGCTGACAATGCTCTGCTCCCTCTAGGATGCAGGTTTTAACCATGCCCAGTACACTCTGCAAATGGCCTTATCCCTCCTTCTGTTGTTCTGCAAACTAGATGGGAAGTGGCTCAAAAATCAAGCCCTAGTCTGCCTCAGCTTCCTTTTGGGGGTGTGGAGGGGCCAGGGAACTCTGCTCGGGGGAGCAGGGGATGCTTCTATCACTGCACTGATCCCCTGCCCCATACTCACCTGTGCTCCTCAGCTGAGGCCTGACACCATCATCCACGTGTGGAAGGAGAACAGGCTGGAGTACGTGAAAGAGATGGCCAATGTCACCAGATCTGGCTACCGGGCTCTGCTCTCTGCTCCCTGGTACCTCAACCGCATCTCCTACGGACAGGACTGGATAGAAGCCTATAGAGTGGAGCCCTTGAACTTTGAAGGTGTGTTCCTTGTGTCCCTCTCTGCATGGCAGCTGGCTTGGCACTCAGATGTAGTGCCAGAACTGGCTGTTTTGCTGTCCCCTCCACAGGCAGTCCTGAGCAGAAGGCCCTGGTGATTGGTGGCGAGGCCTGCATGTGGGGTGAATATGTGGATGTCACCAACCTGACCCCCAGGCTGTGGTAAGGGAGGCCACAGGCAGGTGACGTGGGTCACGTGAGGCTGTGCTTGCATCCCTGTTTTTTTGCCACCAAGTGTCATGTGCTGAGCTCATGGGTTTGGTCTGCACATGGTACCTGTCGCTGTTCCCCCTGTGCTGGTAAGGGCTTCACTGAGGCTGAAATGAGAGTTTGCAAGGCTGTAGCAATCTGCTACTGCAGCCAGGTTGTGTGTAACACCCACCTGTCCTGTCACCTTGGTCTGCTCCTGATGGTCATGTGTCCAGGAATAGATCTTGGGATACGCTGAAGCCTTTGTGCGTGGAAGGATGCTGGAAAGGAAAGTGTTTGGAAATTCAGGGCTTCATGTGAGAAGCTTCGAGCTCCCTCCTGTCCTGACTGCCTGTCCCTTGTCTTCAAGGCCAAGAGCTGGGGCCGTAGCTGAAAGACTCTGGAGCAATGAGACTGTCAGGGACTTGGAAGATGCATACACCCGGCTGGCGGAGTTCCGCTGCACCCTGCTTGGGTAACCTGGGACAGCTGCTCTGGGCTCAACCCTGTGGGAGGGCAGTGAGGGAGAAGGACTTGCCATGCTGCAAAATGACCCTTGTTCCTCTGGAAAGCAGGGGGGAAAAGGCAGGTTTTTCTGCTGCCTGTGGATGGGCAGCACTGAAAGAGCACTTCTGCTGCTGGTGCTGAGGAAGGAGGGGACTTCTCAGCTCTTGCCACTCCTCCTGCAGCACCAGCTTCCCCAGGAAACCTGTTCTCACCCTGTGTTCCGCACACGGTGTAAGCACAGGATGAAAACTGTTCCCTCCTCACCACATCTGAAATGGGGCACCCATGGCCACCATGTGCCACTAGAAGCCCTCAAACCCTGTGGTTCTACCTGTGCCCCCTCCCTGATGCTATCCTTCTGTTTTCTTCCCAGGCGTGGTGTCCAGGCCCAGCCTCTCTACATCGGATACTGTGACCATGAATTTGGTGGGGCTTGAAGGGAGAGCTCCACTGCCCTCCATCTCTGTGCACACAGGAGGAATGTCCTCCCCTCAAAAGGGCAAAGGGACCCCTTCCCACCCCACCTTCTGCTCTGGCTTCGTTGCAATGAACATTTCTTTTGCCTTGGCATGCACTCATTGCCTCTTTTTCTATTTTTATTTCTTTAATCTATAAATAAATGACCCCAAAGAGGAAAAAGGTGCCTATTCCTGCTGGGGCTTGGGACACTCTGCAAGGGTTAGCAGGAGATAGGTAGGCTTGGGACACTCTGCAGGGGTTAGCAGGAGATAGGTAGGTCTTGCTCTAGAGATGCTGGTGGAGAAACTTGCACGGTGCCTGCTCAGCTGGATAAACTGTGCTTAGCCTCTGCTGTTGTCCCAGGGTTTACTTCTGCAGTCATGTTGTGCTGTGGGGTCCTGTCCTTGTCCCTCCACTCTCCTCTGATGATCAGGCCTGCAAGCTACCACCTCTGCTGCCCTAAAACCTGGCTGCTGCCACCTTCTGTGGCTTCTCCTCAGCAGATGACACCCTGGAGCCTCTTTGAGGAGCCCTTGCAAATCTGCTGAGTGGTGCATGGATATTGCAAAATCTCTACTCAGCTCTTCAGGCTGTCCCCTCTGCCTGGGGATTTGGCCAAATGACCCATCCTCCTGCTGCTCTGTTATTCTCGGGTGAGGAACTCAGGTCCAGGTCTCCTCCATCCAGAGAGAGATGTTGGTTTCAATGGTGTTTTCCTTGGAGAAGAAACCAGTGGTGCTGCTGTCCCGTAGAACTGGGACAGGTCCTTCGATGGTTGGCATTGCTGTGCTGGAAACAGCATTCAGCTGAAAGCAGGGAATCCCTCACAAGAAGTCCTGGCTGGCTGGGACCATTGTATGTGTGTCTTGGTGTTAAGTGGGTGAGATGTGCTGTTATGGCTGGAAACCTTTATGACTGAACTTCAAATTAAAAATAGTGAATTAACAGTTATTACTGCCTCCTGTTTTTAAAAGCCTGGGTTTTTTTCCCCATTGTGCTGTAACGTGGTACCTTGGCTGGGTTCTTTTGTCACTGCAGGGAGCTGCTGCCAGCAAGGATGGGTCAAGCAAGACCGTGGCCCTGGGAAGGGTGCTCTGTTCCCGAGAACGTCCCACTGTTCCCACAGATGATGCTCTGCAAGAGAGGCTGTTTACCACCCTATCCCAGCTCCCTGCCTCATTCCACCTACCCTTCTGCCTTGCTGGGCTCCCTTTCCCCCACAGCCAGGTGTGAGAGCCCTCAGGGCTTGGGATACCCATGGAGGACACCCCAACATTGCACCTTCCACTGAAGCCCGCTATTGTGATCCAGGTTAATCATCACCCGTGATCCCATTTCCCAGGGTGTCTGCGCCGGCATCCTCCCAAAACCACTATCGTGGAGGTGGCTCAGTGACGTTTCCACCCTTGGACGGGCCGGGATCCCGGAAGAGCCCTGCTTTCCCCACCGTGGCTTTGCCGGGTGGCCCGTTCCTTCCAGAACATCTATTTTGGTCGTGTAAAACTTGCCGGGGAGCAGGGAACAGGGAACAGGCAGCGTGTGAATCACTCGGGGCCAACGGGTTTAAAAATAAACCCAAGTGGCGGCGAGGAGCAGCCGCCAAGCCCCCGGATTCCAGCAGGATTGTGCTCCACACGTCCCAAACCCACCCGTGGGCACTGGCACCAGCCAGGGGAGTTTATTGGGACACACTTGCAGTGGCAGGCACCTGTGTGCATCGTGTGTGTGTGCTTGTAAACACGGGTGTGCATTGGGTGTGTGCTTGTAAGCATGTGTGCAATGGGCATGTGTACTATGTGTGTGCTTGTAAACACGTGTGCATTGTGTGTGTGTGTGCTTGTAAACACGTGTACATTGTGTGTGTGTGTGCTTGTAAACATGTGTACATTGTGTGTGTGTGCTTGTAAACACGTGTGTGCATTGGGTGTGTGCTTGTAAACACATGCTTGGGAACACATGCATGCACTTGCACACCCGTGGTTATGGGTCCTCACATTCACTGTGCATGCATGAGGGTTCTTGAACACACATGCATGTGGGTCCTTGCACACATACACTCGTGCACAAACTTGCACACACATGCATACTTGCATGCATACACTTATGGACCTGCCTACACACGTGTCCATATGGATCCTTGCACACTTGCACACACGTGCATGTGTGTCCTTGCCCTCATGCACATACTTGCACTCACGTGTACACACATGCACTCGTAAGCTAGGGAGTCCTTCTACATGTGCATATAGGTCATTGCACACATATGCCTGTGGTGCCTTGCAAGCCCATGCATTCCTGCACACACTTACGCACACATGCAAATGCCCCCACATGTCATTGCCCAGACTTGCACACAGGCCTGTAGTCACATGTGCTTGCATGTACTTACACATGTGTGTGTACTCTTGCGGCACCTGTATGTGCTTGCACATGCTTGAACATACATGCACATTTGTGTAGACTTGCACATGCTTGCACACACGCTCGCACACACCCCGCTTCCCACACTCTCAAGCCCATGTGCTGCACACAAGATAGTGCACTGGGGAAGCCAGGCCTCCCCCCACCTGGCTGCTGCTTTGGGACTAATTAATTAATTAACGACAACACCAGGTATTAAAGCTGCTCAGTCTAATTACAGATCTTTCGGGGTGACGCGGGATGCAGGAGAGAATTGCTTCCCTCCTCCCCCTTCTGGGGCATCCTCAGGGGGCAACAGGGACAGTGTGGGGTCCATCGAGGTGAAAAACTCAAGAAGTGCTCAAATTGACCCTTTTTGAGCCTCTTCTGTGCGTTTAAACCCTGCTCTGAGGTGGGAAACAGAGAGGGTTTAAGTCTGAAGGCTACTAAGGGGCTGCAGGGGTGAAGATGGGAGGCTGCTCATCTCCCTGGCCAGCCCTGGATAGGGTTGGGGGGATGATGGGGGCAAAAGGGGGATGGAGGGGGGTGAGGGAGTGGAGGCAGGATGGAGATAGTGGGGATGATGAGGGAAAAGGGGGTACATATGAAGAGGATAGGGGTTGGCAGGGCATGACAGAGGGTGATGGGGGTCATGGGAAGTGATGGAGGGATGCGGGGGGAGACCGGGGGTGATGCGGAGCACGGGGGTGTTGGGGGATGATAGGGCGTGATGGGAGGTGATGGGGATGATACGGATGATGGAAGGTAATGGGGGGTGAGGATGATGGTCGTGATATGGGGGATGAGGGTGATAGGGATAATGGGGATGAAAGGGGTGATGGAGATTCTGGTGGTGGGGCGAGGGGAGGACGATGGTAATGACGGGGACTGATGGAGGGTGCTGGGGTGACGGGGGCAGGATGGGGAGACACGGTGGGGTATGGACGAGGGAAAGTGGCGGGGCGGGGCGGTTCGGGGTCAGCCCGGCTGGGCGCAGCAGTGGGCGGAGCCGGCCCGCGCCCCGCCTCTCTTTCCGCCCCCGGTTCTGATTGGCCACCGCCCCCTCATTATGCTAATACAGCGCCCCTGGGCGGGCCGTCCGGCTGACGTCACGGGCCCGCTGGCGGGCGCGGGCCGAGCCGAGCCGAGCCGAGAGGTGCCGAGCGGGGCGGTGCCGAGCGGTTCCGAGGCGAGCCGAGCGGTGCCGGGCGGTGCCGAGCGGTGCCGGTCGGGCGGGGCGGGGCGCGGAACGGGCCATGGCGGCGGCGGCGGCGGGCGAGGCGGCGGGGGCGGCGTTCAGCACCGCGAACAGCGGCCGGGTGAACGGGCTGAGTCGCCCGCCCGGCGCCATCGCCATGAAGGACCACGACGCCATCAAGCTGTTCGTGGGGCAGATTCCGCGCAACCTGGAGGAGAGCGACCTCAAGCCGCTCTTCGAGGAGTTCGGCCGCATCTACGAGCTCACCGTGCTCAAGGATCGCTTCACCGGCATGCACAAAGGTGCGGGGGCGGTGGGCCGGGGGACCCCCCGGGTGGGACGCCCTGACATGGGGCACCCCGGCGTGGGGCTGTCCGGAGGTAAGGTGGGACACCCTGGGGTGGGGGAGACCCTCAGTACCCCCGTGAGGCACCGCTCTGGTGGGACAGCTGGGGTGGGGGGGATGCTCAGTGAGGTACCGCTCTGGTGGGATGCCCTGAGATGGAGGGGATGCTCAGTGTGGTACTGCTCTGGTGGGACAGCTGGGGTGGGGGGGATGCTCAGTGAGGTACTGCCCAGGTGAGATGCCCTGAGGTGGGGGGGATGCTCAGTGAGGTACCGCTCTGGTGGGACACACAGAGGTGGAGGGGATGCTCAGTGAGGTACTGCTCTGGTGGGATGCCCTGAGGTGGAGGGGATGCTCAGTGAGGTACCACTCTGTTGGGATGCCCTGAGGTGGGGGGGACCCTCTGTACCACTCTGGTGGGACACTGAGAGGTGGAATATGCTGAGATGGGGCACCCCTCAGGTGGGACATCACTGTGTGGCATGGGTCACCCATGAGGCAGGACAAACTGAGGTGGGGGGAGTGAGGGGTCCTGTCCCTCAGGTGGGATACCCCTGAGGTGAGGTACCCCTCAAGTGGGACAGAGATGGATGATCCTGACAAAGGGATACCCTTCAGGTGGGATCCCTGAGGGTGGGCACCCCTCAGTTGTGGTACCCCTGTGGTGGTGTAAACTGAGATGGAGCACCCTGGCATATAGGGGGACTCCTGGGATAAAGACAACCCCTGAAGTGGGACACCCCGAGGCAAAGGCACCCAAGTGTGAGGCGCCCCTGATATGGCACAGCCTGAGGTGGGATATGCCTGAGGTGCAGGCATCCCTGAAATGAGGTTTATCATCAGATGGGACAACCTGAGGTTTGGTACTTAAGTGTGGGCCACCACTGAGGTGGGATGCCTTGAGATGAGGGTACCCCTCATGTGGGACATCCTGAGATGGAGCATCCCAAGACAGGGGTACTTCTAAGGTGTGACATCCCTGACGTAGAGGCACTTATGAGGTGGGATAACCTGAGGTGAAGCACCCCAAGGTATAGATGGGATGCTTTTAGAGGGTGTCCCATGATCTAGAAGTATGCCTGAGGTTGGAGTCAGTGGTATGGGGCACCTCTGAGATGGGGGTACCCATCACCCATGAGGTGATGTACCCCTAAGGTGGATACTCTGAGGTGGGGTACCCAAATGTGGGGCACCCCTAAGTTGAGTTACACCTGAGATGGAGATATCCTGGGGGCTGCCTGTAAGTGTGGGGCACCCCAAGGACGAGAAACCTCTGGGGTGAACATACCCCTAAGTTGGAGGCCACTTAGACGTAGAGCACCCTGGGGTGGGAACACCCCAGCAAGGGGCATTTGGATATATGACCCCTCCTAAAATTGGGGTACCTCTGGGGAAGAGGGGAGCATCCACCAGGGGTCAGGGTGCTGCTGTCTGGCTTGGGGGTGCCCCTGGGATCAGCGCATCACAGGGCAGGGAGCCCTGCAATGAACAACGTTAGCAATTTAGAACATTTGCCCAGCTTGGGGGCACCTGCCTGGCATCAGCACACCCACATGAGTTTTGTGCACTCCTGGAATTGGAGCACCTCTGGGATGTAGGCACCCACTGTGGATGGGGACATGCCATGTCTGCGCTGTGTCCCAGGTGCTGTGGCACTGGGACACGGTGTGAGTAGCACGGGTGCTTGGATGCACTGAGGGGGTCACGTAGGCACTGCCAAGGTCTCCACGGAACCCCCCAACCCAAGAGCTGGGGTGTGCAGCACCAGAGCAGGGTCAAGGCACTCCAGGTGTCACCCAGACAGGAGCCACAAGCTGTCACCAAACCTCTGTGCCACAGCCAGCACCTGCTTTGCTGGGACTTTCCTGGGAAGCCAAAACTTGGCGTTGGTGGTTGCTGCCTTGTCAATGTCCTTCGGCTATGTGGCTGTCGCCTTGACTGTCATTTTTGGCACTGTGGCCTCCAACATTTCTCCAGGTGTCTCTGAAGCTGCTTGTGTGCCTGGATCAATGGGATTTGCACCCTTCCAGGCCCCCTCAGCACTTTCTCCAGCACGGGCTTCAATGTCTGCGGCCCAGCCGCGTGATTTAATTGCGGACGCTCCTCTAATTTGAATGGCATTCTCCCTCCCGGCAAGCCTCCAAAGCACAGCCGCTCCTGCGCCAGCCCTCCGAACTTCTCCAGAATGGCCGGGCACCGTCTACATTGTCGCCTGCAGGAAAAACAGGGAAAAAAAAGAGAGAAAAAGAGCGAAGAGCAGGAAGCCAACATAATTGCGGATGGTAAACACTGGAAATGGCATCAGGACTGAGGCGAGCTGCTGTGCTGATCTCCCCTTCCCACCCGCAGCGGGAGAGCATTGTTCTAGGGGGATCTCTCCTTGCTCTCTGTGAGGGCAGATGTCCCCAGCACACCAGGGTGGGCGAGAGACCCCATTCCACAGCATCCCCCGGCCTGCCGCCATGCTCCCTCTCCTCCCAGGCACGCTGATTGTACTTATTAAGAGTTATTAATACTTAATCAGCTGGCGGATTTAATTGTGCCAATATTAAAAATGCATCAATGTCAATTTTATTCATTAAATATTTACTTTGTTGGAGGGAAACTGTTTTGCTGCTGTTTTAATATCACTTTCAGATGCTTTTGGATTTGACCCCAGCAAATTGTGGGGAGCCCTCAGGGAGGGAGCGGTGCAGTGGTGGCACAGGCACCAGGAATGCTTCGGGAGAGACTGAGGGAAGAGGACCGGACCCTGTCCCCAGGGCTTGCTCGTTGCTGCCAGCACTGTGTGAGCGAGTGGCTCAGCAGCGTGAGTCAGCGTGGGAAAACCTCACCCCAGGCGTATTCCTGATTTCCAAAGCATCATGGTGTCGAAGGAGCCCGAGTGCCTTCGCCACATGAATCTCATCCCAAGGAGGATGCTTAGGGCTGGGAGAAATGTGGTGGCAAGACAGGGTGCACATCCTTGACGCCTGGAGATCTGCTTCCTGGAGGACTTGGAAACCTGTGGCTTTTCCCAGGGTTGGGGTCAGAGCACCGCTGCCCGTGTGCTTGCTTGCTCCTTCCTTCGTCCTGCTGCTCTATCTCCTACCCTGTTCTGGGGGTGAACTGTGACCCTGTGTGTGCCCATCTGGATGCAGAGTACCAGGGTACCGGGATCCTGGATGCCATGGGGCCAGGGTGTCAGTGTGACAGGATGGTGGATGCCACGGTGCTGAGCTGCTGGATGCCACAGTGCCAGGGTGGTGGATGCCATGGTGCCAGATTGTCAGGGTGCTTATTGATGGATACCGTGGTGCTGAGGTGATGGATGTCACCATGCCAGAGTGCCAGATCCCAGGTTTTAGACTGACAGGGTGCCAGAATGTGAATACCAGGGTGCCAGGATGCTGGATGCTGAAGTGCTGAATGCCACCATGCCAGTTTGCTGGGGTTCTGGATGCCACCATGCCAGGGTGCCAGAGTGCTGGGATGCCAGATACCACAGGACCAGGGTTGTGGATGCCAGGGTGTCAAGTGCCACGGTGCTGGGGTGCTGGATGCCATAGTACCAGGGTGCTGGGTATCACTGTGCTGAATGCCAGGATGCTGAGACACCACAGAGCCTTATCAGCTGTACCACCAACTCCCTGTGTGCTCAGGGTGCTGTGGCAATACCAGGTGGACACTGATCCCATCTCCCTGTCTCCACAGGCTGTGCCTTCCTCACCTACTGCGCCCGTGACTCCGCACTGAAGGCACAGAGTGCCCTGCATGAGCAGAAGACACTGCCAGGGGTAAGTGACTCCCGGGGGTCGGGTTGAGCTGGAGCAGCACCTGGTGACACCTCCCCAAGGTGTGGAAGCCTTAAGTGATACCGGGGGATCAGGGTGAGCCAGGGCAGGGGCTGATGACACCTCCCCGAGGCACGGGAGCCACTTCCAGCGGCCGCAAACCGAGGCATCGATTTTCCAGCCGCCCACGTGCTGTTGCGCTTTCTGTGGGCTCCGACCTCCTGAGCTTAACAAAGTGAAAATAAATATTTAATTATTCGCCTAAATAAAAATCAATAGGCCCGCGGGTTGGCTGGGGAAAGAGCTGGGGCCCATGAATATCAATCCCTGCTCTGTGTGTGTGGAGCTGACAGAGGGGGGAGAGGTTTGCGGGGATGTGGCTTCCTGAGCCGTGCTCTCACCAGTGGGGCCAAGCTTCAGTAGGTTCAAGAGTTAACAGCCCTCCTTGGCAGCCCAAAGGAGGGATTAGGCCCTGCCTGGGGGTTCTCATCAGGCACACATGTGTGTATGGCTACTGCCATGGCCACTCGCTTTGGGGGTGGAGGTGTGTATGTGAGCACGTGTGTGCATGTGGACATGCAGGCACGCACCCCACAGGGGCTCACAGCTGTGTCCACCTCTCTGTGTGTGCATAGCAGCGCAGGGGACTGTGTACTTGTGTTCACACCCCTGTGCCCATGCAGGTGCTCACACCTGCCTGTGCCAGAGCACCTGTTCTGTGCCTGCACACACCCGTGTGTACGCACTTTTGTGTACACGCTTGGGTACACTCCCACGCTTGTGAACACACCTCTGTGTCTGTGCACATCTCTCTACTTGTGCACATGAGCATACCCGTGGGTGTTATGTACAGCCTTTCTACCTGTGCACATCCGTACTTGTGCATCCCTCCTGTACCTGTGCTCACATACCCTGTACCTGCTCATACTGCCTGTGCCTGTGCTCACCCCCTGTACCTGCTCACACACATCTGCCTGTGCTCACACCTGTCCCTGCTCATACCCTGTACCTGCAACACCCCCTGTACCTGTACTCACACCTCTGTACCTGCTGACGCCCCGTACCTGCGCGCCCCCCGCCCCACCCAGACCCCGCCCCGGCGTGTCGGGGGCCGGGGGCGTGTCCAGAATGTGGTGGGCGTGTCCCCGGTGAGGCCCCGCCCCGCCCGGCCCGGCTCGGCTCGGCTCGGCTCGGCGGGGCTGCAGCCGCTCCGCCCTGTGCCCCGCCCCCCGCGCGCCGCTGCGCGAGCCCAGCCGAATCCAGCCGAGCCGAACCCAATCCCGGCGAGCCTAGCCGAACCCAACCCAGCCGAGCCCGGCCTTGTCGAGCCGCGCCGAGCTAAGCCGAGCCCGGCCGAGCCGCCTCCGGTGGAGCCGAGCGCAGCCGAGCTCAGCCGAACCGCCTCGGTGGGGCCGGCGGTCCGGCCGGTCCGGCCATGCAGCTGCCGCAGGTGCCGGCGCCGGGACCGCGGCCGCCCGTGCTGTGGGTGCCCGCCGGGTCCAAGATCCTCTGCATCGAGGTAGGGCCCCGCCTTTGTCTGCCGCCGCCTCCGCCCGGCCCGGCACGGCCCGGCACCGCCCGCCATCCTCCACTCGCGCCGGGGTGGGGGAGCTGCCCCGGGGGGGTTGTAGGAGGGATGTGGGTGATGGCAAAGGGTAATATCTGCTCCCGGGGATGCTGCATGGGAGCGGGGGTGATGGCGAGGGTGTGGATCCTTGCTCCTGGGGATGGTCATGGAGGGGTGTTGATGATGAACAGGGCGTATCTGCACACAGGGATGAGGATGGAGGGGTTTTGATGGGGATGGGATCCCAGGGATGGGGTCGTCGGGTTAGGTGTTGCAGGGTGTATCTGCACGCAGGGATGAGGACGGGGAGTGTTGATGACAGGGTGTATTTGCTCCCAGGGATGGGTGTTGGAGATGGAGGAGTGTTGGTGAGGAGGGTGTATTTGCACAGAAGAATGGGGCTGGAGGGATGTTGGTGAGGAGATGTATCTGCACCCACAGATGGGGTGTGTGGGTGGGAGTGCTGCTGTGCAGGGTGTATCTGCACCCAGGGATGGGGTGCATGTGTTGGCAGGGTGATTGTTGGTGATGAGGGTGTATTTGCAGTTAAGGATGGGGGCTGTGTGTGTCTGTGTGTGTGGCCGAGGGGTTGTATCTGCACACAGGGAGGGGTAGGGTGTCGGCAGAGGAGTGTTGTATGTGGACCCAGGGAGGCTGTGTGTGGTGTGGGTTTAGGCGAGGAGGGTGTTCTGGCACCCGGGAATGCTATATGCTGTGGGGGGGTGTGTTTGCAGACAGGGATGGAGGATGATGGTGAGGAGGTGTATCTGCCCCCAGGGATGGGTTTGGGGTGTGTGTTGGCTGGAGGGTGTGTTCTTCTACCGCAGGTTTGTGTGTGTGTGTTTGTGGTGCAGGTGTACAGGGGGCAGCGCTTGGGGGGTGTTGCACCCGCAGGCAGCGCAGGGAGGGGTGTGTGCATTGGCAGGGGCATGGCTTTGACCCCCGGGTGTGTGCAGGTGGGTGTGCACGCACGTGGGTGTCTGTGTGTGTGGGAAGAGGCGCTTAGGGTGTCTTTGCCCTCAGTGATGGTGACAGGGTGTGGGTGCACATGGGCTGGGGGAGTGGCAGCAGTGGGGGTGTGTGGGCACACTGGCTGTGACAGGGAGTGCAGGTGTGTGCAGGTGTTGCCCTGGGCACCACGCATGGTGACCGTGGGAATGGGATGCCCGCGTCCAAAGTGTCCATGTGTCCACAAAGAGCTCGCAGGGGTCTCACTGTGGGTCCTGCTGCTACAATGAGGAAACTGAGGCAAGGGACATTGTATCCCCAGCGCTGGCTGTGCATCCCGGGGTGCGTGCCTGTGGTTGTGTGTGATCCATGGCAGCAGGGAGGGCTCTGGGGGTGTTGTGTGCATGCAGACTGGGGCTGTCGAGGTGCCCGCAGGGCTGTGTGCGGTGGTGCATGGCCGCACGTGGGCGTGCAATGGTTCCGGGACAGCAGTGTGTGCGGCGCTGCGTGGGCACAGGTGTGTGGCTCTGGAGGATGGATGTGCTTGGGGGGTGCTGTGGGTCTATGGTTGTGTTCAGAGGTGTGTGGGCATGTGCAGGGTGTGCCAGGGTGGTCATGCACGTGCGGGGTTGTGCAGCGGTGTGGCTGTCCCCAGACTGGCTGTATGGACTTGCTGTTGGTTACCCCCAGGGCTTGTCAAGGTGTTCCCATGATGAGTGACTGCCAGTACCTCGGTTCCTATCTCCCTGGGGTGGCATGGACATGGGCACTCGCTGCTCCAGTGTCACCTGCCACCTGCATCTCATTTGGGTGCATGGTGGATCCTCTGGCTGTTGGTTGTGAGGACAAGGAGGAGGAGTGTGATGCCAAGGAAGTGACCCTGTCCCACTGGGCACATCCCCTGGCAGTGATTCTATGGGTTGACTCTCTCTGGTACCCAGGCTCTTGGGGGGCTCTGAATTTGGGTGGGGGACAGTGGTTGAGCAGTCAGGAGATGGTTTAGCAACTGCTGGTGACCCTCTGTGCTGTGGAATACCAGTGGTTTAGCCGTGGGGTAGCTGGGGCTTTCTGGACTGCTGGAGATGGTGGGTGCTGGAACACCCCAAGCAGGGTGTCACTATGTCCTTGGGGTGTGGGAGATGGCTGGGAGTTGGGGATGGATGGATGGATGGATGGATGGATGGATGTGGTGGAGGAAAGGTGCGTGGTGGCAAGATGGGAAATGGATGGGCAGATGTAAGAGTGGTACAGGGATAGATTGATGTTGGGAATATGGATGGGTGTTGGGGGGTGGATGGAGGGTCTTGGCAATACAGATAGATGCTATGGGAATGGATGGATGTATGGGGACGGATGTTGGGGATATGGATGGGTGCAGTGGGGATGGACGGGTATTTGGGGGTGGATGGATGGTTGCTGGTGATATAGGTGGATGCTATGGGAACGAATGGGTGTTATGAGGGTGGTTGTTGGGGATATGGATGGGTTCTATGGGGATGGATGGATGCTGTGGGAATGGGTGTTGGAATATGGCTGGATGAATCCTGGGGGAAGAGGATTGTGTGGGTGTTCAAGATGGATGGATGGATGGGTGTTGCAGGGTGGGCAGGTGGGTGTCAGGAACAGGAGGAAATGCCTGGGTGGCTGTCTAGTGTGGGAGGATGGATGGAGGGCTGTGTGGACACAGTGCAGGGGTGCTGTGGGGACAGCCAGAAGGTGTGGGTGCCACAGGGGTCACCGAGCACCCCGTGGTGGGCACATGGTGATTCCAAGGGTGCCAAAAACCCCCTTCTGGGGGTGTCTAGAGGCCAGGACAATTTCTCCTCGATGCAGTGTGGCAGCCCTGGGGTAGGTTAGCTGGTCCCCGAGGCCTGACATTTATAAACATCAGCTGCTCCCGGGGAATCAATACAGTTTAATAACCGGCGAGCGGAGACGGGAGACACATCAAAATGACACTCTGCGGCTCCGTAAATGTTATTCTAAATCATCCTCACTGGGTTTATTACATTAAGCATACAGCAGCGGGCACGGGAAATTTATTCCATCAAAGGCCAGCGCGCTGGTAAATGGGGATGGCGGGTCAATGGAGGGGGGCAGCTGCCCCCCAGATGGGGTTCCCTCCTCCTGGCCATGGCAGGATGTGAGGGACAGTGGGGTTCTGGGTCTAGGGCCTCTGTGCTGTCATAGCCTCCTTAGTTTGGGGTGAGGCAAAGCCTGCCCCAGCACAAGGTGGATGTTTGGGGGACTGGTGACGTAATGGGTGACACTGAGGTGTCCCTTGGTGCCAGCCTGTGCCACCCCATGACTCCTGGGGACTCAATCCCTTCCCTGGACCATCCCCAGCTCTGTGCTGACATTTCTCTCCACGTTTCCCTGGAGACGAGGCAGTTGCTGTGGAAACCTCCCTCCTCTTCTCTCTTGCCCATCCTCTTCCTCACCCTGATGTGGGGGGGTACTGGCTCTGCCCCCACCCAGCCCCAAAATTTAGGGACCCCTTCCAGGGGTGCAGCAGGGAGCACCTGGGATGGGGATGCACGTGGGGGCGACTGTCCCTGTGTGTGCTCAAGGTGTGTTCGTGTGAACACCCCCGTGCTGTCATGTGTGACATCTTGCTGTTGCCGTGGCGACCCCATCGAGCACATGGCTCGGGCTCCGCAGCATCGTGGGGGAAGCACGCTTGTTGCCATGGAAACGGCCATAATTGTAGCATTTTTCGGCTAAAGGAGGGGAAAGAGGAGGGGGAGAGAGGAGGAGAAATGGTTCCATGGGGCAGCGGGCCAGGGATGTGCCTTCCAGCTGAGCGTGTCCTGCTGCACACGGGTGTCACGCTCGTGGATGCACACGGCAGTGTCAAGGAGAAGGCCGAATCTGGGTGAGGTTTGGGAAAAGGAATGCAATGGTGCCAGAGGGGCCAGGGCCAGCGGGGTGCTGCTGCTGCCTCTGCAGTCCTTTGCAGTCGAGGAAAGCGGGCAGGCGGCCAAGCCTGGCACTGGCGGCCCCGCGGGCGCCTGCAGCACTGGGTGCCCATAGCCAGGGCCGGAGCTTTGCTCGTTGCACGTGGCATCCCCGGGTCACTGTGGCCACAAGCCCCAGATCTGTTCATGCCGGTCCCTCCCCTTTTCCCCAGCTCCTGGTGCCAGTCATTGGCCAAATGCTGCTGTTCCCCATGGAAAGGGTTCAGGGGCCATCACACTGACCACCCACTCTCACTTGTGTTGCAGATGAACCGCCCCATCCAGGTGAAGCCGGCTGACAGCGAGGGCCGAGGAGGTAGGTCCCCAATTCTCTGGATGCCTGGCATGGGCAGGAGGGCACGGGGTCACCCAGGAGGTGATAGGGGACGTGATGGCATCACAAAGGCTGCTTTGGGAAAGTTGGTTTGCAGAGGAATCCAGGAAAGGAGCTGCCTTTGCTGGTGGCACCCAAACGTGGGTGCAGAGCAAATGCCATATTCTCTCTTCTTGTCTGGTCAGCTGAGGGGAACATCCTGATGTCATCCTGGCAATGTCCTAAAATCATACCATGAGCATCCCAACGTCTTAGGGCACAGAGCACCAGTCAGCCGTTCTCCCTCACCACCTTAATTTATCAAACAACACAATTCCCTCTCCAGAGCTGCCTGTGGGGACCCTGGGACAGGAGTTGGCTACATATGGCCCAAGCCCCTCTCAAACTACCATCCCCTCAAATTCTTTGTGAGCGTTTGCCACTCATTGGACCGTGACACTGCTAGGCTGAGGTGATCATTTGTACAGAATTGCAGGAGTTGGACCAAAATCCCACATCTGTTGTGTTGCTGGGCAGGGTAGGCGCAATTGGACATGCAGGATGCTCCTGTGGGACACCTACACTTGACAGGATAGCTGGGGTATATCCCCCCTATCCAAACCCTGTTATTAAACACACTGGGAGCTGGTCCCAGCACATCCCAGAGGGACCTGGCAAATAGATTACCCACTTACCACGAGCGTAATTGGTGAAGGATTCAAAATCGATGGGTGAGCTGGGGCTCCTGTCTGCAGCCCCCTCACCCAGGAGGCAACACCGGGCTGCCCAGCCCACTCCCCCAGGAGATGGTTTATGTTTAACTAGACAACACACGAGCCCTATTCCCTTAACTAATTTTCCTGGTACCTTAACGGACAAAGCATTCATCGTCTGCTGCCATTATTTATTTATTTCCCCAGCAACGCTCTTGACAGGGCACCTTATTTCCTTTGTCAAATGCCATTAGCGTGCGGCGGGAGCACACGGCCGCACAAGACAGATGCTGGTAATAATCATGAAATTCTCATTATTTACTATCTCTTCTCTTGTGTTTGGGTTATTGATGTCCCCTGGGCACGGCTGGAGGCTGTGGGTTGTTCTGCGAGTCCATCACATGACAGTGATCACCTCTAGCGTGTGGGATCTCTTTGGTCCACTGCATCCTGCCCCAGTGCTGGGGAAGCCAGGCCCCCATCCCTGGGAAAAGCCCCAGCTCCACTCGCTAAAGCAATGACTCTTCCAGGATTCACCCCTCAGCAATTTCCCCATAGGAGAGGTTTTCCCACCCTGAGTGTTCTGTAGGACGGAGATGATGAGCCCAGCACCTTCTCCGTGGGATTGGTGTCGCTCCCTCCCTCTGATGTCACTTGGCTCCTTCCCCTCCATACACCATTTATGATGAGGGGTTGGGATGGCGAGTAACCTCCCACTCTGATGGGCTTGGTTTTGTTTTTAGAAGACAGGAAGCTCTTTGTGGGCATGCTGGGGAAGCAGCAGAGCGAGGACGACGTCCGCCGCCTCTTTGAGCCCTTCGGCCAGATTGAGGAATGCACCATCCTCCGAGGGCCTGATGGAGCCAGCAAAGGTGAGCTTTGGGGCACCGAGTGGGCACCCTGTGGACCCACAATGGCCAAATCCAACCTGTCCCGTGTTCTCTCTGTTCCCTTAGGTTGTGCCTTTGTGAAATACGGCAGCCATGCTGAGGCACAGGCTGCCATCAACAGCCTGCACGGCAGCCAAACCATGCCGGTAAGTGCCAGGCTCGTACCCTGCCCCAGCTGACCCCATGCAGCCTGCTTAATCCAATCACCCACTAATTTGATCCTCAGTCTAATTGCATCAAAATCCTACAGACTGGCAATTTGTTGGCCACATCACCCCAGGTTCCTCCTTGCCAGGATGCTGATTCCGAGAGGTGGGAGCGTAGGGCTAATTCTCTCCATGCTAGAGAAAGGGGCAGTTTAATTAATGCTGAAGGTCAGAACTGTGGACAAGGAAAGGGAAACGAAGCAGAGGTCAGGGAGTTGCCACCGGGGAGAAAAACTGGCTATAATTAAACCTCACATTGATCATTGGTTGCTGCTGCCAAGCTGGGCAGTGTCCCCAGGGCTGAGGATGCTGCAGATGCTGCGAGCCACACCCATGGTGGGTACACATTTTGGGGGCATTGCTATGGTACCACCATCAGCCCCATCTTCTCCCTACCTCAGGGTGCCTCGTCCAGCCTGGTGGTGAAGTTTGCAGACACGGATAAGGAGAGGACCCTGCGGCGGATGCATCAGATGGCGGGGCAGCTGGGCATCTTCAACCCCATGACCATCCAGTTCGGCGCCTACGGGGCCTACACGCAAGCGGTAGGCGTTGGTGCAGACCAGGGGCTTTGGAGACCTCCGTGGGTGAGGGGCCTGGTTTGGCCCATGGAAGCACCAGTGCCAGGGAGTGTGGATGCCTGGCAGGGTGGTGTATCTGTTTAAAGGCAGATGCAGGGCTTCCTCCCCATAGATGAGGGTGGTTGTAGGGTTCAGTGGTCCCATATTTAGCATCACCAAGAGTTCTGTCCCTGGATATGGGTGGCATTTATCCCTCTGAATCCATCCAAAGCAGAGATGCTGATTTACCCTCCCCTCTTTCCCTCTCTCTGCTTCTCATTCTCTGTCCCCTTTCCTCCTTTCTTTCTCAAAGATCATGCAGCAGCAGGCAGCCCTGATGGCAGCTGCACAGGGCACCTGCCTCAACCCCATGGCTGCCATCGCTGCCGCCCAGATGCAACAAATGGCTGCCTTCAATGTCAGCGGGCTGGTGGCTGCCCCCCTCACCCCCTCTTCAGGTAGGACCCCCACATTTGCCACTTGGCATCCTCAGGGGTGTGTCTTGGGGTGATGCCAGCACTGATTCTGTGCTCCTGCAGGTACAAGCACCCCTCCAGGGATCAGCACAGCGCCGGTGCCCAGCATCGCCACGCCCATTGGGGTGAACGGCTTCAGCCCACTGCCCCCGCAGACCAACGGGCAGCCTGCCTCCGAGACCATCTACACCAATGGCATCCATCCCTACCCAGGTACAGCCCCTGGGGCTGGGGGAGTCTGCTTGGCTCGTGTGGGATGCTTAAGGGGTGTTCCCCATCCCAGGAACACGCTGGATGAATCAGCCATGTGCTCCTGTGGCATCACTGCAGGGAGGAGGGAATTCAGGCAGGGAGCAGCTCTGCCCCTCCATGGTGGTGCTTGGCCAGGAACCCTTCCCTGTTGGAGCTGTGCATGCATCCCTGGCTTTCTCTGGCTTATTCTATCTTCCTTCTCCTTTCTCTTCTCTTCCCAGCTCAAAGCCCCACGGTGGCAGACCCCCTTCAGCAGGCCTACGCCGGCATGCAGCACTATGCAGGTCTCAAACTTTGCTTCCCACTCCTTCCCTCTCTCCCCTCTTTGCTCCTTGCCCTTATTTTTGGGAGGTGAACATCATCCTGGGGTTGAAGGTTGAACTGGGGCAGCATATTTGGGCATGGATTCACGAGGGGAGCACCTGTGCCAGGTGCTGTGCCTTGGCAGGAATGCCTGTGTGACAATGCTGATGAAAGCACCGTCCCCTCATCCCGCTGTCTTCTGTCATGGTCCCCCCTGCAAATTTTGGATGGTGCAAAGTGAATTTTAATACCCGTGGGGCTGAGAGAACTCCATGGGGGAGCCCTGGCAGTGGTATCGAGAAGAAGGGGCAAGATTTGGGAGGTGACAGAGGGCCAGCTCCGTACTAAGACACCAAAAGTCTTTGGATTTTCATCACATGACCAAATCTGATGGCCAAGGACATGGGCGCTGTGTAGGGATGGGAGTCGGAGCCTCCCGTGTAAATAGGTCAAGCCCAGCAGCCATTTAATTAGGAGCATTGACAGCAATGTCCAGATTTGCAACAGAAAATCAAGTTTTGGACCCCAAAGCTTTGGGGTTTTTCAGCCAAAAGTACCATCTTTCCTCAGCCTTGAGGCCATACTACTGCTGTCACCAGCATCCCTCCTAGGAGAGCTGTTCCCATATCCCTGGTGTGTCAGGAGGGGTGGGAAAGGCAGAGCCAGCAGTCGTGGGGCAGGAGAGGCCCCTTGATCACAGGTGGCAGCGGGGGACATGCCTGTCCCAGCCCTTATTGTGGCTGGGGGGGGTGCCGTGGCCTCAGCTCCTTGTTTCTCTCTTCCAGCAGCATATCCCACTGCCTACGCTCCCATCAGCCAAGCCTTTCCCCAGCAAGCGCCCCTCATCCCGCAGCAGCAGAGAGAAGGTGAGGGGTGGGGGTCACCCCGTGTGGGGCCAGTGGCTCCTTGGTGTGCCCCTGGGGTGACCCCACCGCGCAGCTGACGTGTCCTATCCTTTGTGTGTCACCAGGTCCCGAGGGCTGTAACCTGTTTATTTATCACCTGCCCCAGGAGTTCGGGGACGCGGAGCTCACGCAGATGTTTTTGCCTTTCGGCAATGTCATCTCTGCCAAAGTCTTTGTGGACCGTGCCACCAACCAGAGTAAATGCTTTGGTAAGTCCCAGGGTGTGGCTCTCCCCGGTGTCCTAGCTCAGGGCTCCAGCTCTTCCCAGTCCCCAGCTCAAGGTTCCAGCTATCCTTAACATTGCACCTTGGAGCTCTGGCTCTTCCTCAACATCCCAACTCAGGGGTCTGGCTCTCTTCAGCATCCCACTTTAAATACCTGACTCTCCTCGACATGCCAGCTCTTGCCAGTCTCCAGCTCCAGAGTCCCATTCTCTCAGGTCTCCAACCTGGAGGTCCAGCTCTCCTAATATTCTGGCTCAGGGGGTCTGTCTCTCCCCAAATCCCAGCTCAAGGGCTTGGCCCTCCCCAGTCTTCCCTGCTTGGGAGTCTGTCTCTCCAACATCTCATCCTGGGGATCTCTCTTTCCCTGGTCTCCAGCTCAGATGTCCGTGTCTCCCTGCTGTCCCTTGCTTGAGGTCCAGCTCTCCCCTATGTCCTCAGCTCAGGGATCTGTATCTCCCTCTCACAGACCTCAGTGTCCCCATAGATTCTTTCACCTCGGTGTCTTTGGAGACCCTATCACCTCAGGGTCTCCAGATCTGGCCTCCAGATGTCCCCTGAGCCGACACATCCCATCCTGGTGTCCCCACAGACCCCATCATCCCGGTATCTCCACACATCTACACACCTTGGTGTCCCCACAGACCCTATCACCTCAGTGTCCCTGCCGCCCCTATCACTTTAACAGACCCTGTCTCCCCAGTGACCCCACAAATCCCATCCCATAGTGTCCCTGCAGACAACTCCAGTGTCCTGTGGACCCTCTTGGGCTGCTGTCCTCACAGCCCTGTCACCTCAGTGTCCTTGCAGATCTCGGTGTCCCTGCAGGTGCCATCACCTGTCACCCAGTTCCCAGCAATCTGGGGCTGTGATGTTACCTCAGAACTCCCTCTCCTAGCACTCCCAGGAGCATCCCACAGGATTTCAGTGCCTGGGTTGAGGTGAGGCAGCCGCCTGTGATGTGTGTGGTGAAAAGCCCCTGTGTCCCCTCCCCGCCAGGTTTCGTCAGTTTTGACAATCCGACGAGTGCTCAGGCGGCCATTCAGGCCATGAATGGCTTCCAGATCGGCATGAAGAGGCTAAAAGTGCAGCTAAAGCGGCCGAAAGATGCCAACAGACCCTACTGACCCCAGCTCAGCCTGCAGAGAGGTGAGGGGGCCTGGCCCTGGGGGCATGGTGGTTCTGGAGCATCCTGCGTGAGTGCTACATCCCCAGCTGTGTGCAGGGATTTCTGCCTGGCACCCCACACCCAATGGATCTGGGTGCCTCCCTCCCTCCTTCCCTCCCTCCATCCCCCAGAAGAGGGCTGACAACCTTTTCCTTCTGTTTCAGGTCGGACGTCCTGCAGTGTCTGACGACTTTCCCCTTCCCCAAGTGCAGTATCCAAACCCGTAACTCTCTTTCTTTGCAACACATCCTGGAGGAGGAAGAGGAGGAGGTGAAGGAGAAAATGGCAAAGAAGAGAGTGTTTTGGTTGTAGCTTTTCCTTTTTGAATTTTTTCCCAAACTGGTCTTGTTTGTTGTGTAACGGGAATGAGAGGAAGACAAGGAAGGAGGGGAGCGATGCGGTGCCAGGGCTGTGATTCGCCGCCGGCCGCTCGCCGGGACTCACTGGATCCCTCACTGGGAGCAAGGCCAATGGCTCTGGGCAGCCGGGCCATGATTTGTTTTCTGGGTTTTTTTTTAAAGCACTCATTTGCTGCTACCAATTTCCAAGGAGAAACGAGGAAAAGAGGCTCCAAATGGATTCTTAAACCAAAGCCGGTGGGACGGGACCAGCCTCGGGCACTTCACCTGGAAGATGTTTGTTTGGAAAATAAAGAAAAACGGCAAGATTTTCCTTTTTCCCTGCACTGGGGAAAAAAAAAAAGAAGAAGGATCAAAGTATGTTGGACTTATAGAAGATATATATAAATAAGTATATATATATATATATCCCATGGAGCAGGGTGGCGGGACACGCGCTTCCCCTGCTTGTCACTGGCACAGGGACATAGGATTACTTGTTTCAGAGTCATATCATTCCTTAGAGTTTAGGGACCAAAGGACTATTGCTTTTTTAAAATATATCTATAAATAAATTAATTTAAAAAAAACAAAACACACAAAAAAACATCAGGAAAGGAGGAGAAAATCCAACAAAAATTAAGAAGGTTGTGTAAAACCCTCGGGCATTCAGAGCCACAAGCGTTTCCTACAGGGCTTGGATTTCGGGGGGTTCAAGGGCTTGGTTTTGGGGGCCAATTCGTGGCTGGGGATTGGGGGGATGCAGAGGGGATTTTGGGTGGGGGACTGCAGTGGCTCCCCCAGCTCCATGGCCCAGGGGGAGTTGGAGCCCCTCGGTCACCTCTGGCAGAGGGCGTAGTGGTGTGGTTCTTTGCATTTTGGGTTGGTTTGGGGGGATTTTTGGGTTGGGTTTTTTTTTTTTTCAGCCAAAAAAAACTTAAAAAAAAAAAAAAAGAAAAATGTGAGGTTTCGGCCGAAATGAAGTGAAGCGAAATAAACTTATTTTGTCAAAATCGTCACCTTTGTTGGTTCTTTGTAGCAATCACTGCCGTGTTCACCACCCAAACACAAAACCAGGGCCACTCTTATGGCCAGCTCAGCTTCAGCTGGGCAGGAGCATCTGCCAGATTTGGTGAAGCTGGGAGAGATCCATAGGCCTCTCTTCTTATTTGCCTTTTTGTAAGAATTGCTATTTTTTGGAGCAATTCACCCTGGCTGCAGAGGGAATCGGGACAGGACACAGCCCTGGGGTTTCACTGATCTTTCCAAGGGACAGAGGAGATTCAGGGGGATGTGGCCATGTCCCACAGGATGTCCCTTTGCACTTGTGGGTACAGCCAAGTGACTGCCATGATCAAAGGAAAGTGACTTATTTTTTATTTGAGGAGAGGAGAAAACCCCAAATCCCACAATTTAAAGCAAAACCTCTCCAGGAGGTGGGTGGCAGGGGCAGGGGCAAGGAAATGGCCACCAGCCCAGGTTTGGGTGGCCCTTGGGTACATGGAGCAGCCAGTGTGGAACAAGTGGGGATGGACAGATGCTGGCATCCAGGCGGGACAGAGGACAGAGACATGACAGAAGTGACACTGAGTGCACCCATTGGTATAATGAATGTGTCAGGACTCAGGTGGTGACTGTACCAAAATCAAGAAACTTCTTACATGAATTCTTAAATTCCATCTGAAATCCCAGCTGAAATCATGGCCTTGTGCTGCTGTGACTGACCCAGAGAGCCCCTGGACTGTGGGGATCAGCAGTGCCCAGTCCCCTCTGCCTGCCCTGAGCCCTGGCAGTCTCTGGGCTGTCTCTGCTGGGTTTCCATCCAGGTTTGGGTGTAACAGGATGCAGCTGTGCTGGCACTGCCTCCGTGTCCATAAAGTTACTGGGACTGGCTTGGGCTGAAATAAAACGCTGTCCCTGGGAGGTTCCTTCTCATTTGAGTCGCTGCTGCAGCACCAGTGCCTGGGGGGGGCTGCTCTGTGGGGTCCCAAGTCCCCACCCCTGAGGCACAATCCCTTCTCCATTGTGTTCTGCCTCCACAACACCATCCCTTTGCTATGGTGTGATGGGGGAGTGGTTCCCTCCCAGTCCTATCTCAAAGCTGCATCAATTCTCTACGACACTTCTTCACCATCCCATCCATCCCATCCCATCCCATCCCATCCCATCCCATCCCATCCCATCCCATCCCATCCCATCCCATCCCATCCCATCCCATCCCATCCCCTCAATCTTATGAAAGAAACTTTCATAAGATGAAACTTATGAAACTTTCCTTTATGCATGATCCCCCCTTCCTCTCAATCCTATCCTTTCCCCAAGGTACCATCCTTGTTTCCCCCCTCTTCTTCACAATCCTATCCTTTTTCCATGATCCTATCCCTTCCCAGTGCCCCCATCCCTTCCCCAGGTTCCAATCCCTTCCCCGCCCCTATTCCTCTCTAACACACCCACGCCTTCCCCTGAATCCCACTCCTTCCCCATGATCCCATCCCATCCCATCCCATCCCATCCCATCCCATCCCATCCCATCCCATCCCATCCCATCCCATCCCTTTTCCTGTGCCCCTTTCCTCTCCTCACAATCCCACTCCCTCCCTGTGCCCCCATGCCTTCCCCAGCTTCCCCTTTCCATGCCCCACACTTTAATCTCAGTTAAATCCACAAACACTGATTCCTTTTCTCTTTTTTTCCTATGTTTTTGACTTTGTTTTGGTTGTTAGGTTTTTTTTTTGCTTCAGTTTCTCATCATTGATAAAAACACTGTCACTGCCAAAGCCAAGAGAGGCGGCCCCCAGCCACGCCAGACCCACGGCTCCTTCTCCATGCTGCCACAGGATCGGGGACAGTGGGAAGGGGACAGAGAGGGGATAAGAGACCGCTGAACCCGCCTGGTGCTCACAGGGTGCCCAATGCCTATGTACAGGTGGAGCCGCCGGTGTTGCCCTGGCTCTGCCCTGCCTGGGGGGCTCAAAACTCACTCGGTCCCTGCCCAGCCTTGCCCGGGGGCTCACTCGGTGCCTGGGGGGGTCCCAGGGTCCCACTGTCACCACCGCCACTCAGTTTGTGTACACCTGAGTCCCGATCACACGCATGATCTCCTTCTGGATTTTGGGGTCCTGAGTATTGATATTGGCATCTCCCACTTGGCCATCTTCATACCTGGAAGAGGAGAAGGGGGTGAGGGCGGTCCTGTGGAGGTCCCGCAGGTGCAGCAGGGTGGGCGCAGCTGGACTCACACAAAGAAGAAGCGTGTGCAGACGTGGTCCGAGACAGGGCAGACCCAGATGTTGCCGTGTTTCTGCAGGTCCTTGGAGGTGATCACTGCTGGGGCAAGGGGCCATTGGATGCGGGACAGAGGCCCTGCCTGGGCACAGCCCATTGTGGGGAGCCTCCAGCCCCCCACCCACCCAGTGACCCCACGGGTGCTACCTGTCCCCCCCATTATCCCCCCACAGCCCCACACCTTCACAAAGTGCGATGCAGTTCAGGTTGCGGCTCTGGAGGAAGCGGGACTGGATGGAGCGGGTCTGTGAGAAGAGCAGCCGGTGTTACCATTCTGTCCCCAGCACCCATGGGTGCCATGTCCCGATTCCCATCCCGGCCCAGTGTCCCCTGGCCCATCACCTGGGGGATCGTGTTCATCCGGTTGTAGCGCTGCACCAGCTCATCTTTCGACGGCATCCGGTGCTGCCCTTTCCCCATTCCTGTGGGAGAAGCAAGGCAGGGGCTGTCAGTCTCTCAGGGAACACTCTGGGATGATGTGGGGACACATGCCACATGACAGGGACCGCCACCCTCAGTGCTCCCACCCTGCAGCTGAGCCCTACAAACCCCCTAAGTGTCCACAGCAGCTTCTGAAGCCTAGAAAATGCTGGAGGTTTGATTCTTTGTGTGTAGGAAAGCCCCAGCCTGACTGGGAAGAGGCTGGTGTGATGGGATGGATATGGGATGCTACCACTCCTATGCAGCTTCTTCAGCCAGCACGACACCAAACCTCCCCTTGCCCATGCAGAGAGCGGGAACGGGAGCACAGGCAGGACTGGGCAGCGCAGGCAGGACTGGGCAGTGCAGGCAGCCTCTTACCTGAGTATCCAAAGGAAATACTGGAGATGGGGCTCAGATAGATGCCCTTGCCATAGGCTGCTCCATGCAGCTTGCGGGAAAATACCAGGGTGAGCGTGGTGGGATCACCCCGACAGCTCAGGCACAGTAGCAGTGGAGGAAGCCTGTCAATTCCCAATGTCTGCCCCCTCCCTGCCTTCCTTCCCCTCCCTGCCTGCCTGCTGCCCTGGGTGCACTGGGTGCAGAGAGCAGAGCCATACCTGCAGTTTGGTGTAGGAGGCGTTGACCAGCCCGTTGCGGAGGATGGAATGCCAGTTCTCAATGTGAGAGCCACTGGAAAGAGCAAGCCCCACATCAGCCCCTCATCCATCAGCCCCACAGCACTCACCCCGGGGACTCCCACCATCCCCCCACCTTGGCCACTCACTGGAAAGCAAAGGTGCTGCCGTAGAGTTTCTTGGCTGTGCGGAACCGGGCTTCCTTGGCTGGGGGGCTGCTGAGCAGGAGGAACTGGTGGGAGGTGTGCATGAACTTCAGCTGCTACCAGGGGAACAGGAAGAGCAACGGCATTGCCAGCAGGAGAGAGGACAGACAGACAGAGATCATGCACGGCCACCCAGCCCTGGGTCCAGCCCACCCTGGCTTTGTGACTCCAAGTTTGCTAAAAGAGTCCTTGGCATCCCTGTCTTGTCCCATCCCACAGCCCATGTCAAACATCGCCCTTCCTGTATCCTGTGTCCTGACTCCCATATTTCCCAGGCTAGAACCACACCCAGAGGGATCCATCCTACACCCCAGATGCTTCCATCACCCATCCCATATCCTTACATGCCTCATCCTGCATCCCATCTCCTGTACCCCTCCAGCCCACCTCCCATATTCCATACCCTCCATCCTGCACCTCACCTGGAACCTGGCCTGGCACCTTACCCTGCTGAGAGGCAGCTTGACAATATGGGATCTATTGCTGGAGATTATCCTTGGGAAGAGGAGGAGGAAAATGAGGAGAGTCAGAAAAGGTGGTCTCAATCTGCCCCAAGATTGTTAGATGCTCATGATGCCCCAGGAGAAAGGAAATGAGAGCCATGGATACCTGGCTGCCCCCCACTCCATCCCATGTCCTGGGGAATGTGGGGCAGTGAGAGGGACAAGGGGCAACAGGAGAGGGCCACAGCACCCTCGGTTTTACCACTGCAGGAGGGGATGTGCCAGGGGGTCCAGCTTGTCCATCTGCTTCTTGATCTCCAGGTAGGACCCCTGGCAGAGGCAAGAGGAGGTGCAGGTGGGTCCCCCAGCACCCACCCAGCCATGAGCAGATGAGATCAGCACCAAAATGCCACTCCCAGCTCGGATCCCACATCAGGGAGGTCAGGAGATCACATGGGGCCATGGGGCTGTGGGGCCACATCACGTACCTGGGTCATCTCCCGGATGGACATCACGCTGTCCAGAGCCTTCTGCAGCCGCTCGTAGTTCTTCTTCTGCACGTGAGGCAGGACAGGGGTGGTCATCAGAGGGGTCTTTGGGACTTCCTGACACCCCCTGGTGTGGAGGAGCACTGTCCACCCCAGCACTTACCTTGGGGTTGAAGGCCAGAGTTTTAGGGTCGTTGGGGTCCACCACAGAGGGATAAGGCTCGAAGATGATGCTCTTGCGAGGAGACTCCAGGGCAGCACGGCACATGGCCACCAGCAGGTCTACCACCTTGGGGCAGAGCAGGTACTGAAGGGGCAACCCTCCATGGGGGTGGAAGGTGGGGGGACATGTCACTACCACGCCCAGCCCTACCTCAGCACCAGTGGCCACCTCCTCGGCCGCACCGGACATGACGCCCAAGGTGTAGAAGGAGAAGACACAGAGCTCCCGGGTGCACACAGCTGGCTGTGGAGGGGACAAGAGAGTGGTGAGCGTCAGGGATGGTGACACAGGGGCACAGCCCACACCTGACCTGGCCCTGCCACCCCACCTTCAGCATGGAGCCATTCTGGAAGACGTGCTGCTCGTCACACACCACGCAGTACTCATTGAGAGTTGGGATCCGCTGCTCCGCATACTTCATGATCTGAGGGGCAGGATGGAGGGAGTCAGTGCTGCAGACATGGAGCCTGGGGGCACACTCCAGGCAGTAGGATGGGGATGAGTGGAACTCTGGTCTGAGGGGAGGATGATGGGTGATACAGGCAGTGGAGTGTGGGTAAGTGGGATGTGGGGCACCAGGGAAGATGTTCTGGGTGATGGGACAGGGCTGAGTGGGATGTGGAACAATGAGGATACTCTGGGCATCAGGATAAGGATGAGCAGAAAATGGGGTAGTGGGGAGAATGCTCAAGATAGTAGGATGTGGATATGTGAGAAAGGATGCTCTAGTCAGCAGGCTGAGGATGAGCAGGATGCAGGACTCTCACCTGGACAAGGAAGCCGTACTCCAGCGTGGGGATGTTCTTGCAGTGGCCACCGACCTGTGATGGAGTGGGAGCGGAGCCAGCTGTGTTATCCCCTTTCCCACATGCACCTCCAGTTCTGCATGGCATGGGTAGCCCCTAACTCCCCCTGGCAGAGCAGGACCCCCAACATACCAAAACTCTGGCACAGCAGGACCCCTGACATTTCAACGTGTCCCAGCACAGTGAGACTCCAACATGCCAACCCCCTCCCAACAAAGCAGGACCCCCGACACCCCCAACACAGTGGGACCCTTGACAGGCCAACACCCCCTGGCATAGTGGGACCCCCAACACACCAAACCCCTCTTGGCACAGTTGGACCCCAGACATCCGAACACCCTCTGGCAGAGCAGGACCCCCAACATGACAACATTCCCTGTCACAGCAGGATCCCCCAACGTGCCAATATCCCCTGGCATAGCAGGGATGCAGCACACAGAGTGGGGGAAAAATCCCAGCGGCCCCCACAGCCAGGCCCCAGCTTCCTAAGAGTACCCAAGAGTGGGGACAAGAAACCCTGCAGGGGCTCCCCCCGTCCCATGGGGGGGTCTCAGTACCCCACAACAAACAGTCTGACCCCAGAGGAGCCCCTGGGAAGAGGAAGAAGAAAAAAGCAAACCCCAAGGCGGGGTGGCACCCACCAAGATGTTGAAGGGGGCAACACCTGCCTGGGTGCTGGCGGGTGGGTAGCCGAAAACTTCCACCTTGGGATTCTTCACCATGCAGGACACAGAGCGGTTCATCAGGCGGTTCACGCGAGGCTCAGGGATGCCCAGTTTGCCCTTCAACACTGAATCTTGGATAACGGGGAAGCTGGGAGACCTGCAGGCACAGAATGCCCCTGAGCACCTGTTTGTCAACGTTCCCTGCTCCTCCATCACCCGGCATCGGATTCACCCGTTGGCTACTTGTTGGGAGCAACCTCCATCTGCTTGGGATCTGGTAGGGAGCAGCAGCATCCAAATGGGGAAACTGAGGCACAGTGCCAGGCCTCACCCAGGATGAGGGGACAGAGGGCTAATCCCTTGTGGGGACAGCACTGGAACCTTACTTGGGGATGGGTGAGAAGATGCTGAGACCAGCACGGAACTTCTTGATGGTGCCACTCGTCTTGAACCAACTGTGCCGCTTCTCCTGCTGGGTCTTCAGGAAATCATTGCTGAGATGTTTCCATTGCTGGGATGTGAACATGCCCAGGATCCTGGCAAACAGGGGGGACAGTACCCATGGGTGCTTGGTGGTCCATGACACCCCCAGCCTGTTCTCTTCACCACAGATAGATGGTGGTGAGCCCCTCATGAGATTGTGTGGTGGATAGAAGGTGGTGGCAAAAGGGCATGTGGCACGTGGCCAGTTTTGGGGTAGAAAAGTGACTCTGTGGGCCACCCCACCCATCACCCTCAGGTGCCCACCACGTTTCAGCTCTTACTTCTTCAGCTGCAGACCCAGCCCAAAGCCCTCCTTGTTGGACGGCTGGAAAACCTCAATGGACGGTTCTGTGGGGAGAGAGAAGGATGAGCCGTCAGTGCAGCACTGCACCTGTCCTGAGGGCACAGGGACACACATCCCACCTGTCCCCACTCACCGGGGCCATCGAGGTACTGGGAGAGGGAGAAGCGTAGGCGGAGCACAATGGGCTCCGTCCGCAGCACCTTCCATGCTGTTGCCACCTCCTCCTGCCAACAGAGAGACATACTTTGGCACAGCCACAGGATCTCCACCCAGGCAGGGGGATTTGGGGACCCCCCAGGCACATGTGCCCATCCTCCCTGTGCCAGCACTGCCAGGGGCACCCCAGGGACTCACATCGAGGAAGCTGATGTTCACATGGAGGTCGATGTCCACGTCATCGATGGTCCCATACTCCCTGTGAAGACACGTGCTGCTGCAGCGTGGGGGGCGGGAACAGTGCTGGAACAGTGGCCCAGTGCCCACCATGCCACGGTGGGCAGGCTCATGGGAAAGTGACAGTGGCAAGTGGGCTCCCCACGTATTAATCTGTGTGCAGGAGGAGTGCCCAGAATGTTCATGTGAACCTGGGAATGTGTGAGCACAGCCAAAGGCTCAGGTGATGGCACGGCCAGGTGTCCTAGGGGTGCCATGGTTGAGTGCCTTGACAGTGGCACAGTTGGATACCTGGAGATGCCACAGCCAGGTGCCTTGGTAATGCCATAGTCAGGCACTCCAAGGATGGCACAGCTGGTTATGCAGGGGTGCCACTACTGGGTGCTCCAAGATGGTTTGGTCAAATGCCCGGGAGTGGCATGTGCAAGTGTGCTAGGGATGGCACTGCTGGATGCCTGAGGATGGCACAGCTGGGTACTCCAGGGATGGTACTGCTGGGTGTCTGGCAATGCATGGCCAGGTGACCCAGTGATGCCACAGCTGAGTGCCCTGGATACGGCACAGCTGGGTGCCCAAGGATGGCACAGTTGGCTCTCTGAAGATGGCACAGATGAGTGCCTGGGGCTGCCACAGATGGATGCTCCACAAATGCCATGGTCAGGTGCCCCAGAGATGGCTCAGCCAGGAGCCTGGGGGTGCCATGGCCAGATGTTCTGGTAATACCACGGCCAGGTGTTTCAGAGGTGGCATAGCAGGATTGCTGGGCATGGCACAGTTGGGTACTTAGGGAGAGCACAGCTGGATGCCTGGGGATAGCGCAGCTGAGTTCCTGCATGGCCCAGTTGTGTGCCTGGATGTGGCACTGCCCGGTGCAGGGGGCAGCAGAGGCACCCACCTGACAGCCACGGCATTCTCGCTGTAGATCTCCTTCACCGCCTCGATGTCGGCGTCCAGCTGCGGGTGCCGGTACAGGTCGGCGGCGCAGGTTCCCTGCGGCACAGCGCCCACAGCACTGTCACACCCAGAGCCTCCTACAGCCTCCAGCAGCCCCAGGCCTGGCATCAGGTCCAGCCTGGGGGCTCCTGAGCCTCCTGTGGCACCAGGGGGACCCAGCACCCACCTGCACGCCATAGAGGAACTCCTCGGACTCATTGTCCCCGTCGGAGTCATCATCCGTCCAGTACTGGCCCTTGAGGTCCTGGGGACAGAGGGTGAGGAGGCAGCAGGGATGAGGGAGAGGTTTGGAAAATGGATTAGGGGAGCACATTAACAGGGAGGGAATTAGTGGGGAGCAAAATGGGGGAGCCAATACTGGGGAGAGGGTTTAGGGCAGTGGATTGAGGGAATGATTTGGGGAAGCAGTCTGGGGGAGCAGTAGGATAGGGTGAACGATAGGGGTTGAGGGGAGTGTTTGGGGGTAGTGGGATTGGGATGTGGGATGTGGGGAGCAGGATGGGAGGAATAATTTGGGGGGCAGTGGGATTGAGGAGCAGGTTGGAAGAGGGAGGATTGGGGAGCAGATTACAAGGGAGCAGGATGGGGACAGTGGGATGGGGGAGTGAGATGGGGAAGCGTGATGGGGGAGCAAGATGGAGACAGCAAGACAGACCAGCAGGCTGAAGACATTGGAATGGGGGAACAGGATGAAAACAACAGGATGGGGGAGCAAGACGGGAACAGAGGGATGGAGGACCAGTGTGGGGGAACAGGATGGGAACAGCGGGATTGGGAAACAGGATGGGAACAGCGGGATGGAGGACCGGGATGGAGGACCAGGACAAGGACTGCGCACGGAGCTGCGGGGGATGCCCGGCCGATCGCGACGCGGAGGTCCCTCCTCCTCCAGCCCATCCCCGCCCCGAGCCGGGGGACCCCGGGACACGGGGGGACACCGAGGGCCGCTGCTCCTCCCCGCCCCGGCCGCAGGCCCGTCCCGCCTCCTCAGCGGGCGCGCTCCCCCCCGCGGCCGCGGCCGTGTGTCCGTGCCCCTCCCGCGCCCCGGCCCCTCACCATGTCAGCGCGGGCCGGCCGGCGCGGGCACGGCCGCCATGCTGCCGGGGGGCCGGGCCTGACGTCAGAGCCGCCGCACAGCGTCACCCCGCGGCGCCGCCATGACGTCACCGCCGGGACCCCCCCCTCACACACCCCCCGGGGGGCGGGGCAGCGCCATGGGAGGGGCTCAGCGCTGGCGGGCCCGCAGTGTCCCCAGAATCCCCGGTGACCTCAGTGCAGGGTCTCCCTCGCCCAGCACACCCCATGGGGTGGCCACAATGACCCCATGGACCAACACAGATCCCGTGTCCCCAGCGCAGGGTGGCCATTTTGGATCCCTCCATGGACCACAGGGTCCCCAGTGTACCCGGTACAGGACCCCTGTGCGGTCCCACCATACAGTAACCATTTTGGGTCCCCAGATGGCTGGCACTCTGTCCCTACAGTCCAGCACAGGGTCTGTGTGGCAGGTCCTTGTGTTAATGGCATGTCCTCAGTGTCACCATGGTGCAAGTGTGGAGCCACTGTCATGGGTCACTGGCATGGTTCTGGGACCGTGTCCCCAGTATCTCCAGCATGGGGTCCCCACTATTACCAGCCAAGAGCCTTCATGAATTTGGCATACGATGTCCGTGTTGGGTCACCACACAGCTGAGACAGTGGCCCCAGCGTCCCCGGCACAGCACCTCCTGTGTCCCCAGCATCTCCAGCTTGGTCTGTCATTGACCCCAGCACAGTGTCCTCAGCGTCCCCAGCACTATGTCGCCAACATCTCCTCGTGTCCCCAGTGTCCCCAGAATTTAATCCTCGTGGCCCCACTACAGAGATTCTATATTGGTCCCCAGTGTCCCTCCCCATTGGAATCCTCCACAGCACCCCAAAACACCCAGAGCTGCTGCTCTTCAGAGTGAGGGACCCCTGAGGTGTGAGCTGGAGGCTCGGTGTGAGTTGGATAGTCGGTGTGAGCTGAGTGTGTACGTGCGAGTTGGGGGGGCTCGGTGTGAGTTGGGCGGGGCCAATGTGGATTGGAGAGCTTGGTGCGAGTTGGGGGCCACGGCCCCTTTAAGAGCATCGTGCCGGGCCGCTGTGCCTTTAAGGCGACGTCCGCGCGCGCGACGGCTGCACCGCCCCCTCATTGGCCGGCTGGGGCGTGCTGTGACTCAAGCTCCACCCCCGCGTGCTTTGTGCGTCCGCCCGTGAAAGTAGCTCCGGCGCCCCACCCTTGTGGCCCCCGGCAGAGCGGGCGGCGGAGGGATCCTTGGGGGGCGGTGCTGCGGCAGGCCGGGATCACCTTGGCGGGGCGTGGGGGGCAGTGCGCAGAGCAGCGGCGGCGCTCGGAGAGGGAGGATCGGACCGGGGCGTGGCTGAAGAGCGGCAGGTAACGGCGGCCCGAGGGGCACCCAGTGGTGGGTCAGGCCATGCTAGTACCACTGTTATCCCCATATTTCCGCCGCAGGGAGAGGGTCCCTCCGGGCGGCGGCTGAGGGGAGGGGGCGCGCGCCCTATGGGACGGTTTTGAGGAGGGGGCTCGCGACGCCGACCTCGTGGCCACCGGCGGCCCCGGCCTCGCGTCCCCTCCTCTATCTCCTCGAGCATTCCCCCAAGATCCTGCAACAGGGAACGCCCTTTCCGAGCATCCCCTCGTGACCCAGCACTGGGGAGCGCCCGCTCCGAGCATCCTTTCCGATCCCGCGCAAGGGAATGCCCGCTCCAGGCGTCCTCCTGCGGCCCTCACCGGGAAACGGCCACTCCGGGCCCGGGTGGGGCGGCGGGGGTCCGGTCCGGTCTGGGCTGCGAGCGCCGGGTGAGTGAAGTGGGGCGTGCAGAGCGGGGAGCCCCGCGTGTGCCCGGCGGCCGTGCCGTTCCGCGGGGCGCCGCCGCGGGTCTGCCCCGTGCCTGCAGGCTGGGCAGTGCCGGCGAAGCTGCGCCGGCAGAGCTGCTGGCAGGCTGAGTCAGAGGCAGACGGAGTGAGGCGCTAGGCCGCCGCGCCCCCCCCCCAGCCCCCCCGTCCTGTGCCTGCACTCACGTAAGAGCCGGCAGTTCCCTAAAGGGCATCAGTTTAAATCAGCGTACGGCTCACTGCGCTCGCCACTGATGCTGCAGCCTCTTCCCGCGCCCCCCCGGGAAGAGAAGGCCCCTTCTGAATTAATCTTCTCTCTTAATTGTGCCTGCTTAAACACGTCCAGTTGATTTGGACAGTTTCTTGAACTGTGAAACCTTTTCAAACGTGTTTAAACCCCTTTTGCAGAGCTACCAGGGCATGAATAGCGCTTTTGTCGGCGGACAATGGCAACCTCCCGACTGTCTCCTCAGACTATAAAAAGTATACAGCAGTCTCTAAAAACCTGCTTTTGTTCTGATAAGGCAAAAATTCTGTTCAGTATCGGTGAGGCCCAGGTTAACAAAAAAAAAATCACTATTTTGTGGCGGTTTTTGTAATATTAAAGTGTTAACTTTAATGCTGCTGCTCATCGTGACTTGCCTTGGCTCAAAGGTGCAACGACAAAGAGGTTTTTCGTTACTCAGCCACGTCCGAAGACTAGTGCAATTAAAAGTGCTTAATTAAAAAAAAATCTGAAGAGTGTAATTGCGTGTCCGAGATGCCCTTTAAAGAGAAGAATTCCGGCTAATATAAAGGGGTCCGATAGATTAATGGGCTGTGCTGGTGCCGGCAGGTTTCCAGCCCATCACCGGATTAAGCAGAAGGTTTTTGTGCGAGGCAGGAAGCACTGCTGCGAGCCACGTGCTTGAACCGGGGACTTCTGTCTGTGAAAGCCTTCTGAGAAACTTACTTGCACTAGTTAAAGAGCTTGGAGAGTCTGCAGCGGCCTGCGGTTTTTTTTTTTAATTACCTACTCATTTATCCATGTAAAGCTACTATTAAAACCTTCATTTATTGCTTTTAGCCAGAGTGATCCACCGCCGAACTTAATTCCACTTCCACCCAACAAGTTATAATTTAATTTGATGGGACCAAGACGTTTCCCAGGCCATCTGGAGCACGTGCTCGGTCCTTTATCTCCTCCTGGCCGCTCTTCTCCCGGGGGAAGATGGAGCTGCAGTGGGTGGTGATGGATGGCACGTAGGGAATGGGGCTGCAGTACCGGGGCGCTGCCACGTGCAGCAATCTCCATCCTGGAGTGGGGATGCAGCACAGTGGTCTATGCTTCTGCCTAGTTAAATGTGAAAAGAAAACCCCCTGGGTTTCTTTTATTGTGTAAAGCAGGTTTTTACAGCTTGCCTGAAGGCAGCCAGGTGCTTTTTGCCAAGTCTAAAGGCTCCTTGTCCTCTGCAAGGTTAAGCCTATAGGCCTGTCCTACAAATACCCTCGAGATAAGTCTTTCTCGTCACCAAACATCCGATGCTTGCCACCTCCTCTTTATTTTTTTAGTTAAGCCTTCCAGGGAGGGCAGCTCAGCAAATGCACAGCTGAGCCAGCAGCACATGGGGAGCCAGCCTGACCTTCCTGTTCGCCATTGCCAGAAAACTGGAGAGGAATCTCCGTTGTGGATCTCTTCTACCGTGGATCTGTGTACTGATACTGGGGAGAGTGTCGGCCAGCCAGGAACCGGTGGTGGCTCCTGGGTTCCATCCAGGCTTGCAGAAAAGGGGTGGAGTTTTGGGGTGGCCATTTTGTCCTTATGTAAGGGCGAGACACCACGTCTGGCACCAGTTGCCTGGCAGGGATGTACTGTCCTTCCTCCTTCCCTGGGAGAGGGGATGCCAGACCAGGGTAAAAACCTGCTTTTCTACAGAGCTGCATTTCTCTGTTGTTGAGTGCCTTTAGCTTCTGGAATGAGCAAAGCTGATGTTTTTCTAGGCTTCTTCTGGGAATCTGAAGGCCTGCTTGGTTTCATAACCCTGCCCTGAGCACTAATTCAAACCATTTCTGCCTCTGGGCAGGGACACTGGGCATGAGCAGCCTTGTTCTGCAGCATCCATGAGGTTGTGTAAGTGAGGCTGACCAGTAAATTCTGGATCATCGCCCCCTGGGAGCCTTCTGGCTGGAATTCCTGCAGGCAGTGACACAGCTCTGCTGCTGTGGCCTAGGGACAGCCCCTGCTGCAGTATCTACTTCCCTGTCACCAGTAGCAGCAGAGACTTGGCCCTGGGTGGGGATTGCTGCTCCCTCTTTTCTCTATCCCCAAGGGGCGTATCTGGAGAAACCATGAATTTAGGCTTTCTCTCATCTGACCCATGCCATGAGCTGGCTGGAATTAGTCACCTGGCTACAGTGAAACTCAGTCCCGACCTCAGATAGCTTAGTCTAGAATATTCAGGAGCTGGGGAGATACCAGACATCATTGGGACACCCTGCCTGAAGCATGGACAGGCTGAGTGGTAGATTTGGGGATTTAATCGTTATTCCTTGAGGAATGAATTCAGGTTTATTCAGGGCTGGAAACATTCAGATGTTGTAGGGTATTGCTCATCCCCCTCTTCCTCACTCTGCCCAGACTGAGTGCTCTGTGTTCTCTGGTGTCCTTAAAGTCCTTGTTCCTCTGATGTTAAAAAAAGCAGAGCAGTGGGGAATTCCAGACATTCCTGTTATAAATATGAGACTGGCCATTCCAGTAAAATTCAGTCGATGCTTTGTAAATGGAAGGCAGGAGGGAGTATTACAAAGACTCCTGGTGGTCGTGGGCACGCTGCTGTGGATAGATGGGTGTTTGGAATACTTTCTGGCTGCTGTGTTTCTGCTCTCGCCCCTGGACAAGGTCACTGTGTCTGTGGTTAATTTTTTGGAGCCTTTTGAACTGCTGGAGAATCTTGTGAAGGGGATTCTGGCTGGGAAGTGAACTATTCCTTTCTCTTATAAAGACTTCAAGGGTGTTAAAATTGTATTTGCAAGTGACTTGAGTGGGTGGGGGATTTCCATGAGGCAGGGAAAATTCACTTGACTATTTTTTATAAACTTCCAAGTCGTGCTATGGCTGTGGTTTCTGTGTTGGGATACCACTGTTTCATATTCCTCTTGTTCCTAGAAGCTGTGCAAACCTGACTCCCTGTGTGTGGAGGTGATTTCCCAGCAAAGGCTTTTTTTTTCTTTTTTTTTTTTTCATCCAGGGAAGCTGACACTGCTCTGCAGGTGTCAGAGGGTGCAACAGCAAGTGTTCGAGGGCTGAAACACAATGTTTTAGGACTGACCAGAGGCTTTTCCTATAATAATTAGACTTCGTTGGGCTTTTTATGTGGGCAGACCTTCTTGTAGTGACTCCAGTGAATCAGCAGCTTCTGGCAGGGCTAAAGGAAAAGAGGCTTTGCCAGGTCAAATTATGGTTTTTGCTGGCCTGGCTGCTCTGTGGCGCATGGCAGTGTGGTGAGGGTGAGTCAGGGCTGCCTGCGAGAGGATCTGCACGTACATGAGGGAGGGCTGTGGAGCAGGGGAGGAGCATCGGGGCCAGGCAGCAGGGCTGCTGTGGCACCAGGACGGCACCAGGCAGCCTAGCAGGGCATGGTCTGCCCTTCACTGTGCTCAGTGCCAGCTTTGACAGAGTTTTTGGGTTTATTGGTGCCTCTGTCTGAAAACTGTATGTGCTGAGCTGGCTCCTCACAACATTCTGTGTTTTATTTGTGGACTTTGTCCGCCTGGGGTGGGCAGAACAAAAGTCCTGTTCTGTTCCTCCTCTGTCCCAGCTTTTAGCTGAGCCCCAGCCCATGTTTCTATAAGCACATCTTGGAGATGAAGGCATCTCACACCTGCTCTGAGTGTCATCCGTGTGCCCAGGGCATGTAGTTTGAAGTTAAACCTATCTTTAAAGGCAAAATGAGTGATCTGCCCATGCCAACAGCCACCACCTTGCATCACTCTTTTACCGGAGCCTTTTGTAATGCTGGGATTTTAGTCTGGCCAGGTCTGAGAGACAAAGCTTTGAATGGCCATTACTACTTAAGAACAAAATTTTTGCAATTGGAAATGCCTGGGGCACCAGCACTGCTGTGAAATGAGTGTCCTCCCATCCCAGTGGACTGTTAAGCTTCAGCTCAGCTTCTTCTTTGAAGGATAGTTTCCTGAAGTAATAGGCTGGTCCTGCTGTTGGGGAGACTCTCTAGTCCAGAGGAGGCCAGCAGCCTGAGTTCAGAGAAGTTTTTTAATCCAAATGTTGAAAAATACAACCATTTTTAAACCTTATGATAAATTTCTGGTGCTGTAGGTGAAGGGGAGTGCAGGGTGAGGGGGAAACCTGCAACATCCTCAGTCAAAGAGGGATTCTGAGTGTATTAAATCTTCAGTCTTTTATGTGTTCTGTGCCAAAGTGTTGTGTTTAATCAACTCAAGTCTGCTTTCTTGTCCAGACTTAAAAGATGGGGGTTAGGTTATGTGGACTTTGCTGTGATTAGGTGCTCCTGGGCAGAAGGTTGCCCGTGTCTGGGCATGCTGCAGTCACACCAGTGCTGAGCTGCCCTGGTCCCAAGTGGGATGGGAAGTGCAGTTGGGGCCTGTAGGAGAAATGAGTGGAGAGCTGGGAGGGAGGAGGCAGAACCTCTGCCTGTGCACTCAAGTGCTTGAATTTTGTTGCGTTGTGTAGCTCCAAGGGAAGACTGGCAATGAAGAGAAGCTATGAAGGGAACATCTGCATAGAAGGCAGGTGAGCTTTGGGTGGTCCATGTGGGGGATGACATGGAAATAGAAACATGCCTTGCCTGTTAGGAATCTCAAATAGGAACATAAAGATAGTTTGACCCAGTAGCAGCTTTCTTGTTATCTCCATATTCATCACGTGGTTGTCTTGGTGTCTCTGCTTGCTGGGTAAGTTGGTGTGGGTGATTCCCAAACCTGGCACCACTTTCTTCCCTTCCAGACACAGGAATCAAGCGATCATGTCGAAGCACCACGATGCAGGGACTGCTTTCATCCAGACCCAGCAGCTGCATGCTGCCATGGCAGACACCTTCCTGGAGCACATGTGCCGCCTGGACATCGACTCGGAGCCAACCATTGCCAGAAACACCGGCATCATCTGCACCATTGGTAGGCCATTCCTCGATAGGAGAGAATTGCAGCTAGGAGCCCATGCCTTGGTGAAACTTATTAGGAAAATTGTGAGAGGGATCTGGCTTTCATCCCTTGCCAGGGCTGAACTTGTGTGGTGAAGGAACCTGATTTTCCCATGTTTGCCTAACCTGTGTTACTGCTGGGACTGAATCCAGTATCCAGGGATATGGGAATCGCTTGGGTTCTGCTACACTCTGTGGGCAAGTTAAAACAATATTTGGTGCTGCAGCACTGAGTAATGCTGTATCCATTTACATTGTCTCTTCCACATGAAACATCCTGGTCTGTGTGGGTTACCTCATTATTTTTTTAAAGTTAGTGTTCAATTTCTTCCTCCTAGGCCCAGCCTCCCGTTCTGTGGAGAAACTGAAGGAAATGATTAAATCTGGAATGAATGTTGCCCGCCTCAACTTCTCTCATGGCACCCATGAGGTAAGGGTGGGGTCTGAGCTGCTATGGCCCCAGTGTGTCTGCTGCTCCTGTCCCTTAGAGGGAAAGGAAATCCAGCTTAATCGAGACCATCCTTGATGTGGGAAGGTCAAATGGCTGCTTTTGGGGGAAGTATGCTGGTTATCCATACTGAGCCTGTGTCACTGTTAATAACACTGAAGTGTATTTTTGAGCCATTTTGAAAGCAATTCAATTCCACACCGTGCCATGTAGTGTGGGGAGCCAGGTAACTGGTATTTGACACTGTCTGCCAACTGCTTGCCATGAAATCCTTCAGTTCTTCCTCACATTGTGCTGTTCCCAGAGCTGCTGCTTCCCAGTGAGTAGCAGAAGCTGAGAATACCTGTCCCTGTTTTATTCCTCTGCAGGAGGTCACACTATCAGTTAATCTCACTTCTTGTTTCATTGCTGGGGGTTTTGCAAGCTGGCAGTTAATGAATTACCCTGATCAAAAGGCATCTGTTATTAGTGATTTGATGCAATTACTATGCTCAGTTGGGAGAATGGGTTAATGGATTTTCTGGCTAACCAGCTGCTCTGGGTACATTCTTGGCACTCTGGAAGGTCCCACCATGGAGCTTGGGACATGGTGTGGTGAGCTTAGAAGAATAAGGTCAAAGGAAATCAACACTCCATGACAGTCAAGCCCTTATTGCTATAAATAGTTGAGATTCTGAGCTGTGATACTGGAGGAGCTGAGGATCCCATTCTGCTGAGGAGTTGTTTTGCCTTTTTATTTTTTTGACCCCAGCTTTCAAAATGTCACCCAGTAGCAGCTGTAGGTGGCTTTACTTAGTGACCCATGAGCCTCATGGTGTGTAACAGCTTGGCCTCTCACCCTGGTGGCCTTTAATGGGCACAGGGCAGTGCCAGGATCAAAAGGGCTGATACTTAACTGTGGGCAGCCATCAGACCTTGACTAACCACCCTGGGATAGTGTCGGTGCATGCCTTGCAGTTGGGAAATCATCCTGGAGAAAGACTAGTGTGGAGTAATTGCGTCCCAGGAGTCAAATCCTTGCAGCTGGGTGGATCTTGGGCCAGGTAACGCATCAGGGATTGGTGGACAGGCTGCCACTGGCAATTCTCACACTGTTATTGCCCAGTTGCTGTGGTCTGTGAACTTGGCTGAGGTCCTTCTGTTTTGTGTGAGGTCTAATTGCACATTTCACACCAAAAAAGCCAACTGCTGGCTCTGATGTGGCTGTCAACTGCAGACTGTTACCATCAGCCATAGTGAGTCCTAGTTTGTGTCCCATCCTGGCTCCTCCAAAATGCTCATTTCCAGTGAAACCCCAAAGAATTTCCATCTTCAAAAAAGTCCTTCAGTTCTCATGTGTACCCCAAAGCATTTACCAGGGCTTGAGCTTTAACAGAGGTGTTTTGGCACCTGCCTGGCTCCTTTTTATGAAGAATAAAAATAGCTTTTACCTCCAGTTCTGCCTGCATTCCTGTTCTGCATGTGTAACTTAACTAGCTCCTAGGGAGTCTGACTTGGTGATCCTTGATATCAAACTAAAATGGAAAAATACCAGATGATTTGGTTTAGATAAGTGTTGAGGAACTGCTGGAGCGTATTTCCGGTGCTGCATCCACCCTAGCTGCAGTGCCTGGGAGGGTCAGGGTCGTCTCAGTTCCAGCTTGCACACTCAGTCAATAAACTGACTCATTTGTGCTATAAAGAGTTATCAGCTGTTAGGTGTTTCTGGCTCAGGGCACACATATGAACTTTAGCATGGCTTTTTCTGGCCTCACCTTCCTGGTACTGACTTATCGTCTCCAAGATACCACAGTCAGCGTGGAGGGCTCGTGTTGGGGTGGCTGAGTGGCATGAGGGAATCGCGTGTTCCAGGTGAGTCAGGTCAAACTCCATCAGTCCATGTGGCGCGGAAAGGAAAGGGTATGTCGTATCTACTGAACTCCAAGTGTTGCGCAACTCGGACTAGTTGTAAGTAGCTAAGGTTATCTCTTAATGTTGTTTAAACAAGCAAAGTAAATTGATCTGCTGGCTATCTGTAGCACATTTGAGGAAGTTGGGATGGGTTTTGTCATAGAACTATGTTAAAACTGGCAGTGTTTAGCAAAATGGTCTCGCAGACAAAGTTTGGAAGCCAGATGTGTGGTACTGCAATATTGAACTGTCTGTGATTGCTTTGACTCTGGAAATAAACTGTAAATATTTACACAGATAACATTATTTTAGCAAATCCTTTATCTGTGGGAATTTAGGCTAAGAGTGAAAGCCTGTCCACCTGCAGGACTGATAGTGAGTAAAGCTGGAAGTGTGTGGGAGCTATCAGTGCAGAGAGGCATCTTCCCTTGCTCTGATGGGAGGAGAACAGCTGTGTGTGATATTTTGACATTATTCTGCCATCAGGTTGCTTTCAATGCACACAATTATCCAGCTGCTGGTGCTGTGAATATTCTGCTGTGTTGAATAGGCAGGTGTTCAGGAAAACTTTTCCAAAAGTTACCCTTAAAGGCCTCTTGGTTGGTGAGCCATCTTCAATTGGCAGATGTGTGTGTCCTCATGGAAAATCACTTCAGCCAGACCTCGAGACTGTCTCCTTGAGTTGTCCTTCTGGAATTAGAGCTGAGGGCACACCAGATAACTTCCAGATTCCACCTTTGTGGCAGCAAGGCCCTTGTATCCTTGCAGTCTGCTTTATTATTGGAATAAAAAATATGGGAATGGATTAAAAAGATACTATCTGGGTTAAATTTTTGAAGGTAGAACTGAAACTGTCATCTTGGGCAAGCCTCTAGGGTTGCAGCAGGGTAGAACCAGCTTTAATATTTCCATCTTTTTTTTTTTTCTTTCCAGTATCATGAGGGCACAATCAAGAATGTGCGAGAAGCCACAGAGAGCTTTGCCTCTGATCCCATCACCTACAGACCTGTGGCTATTGCACTGGACACCAAGGGACCTGAAATCCGAACTGGACTCATTAAGGGAGTAAGTTGTGCTTTTTTTATCCCACTTCTTTCACCACATAGAATCAATAGTGTTAAGCCTGTGGCCATTTCCAAAGAAAAAAGATCATAGAAAAGGAGGTAACAAACCACCTCCCAAAAGTTCTGACAAACTACTGTGAGCTGCAGTGTGGTGGTGTGCTGGTTTTTACTGGTTTTGTTGCCACACAGAGTGGCACAGCAGAAGTGGAGCTGAAGAAGGGCGCACAGCTCAAAGTGACGCTGGACGATGCCTTCATGGAGAACTGTGATGAGAACACGCTGTGGCTGGACTACAAGAATCTCACCAAAGTTGTAGAAGTTGGCAGCAAAATCTACGTGGATGATGGTCTGATTTCTTTGCTGGTAAAGGAGAAAGGTGGGTAACAGCCATTTCAGCTCTGCCTGTTAGAGTTTTCCTTAGCACATGCTTGTGCTTTCCTTCCAGTAACCGTTTCTTAGCTTGCAGTTGTGTGTTGAAGAAAGGAGAATGTGGTTCTTGATGGTGTAGTGAGACTTTGAGCTAAACTTCTGTCTCAGCTGTAGGAACTTTGCAAAAACTAACTTCAGCTGGGTTTCACTGGGCTGGCATCTAAACCATCTTCAAAGGGGAATGTGTGGTAGGGCCATACCACGGGCTCATGATGATCCAGGGTAATTCATGCTCTTAAAGCAAGATTTAACTAGTTCTACAGCACAGGCCCTGGATTCTGTAGTTAGAGACAGAACTAGTTTTAACTGGTAATGTAGAGGCAAGGTTATTTCTGTGATACTCTCTTTATAGTGCTGTGTAAAGTGCTCTAGCCTCAAGCCTCTTATCTGTGAGCGTGTAGGGAGTGGGAAGTGAGGCTTTTGGGTCGCTCAGTTTGCTGTTGCAGGGTTCTGTGTGCAAAACTGTAACCTGCTAGCTTTTCTTGGGGGGAGGCAATCCCAGCCTCCTGCAGGGAACAGCTGATATCTTATCCAGGAGAAGCCTAGAAGTTGTTTTAGACCAATCTATCATGTTCCCAAGGGTAAATTGCAAACTTGTGTGGTACAGCAATGCTCTAAAGAGATGGGATGTGTTTATCGTGTGTACTGCTGTTGGCACTACAGTTCCCAGGCTGGGGGGTGGTGTGGGAGCTGGTAGCTGGAGCTATCCTGTAAACACTGACCATGGGAACTCTGTTTTAGGGAAGGACTATGTCATGACGGAGGTTGAGAACGGGGGCATGCTCGGCAGCAAGAAGGGTGTGAACCTGCCCGGCGCTGCCGTCGACCTGCCCGCTGTCTCTGAAAAGGACATTCAGGACTTAAAATTCGGTGTGGAGCAGAACGTGGATATGGTGTTTGCTTCCTTCATCCGCAAGGCTTCTGATGTCCACGCTGTCAGGAAGGTGCTGGGAGAAAAGGGAAAGAACATCAAGATCATCAGCAAGATCGAGAACCACGAGGGTGTGCGCAGGTGAGCTTTGTGCAGGGGATGCTTTGGGTTTGTCACACTGAAATAAGGTAACTCACACTCCTTTTGTAGCTTCAGGCAGCTTTGTGTAACACTGAATATGTACTGTGCCTTGCTTCTGGTTTTCTTCCTCCTTCTTTGACATTGCAAGAGGCCTAGACAGCCCATGACGAGCATGTGTGCTCCTTTCAGAGGAGGACAGACAGATGGGAATGTGCTTTGCCGAACAAATAGGATAAGAGCTCTTCTCTTGCTGTCAGGTTTGATGAGATCATGGAGGCCAGTGATGGCATTATGGTGGCCCGCGGTGACCTGGGAATCGAGATCCCAGCTGAAAAAGTCTTCCTCGCCCAGAAGATGATGATTGGGCGCTGCAACAGGGCTGGCAAACCCATCATCTGTGCCACTCAGGTACTGGAAGCGTCACCTTTGGCTCCTCACTGCCAGAGTCTAGCTGGAAGGGAATGATGGGGGCAGCTGTGGGTTGATGGCATTGGTTAAAGAGTGAGATGCAGAGAGGTTTTGCTCGTAGCTGAAAAGCTCATATTTAGGTGTTTCTGTGTTTGGGGTCTTCAGTTTAGGTTATGGGACCTCTTGCTAAAGGTTATACACCTCAAAATGTCATGTGGTAATGAGCCTTTGGGGTTGAGCTTGCAAATTCATGGAGAAAAAATGGCACATGGTTTTCCTTGGCATCTTGTGGCAGCAGTCTCTGCCTGACGGGGAAGATTTGCTGGGGTCCCCAGGTATCTTAGAAAATATACCCACGCTTCAGCTTCAGAAGGAACTGAGTAAAGGATCCATCTCCTTTTTCTAGGAGTGGTAGGGATCATGTGCACACTCCTCAAGCCCTGGTGGGACTGGTTTCCTTGCTCTGCACACAGGCTGTGGAAGTGGTCATTAAACAAGGTTCTAGACTTACAATAGCATATGCTCCTTCTTCCTGTACTGCTACAGAAATGCAGCTAAAACACAGTGTCAGGCACTGTCCCGTGGGTGAAGCAAATGGTGTTTAAACAAGTGGTGAGCTCCAGCTGGGGGGAAGCTTAGCACCTGAGGAAGACAGGAGAGCTGGCCAGACTTGGGGTGTGGAAAGGGATTGGAAAGAAAATTTTATGGAAAACTGTCTTGTTTTCCACTCTTGTTAACTGTTCTGAGTTTACTACCCTGTACATACTGTCAAAAGCGTTTGAAATCTTGTGTTGGGAGAAGGTGACTTCATTGGTGCAGACCCTGCTCTTCGATTTCTAGATGATAAAATTCCCAAATTAGGGAATGTATGACTGGATTTGAGCTTTCCATAAATATGTCTAATGCCACACTGCTCTAAAGAGCTCTGAGTTCCCTGAACCAAGCCTTGTGCTGAGAAGTTGAAGTTGAAGGTTGGAGTATTTTGTCTGGGATGTTGTGTGGCTTAAATCTCCCTGGAAAAGGAGTAAATGTGGAATGAGCATAAAATGGAATGGGTTGTTTTCCTTACTGGTGGAGGCTGGTTTTGGGACCAGACCCCCTCTCTATTCTATACCTGTGGAGAACTGTAGTCCTTAGATTGTATCCTACTTTCTACCCAAGTCATGAGGAGCACTGAAGTGCAGCTACTGTAGATCTCTGTGGGTTTGTTTTCTCCCAGATGCTGGAAAGCATGATCAAGAAGCCTCGCCCGACACGTGCTGAGGGCAGCGATGTCGCCAACGCCGTCCTGGACGGAGCGGACTGCATCATGCTGTCCGGGGAAACAGCCAAGGGAGACTATCCCCTGGAGGCTGTGCGCATGCAGCATGCTGTGAGTACTGCCTGCCCGCTGGGCACAGGGACCCACCTTGCTCTTGGCCACCTGAGCTGGTCACTCAAAGGCCTAAATGGACCCAGCTACCTAAAATAACCTTTTCTTAACTCATCTGATTTCCTTACTCACTCTGCTGTGGGTGATTTTATTTTTTGAACAAACATGGTCCTGAGGGCCTGGCATCTCACTTTGTGTGCTCCAGATTTGCCAGGCAGAGCTGACAGCTGCTCTGCAGTGCTGAGATGCAGAACTTCCTGGGTTTTTTTGCGGTTAACTCAATAGAAATTTAATCCAATGTTCTATTGCAGTGGCATATTAAATGCCTTAAACTTCTACAGGGTCAAGGAGCTGCTTTAAGCAGTGTATCTATAGGTAATGAAAGGCTTTGGCCGAGTCCTGCATGGGAGGGAGTGGGGAGGCTCCTGGGGGTGATTTACAGCAGTGTTGCATTCAGCACCTGCTGTGTGCTGGGCTGGGGGGCTTGTTGCATGAGTATTGACAGCACCAGATTTTTAAATGCCTGAACTGCCAGAAACCTCTGCTCTGCTTCAAGCTCATGTTTCAGCTGAAAAAAGCTTGATGTCAAGTACCTGTGAGCGTTGCTGCTCCCCAGTTACCAGTGCTGTGAATCAGCAGTGGTAACTCACAAGTTCTAACTCCCACTAGTTTTATTTGTAATTCAGTTCTATAGGTTATTCAACTCAGCCAGTGTTGGTTTGCAGTGTGTTACCTAAACATCTTTTACCTTAATATGGAGTGGTGTTTTTTGCATGAGGCAAATGCAAAATACAACTTATGATCATTGAGTAGTGTTGCTACTTTACAGGCTGAATTCTAACAGTGCACCTTAAAGCTTCTCCCTCCTTTTCCAACCCCTAAATCATGAGGATTGACCGCCTACCAAGACTTGGGAACTTGCTGCAGCAAACCTTACACTTGGGTTTCCATTATGGCATTAATTTTTTGGTCTGAGCAGGTTGCGTTGTACCTGTAGCCTGATTTGAGGATCTGTTGCATGTGCTTCCCTCTTCCTGTGGACCTGGGCATGGTGTTCATTCCACCAGGGCCCCTGGACAAGCACTGAAGGCTTTAACACTGCAGAAATTGAAATACAGATTTACTAAATGTAAGATGTTGTAGGCAGCAAGGTGCCAATTCTTATGGTATGAGCACATGTCAGTACAGTGAGGATCTTTCATCTGAGTTAATTCACTTGTTGTTAGTCAAGCCCAGCAGCAATATCCTGAGTAACCGTGGTCTGGGGATCTGCAGCATGGCTGGAGCAGGTGGATGTTACCATCTGAAGTGCACAATGGCAAACTTCCAAATGCTGGGCAAGGCTGATTGCTGTAGGTGGGAGTGGGCATCCTTCCCATTCCCACTGCAGGATCCACACTTCAAAGCCCAGCCTGGCCATGCTATGCTGCCTGATGGGACCAAGGTTTAAACAGCCTCTCCATTTTCCTTTCTCCCACCTCCCTGGTATCTCCACCCATGCACCAACTGGAAATTCTCTATAGCTGTTCCTGTCTGAGCAGATCCAGCTGTGGGGTGCAGTTAAGGATTACTGTGTGCCTCTGTAGCCACTGTCAAAGCAGATGTCTGTATTCTCATGTTCCATTACATGTGGAGAGTGCAGACTTCTCTCTAAAATCAGGTTTGCTCTCTGTGTTAAATGGAGATGCTGCCTTTTTACCAGGAGCTGAAAATAAACTGCCGGGCTTCCAGCTCTTGTATTTGGAGTAAGTGTTGTGATGCAAATATTCCCCTTTTATCTAAACCAAGCAGTAACAATATGCTTTAGGACAAGTTGGCACTGGCCTGCTGTTCCGGCCTGCTGCCTGTGTCCTGTTATTTTTAGAACTAAGATACTTAACTACTTTGTCTTAAACTGATAACTGTGGAAGGGATAATTCCCAGCATCACGCAAAATAATTAACACTAGAGTAGCAAAATTCTGATTTTTCTAACTCGAGCTTTGACTATAATGGCATGTCAGTCTCTAATTTAACGTGAACTTGTCATGCTTTGTGTAATGGCTGCTCACTTTGTGGCATAACTGGCTGAAGTTGTCCTTCAGAAGATCGTGAACCTTTGCATGTTTTTCTAGTCTCTGCAAGCCTTCTTTATCGGGTTGTCAGGCTGTCTGAGATGATTAAACATGATAATTCCCTGGATTCTGGGATGAACAGGTTGCTGAACCTCTGTTGCAAATGCTCAGCCAGAAACAAAGCCTTTAGTTGTGCCTCTGTCCCTCTCATCTGTCTATATCTGGCACTGTACAAACACCGCAACATCCACACTGTGACAACCCTGTAAGGAAGACTTGTTCCTGTTTATTTCCCTATTACCAAAAGGAAGTTGCTATCCCACTTGGATGTGAAGCTTTATTGACTCTCAAGTTAAAATCAGTCTATTGGCTCTCAAACTAAATCTTTATTTGCTCTCAAGATAAACCAAATCTTGATTGACTCTCAAGTTAAAATCAGTCTATTGGCTCTCAAACTAAATCTTTATTTGCTCTCAAGATAAACCAAATCTTGATTGACTCTCAAGTTAAACTAAATGTAACAAGGCTGAGAGAACAGATTCCCACCTTCAGGGGTGACACTCAAAGTGTGTTACTTGCCTGTTGGCTCCATGAAAACTCTTCCAGCAGCACACTGTGGTGTTGGGAGCCTAGGAAAGGAAACCAGAGATTCTGGAATCTCTTACAGAATTGCAAGTAGGAACACAGACAGGCAGGTAGGTGGCATAAGAGTCTCTCAAGGAAGTCATAGTCAGCCATGAGAAAGCATGGTCTGGCTCTGAGCTGGCTTGTTCTGGTCCTTGAAAAGTAATTAAAGTTTGCCAGCTCTGCTGGTACTCCCAGATAGAACAAAAATGCCATGTTTGGAATGCCTGCCCAGTGACTGCGGCCTGCCAGTCCCGTGGTATGGTGAATCTTAGTCTGGGTTGCATTTAGCAAAGTCAAAACCTGAGAGACAAAAAGCTTCACCTTGCATGCATTACTGTGACAATTAAGCAAGTTAACGTGATCTCATGTTCCTCTGGTGTATGTTTCCTTCTTTTCTTTCCTCTTTTCTCCTCCTTCCCTCCCACTCGGGCCTGCAGATCGCCCGCGAGGCTGAGGCTGCAATGTTTCATCGTCAGCTGTTCGAAGAAATTTTACGCCTCAATGTTAACAACAGGGACCCTGCTGATGCCATGGCAGCGGGCGCAGTGGAGGCCTCTTTTAAGTGCTTAGCTGCAGCCCTGCTAGTGCTGACAGAGTCTGGCAGGTAGGGCTCAGAGAGGGGCTTGGACCAGCCCTTTCCATGGCAAAACACTCTGCACTCTAACACTGCAGTCTTTGGCCAGCTGCTTGCTGCCCGTGCCAACCATGAGTAACCACTGCCGTGTGAGCTGACCCTGTGCCAGGGAGGGACCCCAGCAGGCAAGAACAGAGGGAGAGTGCCTGGCAGTTGGCATGAGTGTCATCTGAATGTGGGCTTGACAGGGCGAGGTGCCACCATTCCAAAAAGAACCCTTGGGAATTAAATGGTTCCTCTGCAGGGATGTGCTGTTGGGGTGAGCTTGGTCTGGGCTCGCTGATTAATGAGTGTCAGAGGCTGGCAGTATGGATCTGGCAGCCTGTGCTGGAGCACCTCGCCCTGCCCTGTGCCTGAGTGCCTGCTGTGAGTGTTGTCTCCGAACGCGTGTTGCTCTTGTAGATTGCCCGGGAGGCCGAAGCCGCCATCTTTCACAGGCAGTTGTTTGAGGAACTGCGTCGTCTGACCCCACTCAACTGCGACCCCACCGAGGCCGCTGCTGTGGGCGCTGTGGAAGCGTCCTTCAAGTGCTGCAGCGGGGCCATTATTGTCCTCACCAAGTCTGGAAGGTAGGAGGGGACAGGTGCCCCCAGGTCAAGCCTGCTGTGGACAGGGTGGGGGAAGGAGGATTCCAAAAACATGGCTTTGAGAGACTGGTGGAGTCATATTCTGGCAGTGCCTGCAGTGCTGGTTCCTTGGGAGATGAACACACATCCCTACGCTCTGAGTCCTCGGCCTGCCTCTGCCAGCGTGGCATCAGCTCTGAGCCCAGCCTCACTTCACTGCTGCAAGTGGCAGTGGCACCAGCTGGAAGAGCCAAGGGAAAATAAGTGTTGCAGCTTCAATTCAAAGTTCTTGGCAAGAAATCATCAACGTAACAGTGAGGGAGAAAGGCAGAAGTTCAGTAGACGCAGAATTTTTCTTTTTTTTTTTTTAATCAAGGCTTTGGCCTTTTGTGGCAGCATCCAAATTATTGGTCCCTTGCTGGACTTTGGAGTAATCAGCCCTGCTTACCTGAGCCCAAGGGGCGAAGAGGGACTGTGCAGCCTGGGATTGGTAGGCAGGAAAATGGAAAATGTTGGTCTTCTTCCAAGATTCCTTGTGCCTGCTTGCAGGTAATCTCTCTGCACAGACAGGCGTCTGGCAGACACCAGGTGAGCTCAGTGGCTGCAGGTGAAATGTGCTGGAACAATGTAGTTTGGGATTTCTGTCCAGCAATGGTGACAGCTGCCAAGCAGAGACTCGTTCTTCCAGTTGTGGAATGGGAGCTGGAGCCTCGCGGATCAGCTCTTCCATCTAGAGGAACTGAGCTGCCTGTTCCCTAAGCACGTCCGACCATAAGTCTCAAGACTGCTTTCTGGAAGGAAATTGGGATTTCTTACACTGGATTCACACCAAAACAGTAGTGCAGCAGCAGAGATGTGCTTGTATATGCTGGGCACCACCTACCTGAAGATGTGGACCATCAGTGAAACCTTCACAAAAATGTACAGCTTAAAATGATTTTGAGCAGAAAATGACTTTCCAAAATGACTTTCCACAGAGGTGACAAGGAAACTATAAGCACCGAGTTCTGAGTACCCTTGTGCTTCTAATGTTTCTTTGTCAAATGTTCCAACCTTAACACATGACCTTTTTAAAGAGGTTTGAACTCTGATATTTGAGTATTTTTAGCTGCGGATTTGGTTAACTCTTGTGAGTACCTGAGTCTCCTGGATCTGTGGCTCGGACAGTGTGGGAAGGATTGTCAGAGGGCTGGTATGTGTGGTTGGGTGCTTTGAGTTGTCTGCTGGCCCCTGCTTTAAGCAGCTAACTTTGCATCTGAGTGTTGCTGTGCTTGACTCCACTAAATGAGGCTGCAAAAGCAAGTGGAGACACCAGCATGTCCATTGGAAAGGTGGAGTTGCAGTTGCCACAACCTTGCAGTTTGAATCTGTCTGTTTGCGGATGCTCTCTCTCAGCAGTACTCAGAGAAAGGAAAGCTGTAGTCTAGCCCTCACCTGGACTGTGCTGCTGCTGTTTTAAGGCATTTTAAAGATTTTTGTGCCCAACTTCCCAATATAAATTTTGGCCTCTGTTGCATTTGCTTCCCATGGGGTGCAGGAGCAGAGCTCTGTGTGGAGGAACTGGCCTGTTTGCTCACAGATGAGAGGCAGATGGCTTCCTTGTTGGCATGCTTTGAGCAGCGCTGCTGGCACCAGCTATTTCCACCCTGAAAACCAGAAGCTCCTCAAAACAGGGAACTTTAGGGACCCCTGTTGAGATGCCAAGGCCTGCTTGCAGAGGCCAGAATAAATGGCACCTCGCCACCCTAACATAGCAACAGAGACAAGTAAAGGCTTGTTCGGGGACCAAAACACCCTGATGGCACTTGTTAAACTGGGAGGTGAGGAAATGGTCACCACCAGTGGGGACAGCCAGTGGTGGTCTGCCCAGTTGCCTAACTAGGAGTCCAGCAGAGCATCAAGCTGGTTGGCAAGTGGCTCTTGTGGAGACTGGTCACATTCCCCCAGGAGTTTTGGGGAGCACTCGTGGCTGACAGACAGACCTTGGGGCGGCTGTGCTCCCACAGGCCATTCCCAGGCGTCCTCTCTGGAGTCTGTGCTGCCTGTGTGGAGCCCCACCGTGGCTGTTTTCCCTGCAGGTCGGCACACCTGGTGTCACGGTACCGCCCACGGGCCCCCATCATCGCCATCACCCGCAATGAGCAGACGGCACGCCAGGCCCACCTGTACCGCGGCATCTTCCCCGTGCTCTGCAAAGACCCTGCTCAGGACGCCTGGGCTGAGGATGTGGACCTGCGTGTCACCCTGGGCATGAATGTTGGTGAGTGGCACAGCTCCCCCTCCCCTGGGACATGGCTCTGGTGAGATATGGTGGCCCTGAGCACCTCGGTGGTACTTTGGGGTCACTGATAGGACTGGGGAGGGGAAGAGAGGAACTGGCTGCTTGTGTGGTAACTGGATCCGGATAGGAAACGGGTGATGGTTGCATGAGCAGAACCACATCCGATTGGGAAATGGGGTGGTGGGTTCGGCACAGCTGCCTTTAGGGAGTTTCCAACAGAAGACCAGGTTGGGGTTACGGTGGTGAGTGATGAATCTGTGACTCTCACCTCTCCTGAGGGACAAGGGAGGCCTGGAGTGGGGTTGACTGTCCTTCGCCCCCTCCAAATCCTGTGCTGTGGAATTTGGAGCTCTGTGTTGCAGAGCCCCAGAGCAGAGCTGAAGGGTGTCAGATGGATGGGCAGCAGGAAGGTGGGGTTTTAATACCCTGGAGCCCTGACTGCTGTGGCACAGGCAGCTTTGGTGACTTGGGGAGTGGGTGATTAAAACTGCTGCCTCATGGCAAGGAAGCAGGATGGGACTGGGCTCTGATGCCTCCTTCTTCTTTCCTAGGCAAAGCTCGCGGGTTCTTCAAGAGCGGCGACCTGGTGATCGTGCTGACAGGCTGGCGCCCTGGCTCTGGCTACACCAACACCATGCGTGTGGTGCCCGTACCCTGAGCGCCTACTGGGCCTTCCTTCCCCTGCCCCCCTCCCCTCCCTCCACCCCACTGCTCTGTCTCCCCTTGCAGTAGACCAGCCATCGCTTGCGCTGTTCTCCTTGTCCCTAGAGTGGATGTAGGTTGCTAAACACCACCCAGTGCAGCAGCAGCAGGGGCAAGAGACCTTAAATCACTGAAAAAATATACTTGAAGTGTTTAGTTTTTTAAAAAACTTCTCCCTGTAGTTAAAAGTTCTGCCTTGATGTCTGTAGGAGTCAGCATAGGAGGTTCCTGCGTGCTGCTGAATCTCCTCCTTTCTTGGTGATGTCCTCTGAGTGTGAAATGTCCCTTTCCCTGGCCCTGGTGTGGGGTTTTGGGGAGGGAAGAGGCAATTTGTGGTCAACGGTTCTGCTGGACCCCTCCTTGCTCGAGGCAAGCTGCTACTCCCCCCTCCTGTCTGGCAACATGCCTCCCCAGACCCAAGGCAGATCAGCCTTTCTCAGCTGCTTGTTTGGGGATGGTGCAGGGGAAGGGTGTTGCACAGAGCTTCCCATGCTCCCCTCGCAGCATTGTCTCCTGTGTTAGTCGTGTCCCCCCACCACCCCAGAGCCCCCACCCTCACCCAGCACTCTGATGGGCCCTGGGGTGGGAGAGCACAACTGTCCATCAATAAAGAGAAGCTGAAGCACCTGCCGGGCTGGGCTGCTCCTTGGGGGTTGGTGAGGGGGCCTGCGGGGGGAGGGGGAGAGTGGGTGGAGAAGGACTGCAGGAGGGGAGGAGGTTTGTAAGAGTGGTGGAGTGCTTTAGGGTTTGGGATGGGAATCTGGTGCAGGAGTCTGCGGGGCTTGGGGTGTCTGGTGTGGGGTCTGCAGGCACTAGGGGGGTCTGGTGTGGAGGGCTGCCGGGACTGGGGCCTTCTGCTGCAGTTTTGAGGGGGTGCTAGTGGAGGAGGTTGCTAGGGTTAGGGGGTGCTTGGAATAGCTGTACAGGGATTAGGGCTTCAAAGGAGGGATTGAGAGGACGGGAGGCAGCTGTTGGCGTAGGGAGGGGGCCTAAGGCCGAGTCAGTAGGGCTGGGTGCTCTACAGCGATTTCTTTTTTTGGGGGCCGTGGGCGTTGAGGTTTCCATGCTCGAGGAGAGAGCCAGGAGGGGACCTGGGGCTTGGCTGACACCCAGACCCGTTTCTGCCGGGAGCGTGGCCCCTTTAAGAAGTTGTAGCGCGGCCCCTTTAAGGGCAGGGACCCCGGCAGGCTCCGGCTCGCGCGGCGGTGGACGGGGCCTGTGGGGGTGGGAGGAGGCGCTCGCTGTGGCGGGGGCGGGGCTGCGCCGCGGGCGGCCAATGGGCGGGAAGGAGGGGGCGGGGCGCGGCCGCGGGCGGCCAATGGGCGAGCTCCGTGGCGGCGCGAGGAGGCCGGGGCGCGCGGGGCATGACGGCGGCGCGGGGCCGCGCGCAGGTACTGGGGGGCCTCGGGGGCCTCCGGGGCTGGCGGGGGGGCCGGGGCTGAGGGGGATTGGGGCCGGGAAGGGATTCGGGGCCGGGGGCGCGTCCCTTCCGCCGCGCCGCGGAGCTCGTGCTCCCCTCGGCCTGTCCCGGCCGGCGGCGCCGCGCTGGGGGGAGCGCGGAAACACCGACACCCCCTCGCCCACTCCCTGAAGAGACGGGCCGGGCCGGGCCGGAGAGGAGTCCCGCCGCTGCCCGCCGGGGACCCGCCGGCTTCGCCTGAGGAGCTCCGAGCGCGAGCGGGGACGGGATCTGTGCCGGGGCTGGCCCGAGCGCGGCCCCGGCGGTGGCCGAAACCCACGGTCTCAGCATGCCCCACACAGCCCCGCAGGCCGGGGTCACATCCCTACGGCTCCCTCCGTGCCGCGGGGCGCTCGGAGCGGCTCCCGGTGAGACCCAGCGCCACGGCGCTGCGGACACCCCAGCACCGGGCTCTCGGCACTGTCCTGGCCCTGACCCTTCGATTCCCGGGGCAGGGAACACCGGGGACATCGCGGGAGGGACACATGGGGCTCCCTCCGGCCTTGACGTCGCGCCTCATTCTCTCTTGCCAGCGCCGCTCGGCTCCGGCCGTTCCCCTCCAGCATCCCCGGGTGGCTCCGCTCCAGCTCCGACACGCGGGACTGAAATGACCTTGGACGCCAGGACCAAGGGCAGCTCGCCGAATCCCGCCAGGGCTCCCTCGGGCCGCGGCCGCCCGCCCGCCGGTACCTCCCTCCGTCTCTGAGCTCCTGGGGTTTAGTGGGAGGCGGGATCCCTGCCTGGTTCGCTCCGGCCTCCGCCGCGCTCTTCTCCGGCAGCGGAGGAAGGATCCAGCTAGAATCGCTCGCCGACGGAGGGGCTCGCACCGGACCTTTTTCTGGCTGGATCCCATCGCCGTGTAAGGGGAGAGGGCGATCCCGTGGGAGGGAGAAGCACCGCGTTTCACCTGGCAAAACCTGAGGGTTCGGGATGCCGGTGTGGGAGGGTAGGGGGTGTCAGGAATGGACAAAGGGGCACCAGGTAGCTGGATTGTTTTCACTTTGCTGAGGACTTCTATACCCACCCTCTCTACCTCTTCTCAGGAACTCTGAACTCTGACTGTTTTTGTTCCACTTGTGTTTTGAGTTTACCTCAGGATCAGCTCCCTGCTGAACAAATTCTTTGAAGAGGGAGACAGTATGAGCTGCTAGAAAGTGTTTTCCTCACTGAGCTGGCACTGGAAGCACCTCTTGGAAGGGAAACCTCCCTGTTCCTGGAGCCCAGCCTTATCCTGTGCTCCCAAACTCTGGATCTATATTCCTGATGCATCTAGGAGCCAAGAATGGAGCAAGATCTGGACAGAGGAGACAAAGCAGCTCCTGGGATGTCCCTGCTGGGGCTGAGGATGCTTGTCACAGCCCACAGAGTATCTCTGGAGCATCCCACTGCCAACACTGTGTCCAGGATCACCTTACCCAGGAGTTGTCCCTGATGGTGGCCATGAGAGGGAGAGAGAACAAGGGTGTGGCACTCCAACAGCTTTCCAGCCTGCATTTTTTCTCATTTTAGGGGATTTCTGTGTGTTTCTGTGTGTTTGGTGACCTCAGAGGGGTTCTGATACCTTTACCTCTCCCCGATCCCTGTGTGGTGCCCCTCGGTGTCAGCGCCGGTTAGGGATAAATCCGCTCACCGGATTAAGCAGTGCAGGCGCTTGGGGATTTAAGGGGTGACGTGAGGGAAGCCTGACAGTGCTGAGCTGTGGACAAGGAGGCTCCAGATAGGGTCAGAGCCCCTTTTCCAGCATGGGAGAAGGGCAGATGAAGGCTTTGGTGCCTCCATGATAGGAGTTTCAGCTTCAGGGCAGCTTGGCATCCCCTGGCAGAGGATTCCTGAGGAGTCAGGCAGGGAAAACACCTTTTAGTGCCATGCCAGGGGATGCTATTTTGGTGCTTCTTGTCAGTAAGGTCTTCTTTCCCTTCCTGACACATCCTTTGACCCAAACTCCTAAAACCCTACAACCTTGGCGTGTCCATCCAATCCCTGCAGTGCTTGGACTCCAGGGCTGTGCAGGCAAGTCTTTGGCAACAGTGGCTGTGGGGATACGGGAGCTATTTCCCAGCCTATTTCCAGCCACACAGCACCAGTGACTTCTGTTTGGTTCTCCTCTGCCCCCATGTATGTGTTACCTGTTGTGGGAGCACTCCCTTTGCCTCCAGCTGGGAGTCAGCTGGGCTCCATGGCACCTGGACAATGTTCTTGTCGGGGCTCTGAAGCTGTGGGGAGCTCATGTGATGTCAGCTCTCAGTCCATTTGGGATCCAGCTGCTGGGATCCAGCACCCCTATCCTGGCTGTTGCTGAGTCAGGGGGGTTTATTTCCATGGGTTTTCCTTCAGATGAGCCCCTTGGAGCAAGAGCAGGATGTGTCTAGGGAAGCGCAGGTGGCGAAGGAGCCGCTCTCGGACTATGGGAAGTTTGGTTGGCTCCTCAGTCCAGGCTCTGCCGCAGTGCCATGGCATCATCCCTGCAGGCACTGGAATGCACTCCAGCTCTGCGCTTGTCCCACTTGCTGGCACTCATCCTGTCCTGCCGGCGCCCCACCTGCTCGGACATCAGCCCCTGCCGAGTGAGCTGAGTGCTTTCCCTGCAATAATTTCCTGTCCATGCGTCTGTGGCTGTTTGCTGGCTCTGCCATGCCACCGGTCCCCTGGGATCGTGCTGTGCTTGGCTGCCAGTGCCACAGCAATCTCTGGTGGTGCTTTGCTGAGGATGAAAGTGTCACCTTTGTGGCCTGCCAGGTGATAACGGCCCTGTGGCACTGGGCCCGTGTTTACTTTGCCTGTCGTGGCTGATAAGCACCTCTGATAACATTCCCAATGGTAAATAACCAGCTCTAATATGCCTGGTGATGGCTCTGCACCTGGCAAGACGATGTTTTGCTGACCGAGAGGAGCAGACCCTGGCTGAAATCCATCCCCCCAAAGAGTTTCATAGATCTGTGGTTTTTTCCATCCCAGCCTTCAGCTCTTCAGGAGAATCTATGCTTTGGAGGGAGTTATCCCAGGGAGCCACAGCAATCTGGCTGCTCTGTTGTGAGCGCTGAAGAGTCCCTGGCAGAAAAATGACTGGTTTTTTTTTTCTGTCCATGTGACTTGAGAAATAGCAGAAATATTCTTGCTGTCCTTGAGCAGCAGATTCTGGCGTCTGTGTGCAGGCTGGGATTGAAGGGAACAGATTTGCAGCTCCAGACCCCTTTTCCCCTTTCCCTAGGGGGCTGACAGGTGTCTCCTTGCAGTGCCACGCTGATGCATGAGAAGGCAGCTCCCCTGAAGAGCCCCGAGCCCAGGCACGGTCGTGAGAAGCTGGAGGTGTTCCACAAGCAGAAGAGTTTGGATTCCCTCGATGGCAGGTGAGGAGCAGCATGCCGGGGTCTGTCTGTGGTTGAGTATTCTCTCTTTTCCGTCCTGCTGTGGCATTCCTGCTGCCTTCAAGCCCTGAATACTGCCTGCCAACTGGGGCAGAACACAAGGGGGACCAGCTTTGTTTTCTCCCTGAAATATTGTGGGTGTAAAAGCAGGGAAGTGAAAGGTGTTTGGGGAAGGGGATGATATTCCCACTGCTGAGGTTGTTGGTAGGATACAGCTTTCTCCGTGGTTTGTCCTTTCAGCTATCCATGGGATAGACATGGGTGGATGTTCCTGTGCATGGTCAAAGCTCCTGCTCAGGCACATTCCCAAACTCTGCTTTCCCTTGGGAATCCTTGTCCCAGCCAAAGCTGCACATTTCCAGCTCTCAGTCTGTCCCAAGCTGCTGCCAGGTCAGCTCTGGGCTCCTTCCCGTGGAACTGAGGTGTTTGTGAAGTACAGTAATTTCACGACTATAAGGCGCACCCTTTTGACTAAAATTTTCCCTCGAACCCGGAAGTGCGCCTTATAGTCCGGTGCGCCTTATCTGATGTACAAAGCGGCGAAATTTGCCAAACCGGAAGTGTGAGCTGAGAGCCGTGGGGGGAGCCGGAAGTGCCACTGCAGCTGGCTGGGGGCGGGCCCGGAGGCCCGCGGCACTGCCCCTGCCGGGTGGAGGCGGGCCAGGGGGACCAAGGCACCGCCCCTCTCCGGTCCAGGCAGTCCTGGGGCCTCATGGCTGCCGGGTGAATGTGGGCTAGGGAGGCCGCAGCACCCGCCTTCCCGGGTCCAGGCAGTCCCAGGAGCCCACGGCTGCCGGGGGAATGTGGGCTAGGGAGGCCGCAGCACCCGCCTTCCCGGGTCCAGGCAGTCCCAGGAGCCCACGGCTGCCGGGGGAATGTGGGCAAGGGGGGCCGCGGCACCCCCATTCCCGGGTGGAAGCAGTCCCAGGAGCCCATGGCTGCCGGGTGAATGAGGGCAAGGGGGGCCGCGGCACCCGCCTTCCCGGGTCCAGGCAGTCCCAGGAGCCCATGGCTGCCGGGTGAATGAGGGCAAGGGGGGCCGCGGCACCCGCCTTCCCGGGTCCAGGCAGTCCCGGGAGCCCACGGCTGCCGGGTGAATGTGGGCAAGGGGGGCCGCGGCACCCGCCTTCCCGGGTCCAGGCAGTCCCGGGAGCCCATGGCTGCCGGGTGAATGAGGGCAAGGGGGGCCGCGGCACCCGCCTTCCCGGGTCCAGGCAGTCCCGGGAGCCCACGGCTGCCGGGTGAATGTGGGCAAGGGGGGCCGCGGCACCCCCATTCCCGGGTGGAAGCAGTCCCAGGAGCCCATGGCTGCCGGGTGAATGAGGGCAAGGGGGGCCGCGGCACCCGCCTTCCCGGGTCCAGGCAGTCCCAGGAGCCCATGGCTGCCGGGTGAATGAGGGCAAGGGGGGCCGCGGCACCCGCCTTCCCGGGTCCAGGCAGTCCCGGGAGCCCACGGCTGCCGCGTGAATGTGGGCAAGGGGGGCCGCGGCACCCGCCTTCCCGGGTCCAGGCAGTCCCGGGAGCCCATGGCTGCCGGGTGAATGAGGGCAAGGGGGGCCGCGGCACCCGCCTTCCCGGGTCCAGGCAGTCCCAGGAGCCCATGGCTGCCGGGTGAATGAGGGCAAGGGGGGCCGCGGCACCCGCCTTCCCGGGTCCAGGCAGTCCCGGGAGCCCACGGCTGCCGGGTGAATGTGGGCAAGGGGGGCCGCGGCACCCGCCTTCCCGGGTCCAGGCAGTCCCGGGAGCCCACGGCTGCCGGGTGAATGAGGGCAAGGGGGGCCGCGGCACCCGCCTTCCCGGGTCCAGGCAGTCCCAGGAGCCCACGGCTGCCGGGTGAATGAGGGCAAGGGGGGCCGCGGCACCCGCCTTCCCGGGTCCAGGCAGTCCCGGGAGCCCACGGCTGCCGGGTGAATGTGGGCAAGGGGGGCCGCGGCACCCCCATTCCCGGGTGGAAGCAGTCCCAGGAGCCCATGGCTGCCGGGTGAATGAGGGCAAGGGGGGCCGCGGCACCCGCCTTCCCGGGTCCAGGCAGTCCCGGGAGCCCACGGCTGCCGGGTGAATGTGGGCAAGGGGGGCCGCGGCACCCCCATTCCCGGGTGGAAGCAGTCCCAGGAGCCCACGGCTGCCGCGTGAATGTGGGCTAGGAAGCCCACGGCAACCCCGCTCCTGGCTCCAGGCAGCCGCGGGAGCCCATGGCTGCCGGATGAAGGCAGGCTAGGGAGCCGGCAGCAGCCCCGTTCCTGGGTCCAGGCAGTCCTGGGGAGCCATGGCTGCCGCGTGAATGTGGGCTAGGAGGGCCACGGCAACCCCGCTCCTGGCTCCAGGCAGCCGCGGGAGCCCATGGCTGCCGGATGAAGGCAGGCTAGGGAGCCGGCAGCAGCCCCGTTCCTGGGTCCAGGCAGTCCTGGGGAGCCATGGCTGCCGTGTGAATGTGGGCTAGGAGGGCCACGGCAACCCCGCTCCTGGCTCCAGGCAGCCGCGGGAGCCCATGGCTGCCGGATGAAGGCAGGCTAGGGAGCCGGCAGCAGCCCCGTTCCTGGGTCCAGGCAGTCCTGGGGAGCCATGGCTGCCGCGTGAATGTGGGCTAGGAGGGCCACGGCAACCCCGCTCCTGGCTCCAGGCAGCCGCGGGAGCCCATGGCTGCCGGATGAAGGCAGGCTAGGGAGCCGGCAGCAGCCCCGTTCCTGGGTCCAGGCAGTCCTGGGGAGCCATGGCTGCCGCGTGAATGTGGGCTAGGAGGGCCACGGCAACCCCGCTCCTGGCTCCAGGCAGCCGCGGGAGCCCATGGCTGCCGGATGAAGGCAGGCTAGGGAGCCGGCAGCAGCCCCGTTCCTGGGTCCAGGCAGTCCTGGGGAGCCATGGCTGCCGTGTGAATGTGGGCTAGGAGGGCCACGGCAACCCCGCTCCTGGCTCCAGGCAGCCGCGGGAGCCCATGGCTGCCAGATGAAGGCAGGCTAGGGAGCCGGCAGCAGCCCCGTTCCTGGGTCCAGGCAGTCCTGGGGAGCCATGGCTGCCGCGTGAATGTGGGCTAGGAGGGCCACGGCAACCCCGCTCCTGGCTCCAGGCAGCCGCGGGAGCCCATGGCTGCCGGATGAAGGCAGGCTAGGGAGCCGGCAGCAGCCCCGTTCCTGGGTCCAGGCAGTCCTGGGGAGCCATGGCTGCCGCGTGAATGTGGGCTAGGAGGGCCACGGCAACCCCGCTCCTGGCTCCAGGCAGCCGCGGGAGCCCATGGCTGCCGGATGAAGGCAGGCTAGGGAGCCGGCAGCAGCCCCGTTCCTGGGTCCAGGCAGTCCTGGGGAGCCATGGCTGCCGTGTGAATGTGGGCTAGGAGGGCCACGGCAACCCCGCTCCTGGCTCCAGGCAGCCGCGGGAGCCCATGGCTGCCGGATGAAGGCAGGCTAGGGAGCCGGCAGCAGCCCCGTTCCTGGGTCCAGGCAGTCCTGGGGAGCCATGGCTGCCGCGTGAATGTGGGCTAGGAGGGCCACGGCAACCCCGCTCCTGGCTCCAGGCAGCCGCGGGAGCCCATGGCTGCCGGATGAAGGCAGGCTAGGGAGCCGGCAGCAGCCCCGTTCCTGGGTCCAGGCAGTCCTGGGGAGCCATGGCTGCCGCGTGAATGTGGGCTAGGAGGGCCACGGCAACCCCGCTCCTGGCTCCAGGCAGCCGCGGGAGCCCATGGCTGCCGGATGAAGGCAGGCTAGGGAGCCGGCAGCAGCCCCGTTCCTGGGTCCAGGCAGTCCTGGGGAGCCATGGCTGCCGTGTGAATGTGGGCTAGGAGGGCCACGGCAACCCCACTCCTGGCTCCAGGCAGCCGCGGGAGCCCATGGCTGCCAGATGAAGGCAGGCTAGGGAGCCGGCAGCAGCCCCGTTCCTGGGTCCAGGCAGTCCTGGGGAGCCATGGCTGCCGCGTGAATGTGGGCTAGGAGGGCCACGGCAACCCCGCTCCTGGCTCCAGGCAGCCGCGGGAGCCCATGGCTGCCGGATGAAGGCAGGCTAGGGAGCCGGCAGCAGCCCCGTTCCTGGGTCCAGGCAGTCCTGGGGAGCCATGGCTGCCGCGTGAATGTGGGCTAGGAGGGCCACGGCAACCCCGCTCCTGGCTCCAGGCAGCCGCGGGAGCCCATGGCTGCCGGATGAAGGCAGGCTAGGGAGCCGGCAGCAGCCCCGTTCCTGGGTCCAGGCAGTCCTGGGGAGCCATGGCTGCCGCGTGAATGTGGGCTAGGAGGGCCACGGCAACCCCGCTCCTGGCTCCAGGCAGCCGCGGGAGCCCATGGCTGCCGGATGAAGGCAGGCTAGGGAGACGGCAGCAGCCCCGTTCCTGGGTCCAGGCAGTCCTGGGGAGCCATGGCTGCCGCGTGAATGCGGGCTAGGGGGGCCGCGGCACCCCCCTTCTCAGGTGGAAGCAGTCCCGGGGGCCCATGGCTGCCGGGTCCAGGGTGGCTCGGTGGCTTGCGGCACCGCCCCTACCGGGTGGAGGCGGCCCCGGGGGCCAATGGCTGCCGGGTGGAGGCGGGGCCTCGGCCAGCAACCCCACGGGGTGAGCTGGGGGCGGGGCCTCACTGCAAAAAAAAAGTGCGCCTTATAGACCGGTGCGCCTTATCTGATCTACAAAGTTGCAAATTTTGCCGAATCCGGGGGGGTGCGCCTTATAGTCCGGTGCGCCTTATAGTTGTGAAATTACTGTACCTTTGTCCTGGTGCCTTCACTGGCTCTCAAGAGAGATCAGCCCTCAGCCCAGTACTGAGCCTCAGCAATGCCCAGTGCCACGATAAATCATGGAGACACCCAAAATGTGGCTTCCTGGGGTCCCTCTTCAGTTCTTTACGTTTTTCCATGTCTCGTAAGTGTTTTAGGGAGCAGGTGAGAGAACTGTAGCTCTTTGCTTACCTGGTGATTATTGTTTTTCCTTCCAGCCTCCGCCTGAATGAATCCCTCAAGGATGAGGACATCAAGAAATGCCACCGGGAAGTGGTAAGCCTTTGGCTTTGGGAATGACCAGGCTGGTGTGTGCCTGTTGCCCCAGCAGGAGCCCACCTGAAGTTTCAGGTGTGGGCTTGAAGGAGCTGGAGGCAGCTTCTGATGTGGGGCAGAGCCTCCAGTGTTTAATTTCAGGAGACCTGGTGATGGTTTTGTGTGGCCAAGCTCATGCTTCCAGGATTTTCCATCTAGAGAAAGTGGAGATGTTGACTGAGAGCAGTTAAATTTCTGTCCATTTGAACCTTTTTGATTGTTCAAATCATGCCCAAACTAGATATTTTTGGTCCATCTACAGATAAGAGGTGCTCTAGAAGGGGAAGGAGTGACAGGAAGTGGCATTTTGCCTTTTCCATGAAGAAAATGGAAGAGAAAAACATTTTTCAATTTCCTCAGAGGCATCTGGGAGGGTGACAGGACCTGCAGTGGATTTGTGCTGGGACCAGGGGGTGTTTCTTGGTGGTAATGCCCTCCATGTTCTCCTGGACTGCTCCCACTGGCACCCCCACCATCCTGGCATCCCTCTGGGAGATGTCTGAGCCAACTCCAGGTGCTGCTGAGCCTTGATCCTCTTAGGGCCCAGCTCATCCAGTGACAAGGTGTACAGAGCAAAGGTGACCTTGTACCTGTGGGCAGGAGGGCTCTGCTTGCTTGGCTGCCACAAACCAGCCTTGCTGTGCCAGCTTTCTCTGCATCCTGGCAAAGCAGCTCCTCCCTTGGAATTCGGGGGGCAGCTGTCACCACTGAGGGACAGCCATATCCTTGGGAGCATCCTGAGGGCAGGGCACACAAATCTTACAGGACCAGTTGAGTGGATTTATGGAAGTGCTTCCGAGCTTTACCTTCACCACAGGAGCATTTCAGGGCCGACCTGCGGAGCCTCCCACCACGGCTGCCGGCAGGCTTTGAAGCGGCGCTGGGAATATAAATAGCTGGATGGTGCGGCGCGATGGGCACAAAGCGAGTGTTGTCACTGTGTCCCGGATAAGGGAAGAGGAGGAGGAGAGAAACCGCTGGGCAAAATAAACTGCCTGCAGATGAGCCTGGCAGAAAAGCGGCTCCTCACTGAGGCTTAGCAACCTCCATAGATACTAAGGGAAATGTTTATCTGGGAGGATGGCACAGCCTTCGCCGGGTCCTCTCGTCCGTCGGGGCTCCTGTCCCCAGCCTGGTGGGACCCCCCAGCGCCGGTCCCGGGTGCGGACAGAGGTTTTCTTGCAGGAGAGGAATTTTTGGGTCTCCTTATCAGCAAGGTCACCGGATAACTTTGTTCTACTTTGCTTTCAGGCTGCTAGCAAGTACAACTCCCAGTACCACAAGCTGTTCAAGGACATCCCAACGGAGGAGAGCGTGCTGAAAGGTGGGTGGCAGGGTGAGGGACGGGCACGGAGGGGCAGGATCCGGCACAGGGATTGCCACGACTCTCTCTCTGCCTTGCAGTTTGCTCCTGTGCACTCCAGAGAGACATTCTCATCCAAGGAAGGCTTTATATCTCCCCCAACTGGCTCTGCTTCTACGCAAACCTTTTTGGGAAGGACATTAAGGTAATGTGGGCACCAGCCCACACTGATTCCTCAGGGCTTGTAACCACAGCTTATCCCCTCCTGCACCCAAACATCACCAAAATCCCCAACAGAAGGCTCTAATGAGAAGGGGAGCATGGTCGTGCCTCCCCCTCTGATGACCTGTGGCATCAGCCTGGGGAAACCAAATATTTGGTATGCTTTAAAATTCCCTGATGCAAAACCTCCTTCTAGCTGCAGTGAAGTTTGAAGGAAGATCAAAGGTTTTAGAGGGGGGCGAGATTTGAATCTCTCTTGGTTTTTCTTCTTGATTTACAATGTGATCTTTCCCCATTAGTCTTGTGGCTGACGGGGATCTTGGGAAGAGATGACTTCCTTTAAAACTGGGCCGAAGGACTGAATTATTTATATGTGATGCTTTAAACAAATAGCTGAAGGAAGCTCGAGGTTTCAGCAAAGTTACCCTGCCAGAAATAACATCCTGCCTTTTTTTTCACCCTCCCGGGCTTGCACGGGGAGCTCTCTTGGTGGATCTTAGGGAAGCTGGCTGGATGATGCTTGTGCTGTGTCCATCCCTGTGTTCCTGCCCTGCAGGTTGTGATCCCAGTGGTGTCTGTACAGCTGATAAAGAAGCACAAGACAGCTCGACTGCTGCCCAATGGCCTGGCCATCACCACCACTGCCAGCAGAAAGGTAACACCAGCACCCAGCAGATGCCCAGGTCCAAACTGGATGTGGTTTGAGAGCGGCAAACGAAGCTATTCCCATCCCTGGTTAGGAAGTGAGCACTGCTCTCTGTGCTGGCTGCCAGCCAGGGCAAACACCACGGCTTTGCTTTTGTTCCTGAATTTCACTTTGTTCCTGGACGAAGCAAAGCCCAAGTGAAACTCGGCCGAGCCTGACAAATCCCTGCCAGGCTCACGTAAAACCTTTAAACTCCTTAAACACGAGCAGGGAATGGGTTTGGGTTGGCATTCAGCCAGAGCTGGCGGAAAACTTGGATACAGGGCTGCATTTCCAGCTTTTAAATCCTGTTGGATGTTGTTGGCTGCGGTGAGCTGATGCAGTGTTCCCAAGTCCTTGCCTGCCCAGGTGCTGCTGCCAGCACTGTGTGTTGCCTGTCCCTGCCAGGGAGGGGGTTGTTCCTGCAGGATTTTGGGAGGCAGTTATTCCTGCAGAATTTGGGAGCTGGATTTTAGCAGGGAGTAGCATAGGGCAGGATTTGGGCCCTGCACATCAGACTGGGGCTCTGTGTCAGGCATGGTGAGTGTGGCCCTGTGTCCCTTCTATCCTGGGGATGTTTTCTGTAGGTCCTGGCCCCATTTGCTGCCATATCCTTCTGGGTTGAGCATGGGAAAGCTGTAGGAACAGCAACTGAGCAAGACTGGCCCCAAAAAAATCTGGTCCAAGTTCTAGCAGGTTGCAAAAATAACAGCAGGGAAGCTCTGCAGGGAAATGCCTGTGGGGGAGACGTGGCTCCTGAAGAGGGGGAGATTCAAGGGCATGATGTCTCTGCCTGTCCCTACATGTGGAGAATTTCTCAGGATGGGGGGAATCTATCCCAACAGCTCGTCTCTTTCTCTTGCAGTACATCTTTGTATCCCTCATCTCTCGTGACAGCGTCTATGATGTCCTGAGGAGAGTCTGTACCCACCTGCAGGTACCCCCACTCTGTGTCCCACTGTGTGTCCATGGCCCTGAGGCTCTGCACCTGCCCTTTGGGCTGAGCACAGCTCTTCATCACTGCCTTCAAGGCTTTGGACTGCTCCCAAAGCCCTCTCCAATTCCCAGCATCCTCACTCTGCAGCAAGGGATGGGAAGAGGGGCAGGAGCCATGCCTTGGGCACATCCTGTCCCTGTGGGCTTTTCTGGGTCATGGATGAGGCAAAGCTCTGAGTTTCTGCTCTCTCTCAGGGCGTGGGTATGAATTATTTATAATCTGGTGGTAATACTAGTTCTGCCACTCTGCACATTGTTGCATTTTGCCCAGATCTAAAGTTTTAAGGTGAGGAAAAATAGTACAAAATTAAACAGGAATTTAAATTAAGTGGGGGAGGACATCCATCAGCCCTTGAGCTGGAGAGGATGACTGTGGGGACCTCTTCTCCCTGACTTTGAAGCATGTGGGAAGCTGTGCAAGAACCCTGCCCTTCCCAGGAGGGTGTGTGCCAGCTGTGCCAGGGCAGCGATTTGGGTGATTAAGCCCTGTTGCCAAACTAGGGGATTTATTCTTTGAAATGTGCTGGGCTCTGCCCAGATGTGCCCTTCTTTTTTTACTCCCTGATGTTTTATCCTGTCCGTGGAAGCCCTTGGCTCAACCATGGCCCCACCAGGTTTTTGGTGATGGGAAAAAGTGATGCAGTACCCTTTCTTCATGCCCCAAATCCCCATGATTGTAATTTCTAGAAGATTATAAATTCTTCATAGTCTCAGCAGAAAAGCCCAAATTTTGTGGCTGAGGCTGAGGGAGAGGTGGCACTGTAATGCCCAATCCTTTCCCCCCCATCTAGGTTTCCAGTAAGAAGAGCTTGAGTCTGAAGGAGCTGTCGGAGGAGCCGGACTCCGTGTCGCTGGTGAGGGTCAGGGCAGCTCTAGGAGAGGAGAGATTCTCTGAGCTCATGCTGTGGGTGAAGAGGGCCTGCCTGGTCCCCTTGGGGGGTTTGACACTGTCTGGTGGCTGCTCAGAGAGTCGGGAGAGAGTTTATTCTTCTGTCAGTGCAGCCAAAGGGTGCAAGGATCTGCCTGTTGCCATCATAGCTTGTCCTCTGGAACCCTAATCCCCAGACATGGCAGGAGCAGATGGGTCAAGAGCACAGCCAGTGACTGTCTGTTTATAGACAGAAAAACTTCAGAGTCATGTGGAAAATGCCACCACCCTGACAGCTGATGCTGTTCACAGCTGGAAATGTGGATAACAGGCTGGCAATGTGGTTGAGTTATCCAAAAATCTGTGGGATGAGTAGGATGGGAGAGGAAAACACCTGCTGAATGATCCAAGGAACATGGGGGGACACATCTTGCACCTTTGGAGAAGGGTGTTCTCCATGGCTGCTGGTCCTGAACCTCAGGCTGGGTGCAGGAGGTGACAGTTAGGCTACACCAGAGGGTGACAGGTGGGATGTCACCCATGGTCTGGTGATATGCCAGGGGTTAAAGATTCATTTCAAGGGCAGAACTGGGAGTGACCCAGGCTGATCTGGCAGCATCTCCTGGTGCTTCAGTGGGATGCAGCCCTTTGGCAGCTCCAGCCCTGGGAACTCTCTGTTGGGGGAGCCCCTTTCTGTGCCAGCTGCCACCCACTTGATTTTTTGTCTTTTGGGGGCACATTTTTGCCCTATTTGGGGCATGCTGGAGAATTCCAGGTGCCTGCCTTGAGCTTCAGGGGGTGGAGGAGGCAGCAGCTGGTATTTGGGGCAGGTGTGGAGTACGTGGGCAGGTCCTCCTATGGTAGTAGGAGCCTGCATTCCTATGGAGCCATCATGGAAGATCAGCTCTCCCTCAGGATGATGTTTTGAATGCACTGGTGCTTCATGGAGATGCTGTAAGGTTTGAGTTTGAATTTGGCCCCACCATATCCGTGGCACTGCTGGTTTCATTCATGGCTCACTAGGACTGTTCCCACAGGAGGTGATTGTCCCTGAGGGCAAGTGGAGGAAGGTGTCACCTACCTCGCTGTCACTGTCACTGCCTGATGCCAACTACCAGTGCATCCACCGGACCTCTGTCAGCAGCCTGAGTGCCAAGGAGAGCTCCTTCACCTCTGAGGAGCCACTGGTTTCGGGTGAGGGAGATGGGTTTGTGCTCTGTTTCACATGGTACTGGGTGATAATCTCCATAAAAGTGTGTTCATCCATCCTTTGCTCTCGTGCAGGGGAAATCTGCCTTGCAGATTAGGCTGGGAGTCAGTGATGGAGTCCTGGGGATGGGCTGGGATCTCCTGGCTGCAGTATCTGAGCCCATGAGGGAGGAATATTTGACGTTTTCTGGTTGCTGGAAGAGCAGGAGCATCAGCCAAGTGTGGCTGTGCCACTGACTCTGGATTTACTTTCAGAAAGTGCAATAAATACCGAGGAGGAGCTGGAGGTGGAGCAGAGCTGTGTGGCAGAGCTGAGACCCTCTGACTACCAGCTCCTGAAGATCTTCATCGTGCTGTAAGTTTGCTGAGGGTGCAGGGAAGTTGGGGGGACACTGGGAATGTGTCTCAGTCTCAACTGGCTGTTTGACTTGTTCCTCTCCTCCCAGCATCTGTCTCCTGGTTGTGTCCTCCTCATACCTGGCATTCCGCATCTTCCGTCTGGAGCAGCAGCTCTGCTCTCTGAACCGGGATTACCTCTCCCGCGGGCACAGGAGGTGAGGGACCCTCAAGGACATCTTGGAACACACAGGTTGTGCCATGAGTGGAGGACTTGATGGAATGTGGGTGCAAAGAGGAATGGTTCCATGTCTAAGGAATGCTTTGTCCCTTATCCTGGGCCTGCTGTTGGGCTGCAGAACCCACAGTGCCATGTCCACACTGGAGGTGATCCCATCAACTGCTGATTTGAATGACTGGGAAGCCTCTGCTGTCCCTGAGACTCTGGAGCTTGGGAAGAAGTTTCCTCATTGGTTTGGGGCTGGCTCTCCAGTTTCAGGAAGCACCAGGACATCTCGTTGGAGCTGAGCTGTGCCTGGGGGCTAAGGCCATGGGCATCAGCGTGGGATGGACAGGAGGGGCATCTTCTTGGGCTGAGGACATCAGAAGGCACCAGGAAGGGATACAGAGTCTCTGCAGTCACTCATCCCATCTTACCCCACTCCCTGCTTGCAGGTGACCATTCCCCAGGTGCTGGCTGAGGATGGACACTGAGATGGTGGCATCCTGCCCACGGATCCCGGTGCTGTGTCTTCCCAGCCATGGCTGTTAAATGTGGTCTGGCTTTGCCTTGGCCAGTAAAATGGGACCAAGTATTTTCTCTCTTCCTTTGGGCACTCACTCCTGGTGGGACTTTTTCGCCAGGTTCTGGCCACCAGTGCCAACTCCCCATCCCACTGGAAACCTGTTTTCTCCCTGGGACACTGCTGTGCTGTAGCACCAGACAATGGCTCAGGGCTGCTGAGCACTTGGATCTTCCCTTAGGACTTGCTGCTAAAATGGATGCTGGTTTTTATTTCAGGCTTGGTTTTTTTCTTGTTAAAAGATTACCTTGGGCTCACCAGAAATCCCCAGAAATGTGGATGAGTTGCCACTGCTGCTCTGGGAGAACCCACCTGTTGTCCCTGTCTCAGTATCGCTAGGAATGTGCCTGGAGGAATGGCCCTGAGCACAGGGATCTGTGGGGATAGGGAGAAAGGGCCCACTAGCCCTGTGGGGTGTCATCTATCCCACACACAAGGGTGGGGGTAGAAGCCAGGGCTCCTCAGCCCTTCTCTCCTGGAGCACTGGGCTCAGAGAGGGGTCTGTGTGTGTTTGTGTGTCCCTTGCAAAGCACTTTAAGGTCCCCCAGACCAGGTGTCCTCGCTGGGGTCCACACCTGGTGCCGGTGGACTTCGTTAGTCCTGCTTGCCCCATTAAGATGTTGGAAAGGAGCCCACAGCTGGCACTGGAGACTGTCCCAGAGTGTAGAGTCTGTGCCCTGGTTTGTGTTTACCTTGTCACCACGTGGAGCTGAGTGCTGCAGGATCTGTCTCACAGGATTTGTTGCACAGCCCCCTGGAAGCACACTGGGGCGGCAGGTGATACCTGTGTGATTCCTTTAGGTTTTATTTCCTGTTTTTTTGGGAACTACAAGTGCTCACGGGCCAAATCTTGGCGCCCTGGGGAATAGCTCACTGCTCCCTCTGGGCTTGGAACGGCTTTTAAATGAAATGAAAATAAACCCAGGATTTTCTAGCACATCACTGTCTCTTACTAGCGTCCTGTACAGCGGTGCTAGGCTGTGAGCCCCAAAACCGGGCACCCCAAAATCTGTGCTGTCCCAGTGTCCCTTCAGGATGTGGGTGACATGGGGACCGCCCATCCTCTCATGGGAACAAAGGGACAGGGCGCTCCCGACCGAGGGGCCGAGGAGGTTCTTGCACTAGATGGCAGCAGAGACTGCAGGATGTGACGCGCTGGTGGCAGGGCCACCCTGGGGACAGCGGTGCCGGCCGAGGGAGCTGAGTTGCAGCCCCACCCTGCTGGGGTGGGCAAGGTGAGCCGCCTTCTTTCTCCTCCTCCTCTCTGCACATCCACAACCGAATTCCACTCCTTTCCCCGGCCTGGCCCATGCAGCAAAATGCATGAAAATGGCCCAACTTGAAAACCACTGGTGGCCTCTGGTTAAGTGGGGACAGGGGTGGTGTCACCTGTTTTGGGTGGGATTTAGCACCCGGAGGGTGCCTGAGGGGGATGGTCTGGTTTCTTCAAAGCCCTGGCATTATGGGCCTGTCAGAGCCTTTGATTCCGTGGGTGACCTGGAGGATGAAAGGCGCCATCCCGTCCCTGCCAGGGACTCACCCAGCTTGTTTACCCGGTAGAAATGGGTTTAGGGTTGTTTTTCCAGCAAACGAGTTGGTGTTTAGTGGGTCCAACCTCAAAGTGAGTCTCTTGGCTCCAAAAAGAGGTTTAGAGGTTGAGGACTGGAGTGGGGGGTTTGGTCTAATGTGCCCAGCCTGGTGTTTGTCGGGTGCTCCAACAGCAGGAGCTTGGAGTGCAGGGGTCCCTGTGCTGAACCTGAGCCAGGAATGCGGTCTCCTCTCAGGACTCTGGTTAAAGCCAGTGGTGGGACGAGCCATGGGTGCAGTGACATGTAGAAAGTTTGGAGGAGCACTGGGATGAACGCACAATGTGCTTTGGGGGGATCTCTGCTGCAGGGATGTGGTTGCAAGGCTCTGGTTTTGCTTCTTTGTTTCCCAGCTGGTGTCTGCCCGCCCAGTTTGGTGCATGTTGGCTCTCCCAGTGACACCCTGCTTGAGCCTATTTGCTTTTCTTTATGTAAGGAAATGCCACGTAAATGGCTCGGGTGCAGGGAATGCTCCTGGATGCTTACTTTGCTGGCCTGGAAACGGATGAGGAGCACAGGGCGGTGCTGGATGAGCACAGCCCTTCCCCTCAAATCTCCCTGGTGTTCCCCGTGTCACACCCACCATCCCATTTTCTGTCTTCCTCCCTCCCCAGCCCAAGCCAACCTCTAAAAATAGGACTGAGAGATCAAATCAGCCAAGGCAGCACTGTCAGATGGATGAGTCAGAGCCATCATGCTGTGACACTGCACCACAGCATTAGCAGGGACACCAAGGACTGGATGACGCCAGGAAGCACATGGTTTGGTCTGAGTTTTATTCGGGATTTGGGAGTGGCAGTGACATTGCTCTGGCAAAGCCCCTCAGAGTCCAAAGGGAATACCCTTCAATGAGTAGCTGGATGCTGTTCTGGCTCCAGCTGAGTGGGTTTTCCAGGGAGGACTGGTGCTGGAGGCTGCTTTCCTGTCCAGGCAGTGTTAGGAGGGAGGGGCCAGGCCCCAGTGCTGCCATGAGGGTGTTTTGGGGCAGCCTGAGCTATTTCTTGACTTTCACTTGGAGCAAGGGAAGCCCTCCATCCCCTCGGTGCTGTGCTCTGCACACACCGGTGGTGAAGAGCTCCAGGTTAAAAACAATCCCTCCTCAAGGGTTGTATTTAACTCGGATTTCCCTTCTCAGGTAGGGGTGTGGTTGCTCTGCTAGACACCACCTGAGCAACCTGCTCTTTGCTTCTCACCAGGTGAGAGATCATTCCTTATCCTGCAAAAACATCTCAGTTTAATTTTTATTTTCCACACTGCTAAGCCTGTCTTTAAGGAGAGGATCCACTCCAGGATCCCAGTCATCATCCAGCACGGGAAGAGAAGTTTCAGTTTTCTGAAGTGCATGAAGGACTTCAATGAGCCCACAGTTATCTTTGGCTTTTATACTTCAAACTCTGTCCTTTTGTTCTCCCTGGTGTTGTTTTATTTTTTTTTCTCACAATTAACAGAACTGGTTTTGTGTTAGAGGAGCGACCACTAACAAGGGTTGGGGAGCACTGATGAACTCTCCCCACACAGAGACAACCTAAAATCCTAATGAAAAACCCCAGACTTCAAAGAGTGAGTGTTGCTTTTCATCTCAGTTTTCTTTTCCTAGGATTGGCTTTCTCAGCTTCCTATTAATCTTCCAGCAGTTCAGAGTCAGGTTTTAATTTGCAATAGGAACAAGCAGGGGTGGGGAACCAAAAAAAGTCATCACTGTGTGTCCAAGGAGCACCTGGCTGATGAAAACTGACTTTGATTTTGCCCTGTTCTTAAATTAATTGTAGCATTTCCTTTGCAGTCTCATCTTTTTGCAGTGACATCTCAATGTCACATTTTCAGGGGTACAAAATCTTGGCTGCTAAATCCCACATTGCTCCAACACCACTAGCAGGAGGCACAAACTAGAACTGTCCACGATAAAGCACTCGGGGACTTGGGTTTAAAGAGCATTCGCTAAACCTGGCTTGGAAGGACAATGCCTGGAGGCAACTAAAGCTACCTAATGAGGGTGTGTTGCCTGCTGGGCACAGGTGGAGAAGTCTCTTTAGCAACCTGTTTCACCACAGCGATTACTGTAAAAATTTACCATGGAGAGGGTTTCTTTGAAAGCAAAGTGACTCTTGTCATTAGAAGTTGAAAGGCCGATGATTTCAAGAGGAGAATAAGGCTTTTCCTGGAGGGAATGGGGTGTTTGGGGGGTGTAGCCATGCTAGAAGGGTTACATTCTTTTTCTTTGGGACAATCCTGTGCATGGGCATCTCCCTCAGGCACTGGGGGTGCTGCCTCTTAGACTGGGAAGGCAGTTTTTGTGGGGCTGGAGGTGCATCCCCATCACTTCTGTGCCAGTTTCGTGATGAGAGCTTTCCACTCTGATCTCTTCTGCGTGATGTAGGAGGGGGTGAGGAGCTGCAGCAGAGGCTCCATTCGGCCCTGGAAGTAGCCGTGGCACAGAGCCTCAGTGTTGCAGATCACATACATCCCACAGTCGTAGCTGTTCTGCTGTGCCGGCGCCTTCTCCTCCACAAAGGTGGCTTTGCCCCCTCTTTTTCCCAGAAAGGCCTCCAGTTTCCCTGCCACTTGCTTGGCGTGGACAGAGTTGCATTTACTGTGGGAATCATAATGGGAGAAGCACTTCTTGTCCCTGAAATAAACCAGTAAGCTCCAGTGGGTGCCCCCAGCGGCCTGGCTGGAGTTATCATTGATAGGCAGGAACAGCAGCTCCTTGCAGTGAAGGTCCAGTGGCTGGAGGAATATGGCTATTTCTTCCTGACTAAGGGCACACTTGATGAACTGAGCCACCTCGGGGCTGATGAAACAAACACGGTGGCTGAACTCCTGGAACTGCTGGTTGGCGAAGTACTCGAAGGCAAAGCCGATGATGTGGTCGTTGAGCCAGTTTGGGGGCTCCAGGAGGGCCACGTCCGACTGCCTCAGCAGGCTGTCCATGTAGCTGAGAACCACGGGATCCATCCTGCGCTGCTCCAGGGAGCTGCCAGAGCTGCAGCAGAGAAAGGGAACATGGGTTGGGAACTGGATCACACCTGGGATGTGATACAGCCCAACAAACACCTCAAGCTCCTTCTCAGCAGCAGTAAGTGAGAGCCCAGGATTCCCCACCCAGATGGATATTTGCAGGACTATGAGCAGATGGAGAACACACAGTGTTGGGTTCAGCAGCAACCTACTGTGGCTCCAGTGAGATCAACCTTCCATCCTGAGGATCTGAACCTCACAACAAAGGAGTTTCAGAGCAGTTCCTTCCTGCCAGAAACCAGGAGTGATCCAGAAGTCAGGTGGTATTTGGGTGTCTCAGTGTTTTACCTGTGCAGTGACAAGCACTGGAGTTCTTTGCATCACTGGTATTCCCCTAAATAAAAACCTTTTTGGGCTCTCTGACAGACATATTGTCCCTTTCTCTGAGCACAGAGTGCCCCAGCTCTGTGCCAGAGGCATGACCTGTTCCAGGAGAACCTGCTGGGCCACCAGCAGAGGAGGCACAGCCTTGAGTAAGGAGTAACAAAGCAAGATGAGATCACAAACAAACCAGTTCCCGACCATGGGAATCTTTAGGACAACTCTCTGCATAGCCAGAATTTAGGAGATTTTCCATAGGGAAATTTGATTTAGAGCCTGTACCTACCCTGGTTTTCCTTTAGCTCTGACATCCTGCAGCCCTTACAGGCTCCTCAGTGCTGTGATGCATCCTCAGCCTCTAGCCCCTTTCCTGGCCATGACAGGGCTGGAAATGCCACAACTTGGGACAGGGGTGATATGAAGCTGATTTTGGCCTTACCCTTCCCTCCTCTGTCCCAAAGGCAGCATGAAAACATCTTCAGATTTCTGAAAGCCTCATGTGAAAGCTCAGAATGCTAAGATCTCTTTAATGATTTACTATAAATAAGTCACTTATTTTCCATCATGATAATGAGGAATGAAGCAAATGGACTTTCCTGTTAGGAAGAAGTAGATTCACACTCCTTATTGTGACATGAATCATGAGGAATAACCCTTCCTGGCCTGGGATGCATGAAGTAAGGGATTTATCACTCAAAAATCTTGGCAAGGTCCCCTGGCACGTGACAGGCAAGGAACAGAATGGATAAGCCATGGCTCATGTGCAACACATCGGAAGGAAGGGCCGCGGTGAGTGTTCGGGGCATGAAACAGCCAGTGAGCATTTACGTGTGGCTGGTGGATCCCAGAGATGCCGAGCAGCAGGAGTCACCAGAGGAAGGGAACAGCCCTTGTTTATGCTGAGCCAAACACAATGGTATTTGGACATGCTTCCGATCTTAATGAGCTTCAACTATTTCCAAGCTCGTGGTGCAAACCCTTATAGTATAAAAACAAGAAATCCAAATGGAATCCCAGTAACTCCTCAGCCTGCCCAAAGATAGCCTGGTTTAAAGATCTGAACATGCTCCAAAGATCCTGTTTGGGGGTTTAATGTGGGCACTGCTGAAATACTTCTGGTATGCCCTAAATTGTGTTCTTTCTGCTTCATCTTTTCCTGGACATGTAGAAGTTCAGCCAATAGTTTTCCAGTCCAAATGGGACTAAGGGCAAGGGAAGTGTGTGTCCCCTGCTCTGTTAATTTTCCACTCATTGTGGTTTTTCTGTCGTGACATTTGGCAGGTTCCTCTAGTCAGGAAGGAGAGTGCAAGTGCTTAATTGCCACTAGCTACTACTTTTAATTTTGTTGCCATCTGGTATTTGTGAAACTGCCTGTGAGTTCTGCGGGATGACTCACCACGTGCAGCTCCAAGGAAAACCCTTGGGAGGCTCCCTCAGAGCCAAGTCAGGTAAGCAGGAAGGACCAAAACAAAGTGGTGGGGCTGTGAAAACCCACTGGTGAGGTGGCTTTGTGTGAGGGAACCTCCCATAAGAGCTAAAGATGGATCTGCAGAGGAGCCAGGACAAGCTTCTGAGGAGTGTTGAAATCCTGACGTGGATTGGGAGCAGCTCTGCTCAGCCCCAGCCAGAGCTCTCTTCCTGAAGGCTCAGGCACACTTTGTTCAGTTTCCATAAAAATAGGAATAAATACTGGCACAGGCCTGGAACATTTACTGGAGGTTGCCAACAAGTGTCTCGCTGGTTTGTTTTATTTGCATATTACTAGTTGGAATTTGTGCAAACTCCCTGGAATCCTCAGCTCCTCCAAGGGATTTCAGCTGCCCCATTTCCAATGCCGAGACGAAGAAAATGGGGAGAGAGAAAGGAGCATTTCAATACAAACACCATAATTTCATTTACAGATTTGAAAATGGTGCTTCAGCATCAATAGGGCAAGAGGTCAAGTTTCCCTCAGTTAAGTTATAATAATTTAACAAATCAGCTGCTGACATTAGTGTGAGTTCAGTCCGTAAATGGATGGGGCTCCTTTGTATCTGGACGCAAAGCAAAGCCTGTGTTTTTCAACACTTGAGAAAAAAAACACCCCAGAAACACCCTGTCATTTTCACACCATTAAGGATAACCCTCTGCAGGTAATTGTTGAAGGCACTTGAGAGCCAAAGGAAGAGACTCCTTCATAACTGAGCATAAAAAGGCAGTGACAGAGCAAAGGGAATGTGAACTAAGGATAAATCAGATTCCTAGAGTCTATTTTAATAAATTAAAGGTGTTAAGAACCTCCAGAGTGAATAGTATTAGGTGACACGTCACTAGAGTTCTGTTCCTAATTTAAAGAACATGGAGGTACATAGGAAAACAAAGAATCCAGACTTTATCAGGGAGCAGAAGAAGGTTTTGACTTTTAAAGATCAAGAGTACAGTAATTTCACGAATACAAGCCACAGCAATTTGACAAAAATTTTGGTGGAAACCCGGAAGTGCGGCTAATAGTCAGGGGGAGGACGGGGGAGGGGGCGCCGCCATTGCCGCGGCCCGGGGAGGGGGGGGAAAGTGCGCGCCGCCATTGCCGCGGCTCGGGGAGGCGACGGGGGCCCTGCGCTGCCATTGCCGCGGCTCGGGAAGGAGGCGGGGTGCTTTGTCCGCGCCCGCATCTGGCGCCACGGGCGCGGGAAAGCTCCGTCCCCGCCCGCCGCCGCTGCCGTAGGAGCGGGGGAAGCTCCGTCCCTGCCTGCCACCGCGGGGCAGCGCCGACCCGGGGTGACCGAGCCCAGTGGCAGCGGCGGGTGGCCCCGAGCCCAGTGGCAGTGGCGGCCGGCCCCGAGCGGCAGCACCGGGCTGGGCCACCTGGCCCCGTCGGCAGCCCCTAGCGGGCCGAGCCTGCACAGCCTTAGCTCAGCCAGTAAACCCCGCCCTCCCACGGTTCTGTTACTAATTGCACACGGGTCCTCGCTGCGAACGACAGAGTGGCTTATATTCGTGTGCGGCTTATCTATGGACAAAAACCGAAATATTTGCCAACGCCCAGAGATGCGGCTTATACTCAGTGCGGCTTGTATTCGTGAATTTACTGTAAACGACCTTATGGTTTAACTTTTTATTCACTTTTTCTGGAAATACGGGGTTTAGATACAATGTCTGGATAGTTGGTAATGGAGCAAGAGCAGACAAGGAACATTAATTTCTATTTGTCAATAAGAGCCAGGCTGAGTGACACCTGAATCTCTGGACTTATGTGTTTCCTGACAGAGCCAGAGGAGAAACTCAAGGAAAATTAAACAACTCAACCAGAATGGAAGCGTACTTGTCTTCTTTTTAGTTAAATATAAATAATCTCTCTGCTGCTGTAGGTTATAATTCCTATATGATACAAGAACATCCCACTTCTGAAGGTTCAGCAGGCCATGAGTGCTGAAATCAGAGGAAAATACTCCAAGTCTGTACTCACTATGCCCAAACTTCTCTGTTCTGGACAAATTCCCCAAACCAGAGACTCTACAACCAAACTCAGAAACTTTCTTGGTGTCACAGCATCTCCCAGGGCACAAAACCAAGAGCCATAGGAACAACACGCAATGGGTTTTGCTCCCCAGGATGGGGTTTGACCAAAACCTGGAGTTTAACAGGAAAAAACCCTCAGCGACCAGAACGCCTGAGGATGAGCGATGGTACCGGGAATGTCCCAGAGGTGCCGGTGGGATCCCAGCTCAGATCCTAACCCGAATGCCATGCACTCATCTCTCACCTCCCACAGAAAGGGTCTCATCCAGGGAGCAGTAGGAAGCACAGGGAGGGAATATAACTTACCTGAAAGACCTGGAGGTCACAGGAGTTTGGTCAGGAGTGGGAATTCGGTCAGGGTTAGCGATTCGGGGTGTCCCGCGCCCCGCGGAGGCGCTGCCCCCGAGCGTCTCCCGGCGCTCAGACCAGAGCCGGCAGCCCCGCAGGACCTCGCTCATCCCATCGCTGCTGCTACGTGAACCAACGGGAATTACGGGCAAGGAGAGACTGCACCCGGGCCAGGGCCTGGCTGGGGTGGGAGCAGGAACCACCCACAGCACCGCGGCACACCTCCACTCCTTTGCCCATTTTACCCTTTTTTCCCCTTAAAACGCAGGCTTGAAGCCTCCGGGCCCGAGGCCGGCCAGCACCGACCTCCGACGGCTGCGGCCGGTGCGACCCCCAGGCATGGCGCCCAGCGCCGAGACCTTACCGGCACCATGTCCCACCGTGCCTCCCCGTTTTCCTCCCGTGTCCCCTCCCGAGTTCCCCCAGGTCTCGCCCGCCGCCGCCGCAGCTCGGTTACCGTGCGCTGCCGTAAAGCGTCTGCGTCGTAACGACAAGGGGCCGTATCAGGGGGCGTGTCCGGGGCGTGTCCATAGCGGGGCGGGACTCCCGCCTCCGCCCCGCCCTCCTCCGTCCCTCCGCCGGGCGGGCGAGAGAGGGCGGCGCGCGCGCGCGGGCAGTCGGGCAGCGCCCGGGCGGCGGCGGTGGCGGGAGCGGCCGTTCGCACCCCTCCTTCCCGGGACCCCTCTCAGCACCGATCCCCGGGACTCCCGGACCTCCCTCAGCACCGATCCCCCCTCAGCCTCGACCCCCAGGACCCTCCTCGGCACCGACCCTTGGGACACTCCTCAGCACCGACCCTCCTCATCACAGACCCCCGGTACCTCTATTCATAACCGACCTCCTTCAGCCAGCGACCCTCGGGATCCCTCACAGCGGCGGCGGCGGCTGCGGGCGAGGGATGCGCCGCGCCCCGACACCCAGGTAAACGGCGGCGGCGGGGAGCGGAGCGGGGCGGGGGCCTCCGGTGCGCACGTGAGGTGGGAGCGGTGGGGCGGGGGTCGTGAGGCGAACCCCTCCGGAGCATCGCCAGCCCGTCGGGAGTCTTTGTTCGGCGGAGCAGGGCGAGTCTCCCCGGCGTCGTGGGGTCTGCCCGGTGTGGCGGAGTCCCCCCGTGGGGCGGTGTGGGATCCTCCCCGCCCGAGCCGCCCCCGCTGGGTGCGCGGTGCGGGGCAGCCCCGCGCCCCCCCCCCACGCCCGGGGCTTCACCGCCCGGTGCCGCTCACCCCCATCTCGGGTGGCTGGGTTGGACACCCAGAACATGGAAAAAACAGCCGGGTGGGAGGAGATTTACCTCAGAGGCGTCCCCAGTATCACCCGTGGGGCCGTGGGCTGCAGCCCTGATGTGGCGGTAGCCCTGAGGCCGCGGCTATTGCACATCGCGGCAGGAGCGGGTCGCGATCGCCGCGGACGCCCCGTGGCTCCGGCACCCCGGAACGCCACGCAGAGCCATTCCCGAGCAGCCCTCAGCCATTCCCACCCGGCGGAACGAGCTGTACCTGCATTTCCTTAGTGCAGTGCTGGACTTCACGGCAGTTCCCACCCTGGCACGCCGGACCCCTGTGGGAGCACTGCTTCTCCGAAGGTTAAAACAGTCGATATTTCTTTCTGGAATTTTCCTAAACGTAGCCAAAACGGCCTTTGCTTTATCCCCTCCGACGTGACCTGCGCTAGGACCTGCCGTGAGTTCCGAGCCGGGCGTTTTGCCGCCCTTCTGCTTCTCGATCGGCTTCCTCCTCCTCCATTTACGTTTTCCTATCCCCAAATCCAGCCGACGTTGATAAAGTGGGGAGCGTGAGCTCAGCAGAAATCATGGCTTTCCTATCCCTCGCTGCAGCGCGGTCCCTGCCCATCGGCAGATCAAAAAAATAATCACGTAGCGGCAGAGGAAGGAGATTTGCTGCTACAGGAGGAAAACCGGAGCGGTGTCTCGCTCAGTCGATAACCCAGCGCTGTAATAAATCGCTCTGTAGATTGCTAGGTGTAGAATTGGGTTTCTGACTGGCTCAAGTGCTTTCCTGACTCTTTTCCCATGGGACTGCTAGGAAATCACAGGGGAGCGTTGTGTTCCCATGGAGGGATGAATGGATGCTGCGGTGATGGGCTGTGAATCCTTAAGCACGACCTTACAAATCTGACCTTATCCGTAAACTCCGACTAGGTTAGAGCCTGGGCTAGGTTAGAGCCTGCGTTATCCCTGAAGAGCATCGTGTTTTCAGCCCCTTGCTCTACAGTCACACAATTTCCCCTATGTCCTTGAGTAAACTCCCCCAATTCAATGGCTTTTCTCATTTTTCATTTAATTGAAATAAGAGGGGTTTTCTATGCCTTTTTCTCTCACTAAGGCTCTCTCAGCCTTTGCCCTTCCTCCTCGCTGTAATTTTTGATCCCCAGGACTGTTTTGGAAGTTGTCAGTCAGGCTGCTGATGGCAGGGAAGGTAATTCAGCAGCCTGGCACACAACTGATAATGATTTTGTTTCCTGGGCTATTGATGATATGATGCAACTTCATATTTGTTTAATTTTTTCTTTATGTATTTATTGCAATCAGTGTATAACTCAGGCAGCTTTAGAGATTTTTCCTATGTGTTCAAAGGCCTGGTGTCCATCAGCAGTACTTGGAAAAAGCTTTACTGGAATTCATCATGTATTTAAAATGTAGATCTGTTTTGTGAAGTTATTTGTTCTGTGCATCCACTGCTCCTGTTATGATTTTTAAACTCCACATTTTAGCCTTTTCTTCCTTCTTATTTTGGGTGGGAAAGCTGCATTTTAAGATTAAAGGCATCAAATGCCTGACATAACTACTGCTGTTACAGCATCTTTCACAAACACCAGTACCAAACCACTCAGACAATCAAACCTTTGGGATCCTTTGCTAGGCAAATCTGAATGCTTAATGCCTAAATCATTTGTATCTGGGATGTTTGTGGTGCGTTTCACGAACATTGATCAGGTGTGCTGGAAAGCCCCTGAGAATGTGAAGCACCTGGGGTCGGGCACTTGGGAAACATGAAACCCAAGTTACCTGTGCAGCCTTAATTTAGCTTGTGTCAAGGTGTGGCTGGACGTGAAATCTTCATACCCTGCTTGGTTTCTGGGAAAAACAGTATTCTGCTCTGGATGGAAGGATGGATAGTTCCTTCACATGCCTGCAAGTCAACAGGGGGAGTACTGAGAGCACAGGGACACTGCTGATCCCTCCACTGGTTTTGCAGCTTGGCACCACCCAACTGGCAAGGAAGACCAGGGTTTGCCATCACATCCTTGGCACCACAGGTGTCCTGTAGTCCTGCAGCTTAAATACCTCAAGTCTGGAGAAACCAGGAGCAAACTTCCAGTGTCTGAAAGAGGTGTACAAGGAAGCTGGAGAGGGAATCTTCATCAGGAACTGTAGTTCCATGATCATGGGGAAAGGCTTCCCACTGCCAGAGAGCAGGGTTAGGTGAGATATTGGGAAGAAATGTTTGGCTGAGAGGATGATGAGGCCCTGGTACAGGTTGCCCAGAGAAACTGTGGCTGCCCCATCCCTGAAAGTGTTCCAGGCCAGGTTGGACAGGGCTTGGAGCAACCTGGGATAGTGGAAGGTTTCCCTGCATGGCAGAGGGTAGAAAAAGATCAGCTTTTAAGGTCCCTTCTAGCCCAAACCAGCCAGGGATTCTGTCATTGAAGTGTGACCAGAGAGTTTCTAAAATTGTTTGGGGTGGCTGTTTTTGGTGAGTGTTCATTTTCTGCCCAGTTCTAGTTCTTGCTCTAAACCGTGCAACTTTTGAACTCAATTCTTTTAAAAATACATTTATGAGGGAGCAAACAAGGTCGTTGAACCACTGGAAGCATCTTAGCTGGTCAAACTTGATTTCAGAAATTCCTGCGTCCCCTCGGTTTGTAAATAAAAGGGAATTTGCGTTCCCCCTTGCACGCGAAACACCGGGATTGGAGGCAGGTTTGTTCTGTTGTTGATGAAGCTCCCAGCCTAGGCCTGGACTCTGGCTTCCTGAGATGGGCTGGGTGCAGGTTTCAGCTTTGGAACATGGTGGGTTTTTCGTGTTGAGGTTTTAAAGAGCATCTGAAGTTCTCAGACTTTGTCCTGCATGCCGACATTTGCTTCACTTCCTCTCGAGTGAACGGGATTTCTTCCCTCTTGACAAAGTAAACATGAGCATAAATATTTAAAGGATCACGGCTCAAGTTTGCAAATTGGAGACTTTCTCTAGCATTCCTTTGGACAAAAGCAGTAGCATCAGAGGTTTGGGATGTGTCTGGGTACTTCCCTGCTATGGGGAGAAGCTTGGTAATTCTTTGGGCTTCATGTTGCAAAAATACTCTGCCATGTTTCAGGTAAAATGGCTGAGATTATCACAAAGCTTGGGTTTTTTATGGATTTTTAAGGACAAAATGCTGCTGATGGGATATCTATGGATCATTGGAATTGAGACTGTTTTTGTGGAATTTTATTTTTCTTTTACACAAGTCAAATTTTTCCATAGGTTTTGGGTATATGTGTGAAGGCACAGGTGTTCAGAGTTGAGACAATAGAAACCAAACATGTAAAACTCTTGCCAGATAATGGATAAAAACAGGAAAAAAAGGAAATGGAATAGTCTTTGTTTTCTTTGTTTGACTCTTTAATATAAAATCTCGTTGCCGTGTTTGACAGGTCAAACACTGTGGTGACATGTACATCTCGCTCCTGTGATTGTGTCGATGTCTTAACCTCCGTGTCTTGGAATTAAACTTGTAAACTTTTTTGTTGCGAAATTCAACAAACCACTTGAGCTCAGAAAATAGGAAAATTCAGGAGGAAAAGCTATTGAACATGGATTTTTAGAGTTGAACTAAATTTTGTGTCTGTTTTTAAAATATTATCAGGAGCTGCAGTTTTGTCAGAGCTTGCGGTAGCGTTATTCTGTCTGTGGGGGGGGAATCTCTGGATCTCTTTTTCACAAAAATCTTACAGGTGAGGTGAGAGTTCCATGCTTTGCCACAATGGCTTTTTATTCCTAACAAAACCCCCATGATGCTGCCTCTGATGGAGGAATGTAGGCTCACCTGGGTCAGAAGCGAACTCAAGAGGTCACTTGATCCAAAATCCTGCTCCCAGCAGGATTGTTTGCAAAGTCAAATTGGGCTCTTCATGGCTTTAGGTGTCTCATGTCAGTTGTTTTCCACCTGTGGTTTGAGGGCTGAGAAGGGAAATGAAGTGGTTGGGGCTGTATTAGGTAGGAAGTGTCCAAGTAGAATGAGATTATCCATGATCCACTGCTTGCAGAGTGTTGCCTTCCACTTGCAGCCCATTCCACTGCCGCTTCCCACTGCCTTTCCATGAGTTCATTAAGCTGGTCTAGTCACAAGCTCCAGTTGAAAGAGGATCTGGCCTGGCTGAAGTTAATTTTGGGAGGAGAGCAGTCAAAGTCCATTTGCTGGTAATCAGCATGAAACTGGCAAGTGGCTCCACAGTGTTTTGGTGGAAGCTCCTCAGAAAAATGAAATAAATAAAGCAAAATGAAATAAATAAATACCTGTGATTTGAGGATTAATGTTACTCTTCTGATTACTTTCTGCTGTTAAAGTCCTGTATTGCAGTTTCTCATTAGGCATGATGCATCCCTTTGGGGAAGGATGAGATGTCTCTTTGTGTAGGGCTCTCATACATCTTTGGCTGTTCACACCGTGCCAAACCATGGTTAGACAAAGCCATGGGTCATAGTTTTGGGCTCTGTTGGGGCTTTTTGTCAGCCCTTTTTTAGAGTTTTTCTAAGCTCATGAAGAGACAGAGCATGGTCTTCAGCCAGGTGGATATTCTTGCCAAATGAGATGGGGCTCAGGAGTGGAAAGGCTGTGGGGCACTGAGGATGCTCTGGGTAGGACGGCAGTGAGGCTGGGTCTGTCAATGCCATCACAGAAAGCAGACAGGAGCTCCAGGGGCTGATGAGGCAGCCAGTTATCCTGGGCAGATACACAGTGTGTCCAGCTTTGGGTATAAGTACTTACTTGTGCTGTCTTGGCATTAAGCATCCAGATACAAGCTTGAAGCTTGCTTGGACCCTTTGACATGTCTCTATATCCTCCCAAGGAATATTGATATTCCTTAGCTGGATCCTTTCTCTCTTGATGTGAGATCAGCACAGAAATCTCTGTGGAGAGCTCAGCTGTGTCTCATACAAGCTCTCATCTCACCTACAGAGATATGTTGCTTTTTTTTGCAGCTACATTCCTGACTTAAAACAAGATACAGGCATAGCTCTGCTGTAGTCTCCTGTCATCTCTCTATTTCGTGGTGTGCTTTTAAAGATCTCTTCCAGGTCCAGGAGAAAGTTTATGAAATCCCTGTTGGTGTTAAGGCCCCTAGGGATAGGCTGGCTCTATGTGTAGGTGGTTCCCTTTGAGGGGAGGGCTGGGCTGGACCCTTTCAACCCTGGTAGTTTTGGTGGTTCCAGCTGACTGCTCAGTTTCTCTTGGAAAAATAGTCTTGGTTTCCACCCCTGTGACTCGCAGAAGTTTCTGCAAATCCCTGTTAGGAGCAGCGGGGAGCAAAGCAGGGGACTGTCCCGCTTGGATGCTGCGTGAAGTAGCAAAGGAAAAATGTAGTTTAAAATAAACAAATGCTTTGGTTACCCTCTTTAAATTTGAAAATAGCCAAAATATGTGAGTTTCAATATAATTTTTGAGTCTTATTTGCTGGTCTCTTCACCTTTAATCACTTCTGGCATCCCAGATGACCTTGAATCCTAGAGTTACTCTTCGGATGTCCGTTCCAGGTCTTGGCTTTTATCCATCATGCACAGATAATCTGACAACCTCTGTGCTGTTTCTTAATAAAAATTATTTGGACTGTTTTATTTATTGCAAAACATGGCGTTCAAAAGGTAGAGGATCCTGGATATGCTGTATCATAGCTGAGCATTGATGGAAGAGGAGTGTTTAATCCAGACAGATCCATCTTTGGAAAACCTGAGCTTTAAAACCAGCTCAAACTATGAATGTTTTTGATAGAACGCCAAGAATTCTTTTATTGTATTCAGCATCTACATGGTTGGTTTTGAGGGATGAACTTAAAACAAGTTAAGTGAAAATATTTACTTTAGTAGACTTCCTTAACTCTACTGTCTTTTCATACTTCATGTAAATATATAGACCAAAATAAAAATTGTCCTAAATGTTGCCATTTAAACTTATATGACACTTGTCTGTAAACTGTTGGGTTGGTTTATGCTTGTTGGGTGCAGAGGACAGCCTCCCCTGGAATTACTAAATGATTTAATTGTTAAGGAATGTGGGCCCATTAGGCAAAAAGAAAAAAAAAAAGGACCGCAGTGGATCATTAGACATGTTGTGCTTGATTAAAACAATGCTGAGCAATTTTTAATGATTTTTTTTAAATAAACAGGTTTTTTGGAAGAGGGAGATTTTGTGGGTAAATAATCCTTCTGGGGGTTTCTTTGAGTGTAGAAGAGCTGGTCTCTGCTCTTTAATTCACCAATTGCTTCATAGATTGGCATCTTTACATGGAATTTGTTACTGCTGGTGGTGGCAAGGATGGCTGAACCACTCCAGCTCAACAAAGGGATTTGGAGAGATGTTTAAAAGCAGAACCATTGTTTCTTTTGCTTCTTTTCATCCAAAAATAAAGATCCAACCCTGCTGCTAAGGGATGTGGTGGCCCAGGCACCTCCCTTGGGATTTGAGCCCCACGTTTGTGGAGTGTGATGAAACATCTGGCTGAGCAGTGAGGGCACACTCTGGGTTTCCTCCTCCTGACCAGACTGTGGCACAAATAAATAACCTGCACAGGCAGGCACTGGCATTCCCTGTCAGCAGAGCTGGGGCGCCCATCGCTGCAGATAATCTTATCCAGAGGCACTTAGCCGTGCCTGGCAGGTAGGCAAGGAGATAGGAGGACAATGCAGAGCAGAGGTCAGGTTTGAGGTGCCTGCAGCAGATAATGAGGAATCTGAAGAGTTTTTCTCAACTATGAAGAGAATGAACTTTACCAAAAGCAATGGAGGAGTCTGCAGGGAGAATTGGATGAATCCACAAATCCTTTTGACGGTTGCTGCTTAACCTTGCTCAACTCCAGGGGTTTCCAAGTGCACCATGACTTGTCAGAGCACTTGTTTCAAAACATAGTTCCCTTCTCCAAATGCATCTCTGATCTCACTGCAATCCACAGGGATTTGATTAAGGAATTTATTAGCATTGATAAACATTAACAGCAGTATTTATTCTTATGTCTTTAATAAATAACTTGCTAAGAAAGAAGACTTGGCAGCTGTTGCCTGTTCCTTGCCCCACCAATTCTGTGGAAAAGACACGGATTTGTGCATTGTTCCAGGCTCCAATCTCTTTGTAATTCCAGGTGGGAGCTGCTGCCTTCCAATGTTTTGTTTCTGAGTTCAGCTGTTCTATGCTGTGTTTCTTCATTTATGTGATTGAAATGTTCCTCTAGTGCTATTGCTATTCATCTGGGGTGAATAATACAATAAATATGAGAAATGGGGTATGGAGGAAAAATGAGCACAAAGGTCCACTTCTGAGGGGTTGAGAATTCATTCTCCTACCTAAAAGGCTTTGTTGAAAAAAGGGGGAAAAAAATCCCTGCTGGAGGATTTTCCTGTTCCCACAGAGGGAAGGTGTGAATCTCACCCATGGTTTGCTGGCTCGGTTTTAGCAACATTAGGGGTTTCCTCCTGTTTTTTCTCTGCAGCTCAGCTACTTGAAGGCTGCTTTCATTTTTGTTTTGCTGGGGAAGATATGAAACCTGAGGAGCAAAAGCTAAATGAGATGTTTAATGCAGTTGTTGCAGTCTAAGGAGTGGCCCTGCGTGAAACTTTTTCAGTTGCAGACAAAACTCATTTGAAAACTCAGTCTGAAAGTAGCTCAGTCTGATATTCGTGGTTCAGACTGTGTGTTGGGGACATCTTGATCTTCTATCTTGTGTTGAGTCTATTTTTAATAAAAATGGAATCCTTGAGAGAATATCTCAGAAAAATAATTGGAAATTAAAACATGGAGACATGGATTTGCAGTGGTTTGGGTGCAGTTTTTCTGTGCATTTTGGAGTTTTTCTTCCCTGAGCACAGACTGTCCTCTGCACTGAGAAAGGTGTTGCGTTTTTTTTCTCTTCTTGTAGGACTGGATCAACTTTTCTGTTTTGTGAGCATTAATCTACATACTTTCTTTTCAGGTATGCTCTTCAGGGGCTGCGAGGGGGCAGGTATTCAAAAAACTTGAACAATTTTCCTTAGGTGAAGAATCATTACAGGTTCAGGTGCTGCCATTATTAGCAAGACTCCTGCCAGCTGCAGTTTAATTTTCTAAATGTCTAAATGTTGAAATTCCAGGTTGTTACACAAGTATGTGTGTTGGTGTGCTTTGAGAGGCTGGAACTCTGGACTGCTGGGATAATTCTTAGCTAAAGACATTGATGGATTTGAAGAGAATGTCAGACTGGGAAATTAATTACCAAAATCATAAAAAAATTCAACCTGTTTGGTTTCTAATGTAATGTGACCCCATGTCATGTGGGTGCAAAATTTTTGTAAAGCTGTGAAGTCAAGTGGGAGAATTGAGCAGAAAATATTGGCTTAGCGAGCTGGTGCACAGCAGGAAACCTTTAGATGCTTGTCCTGGTGGGCATCTTCTTTAGGAGCAACCCATGGTGGCCTTGGGATCTTGGGGATGGAAGAAGCAGCATAGAAGAAAACAAAACTCAAAACTAACCAGGGAAATTCCTCTGGTTTAGTTTTGGTTTTTTAGTATCATTCTTTAGGGAAGACTGAGGTGGAAGGTGCCATGGTGGCACTGAGGACCTGGGTTAGGCCAAATTAGACCTGAGATCATCCTGTGTGTTTTTGCTGGTGTTGCTGGGATCTTCTGCTTCATCCTGTGCTTCCTGGTGCTCAGCAGCTCTGAAAATCTGGACCTGAACTGCATTTTGGGGGGTTGTTTTGGCTTTAGTGGTTTTTGTTCTTGCTACTGGTGTAGTAGGTTTTTTTGTTTGCTTTTTTTTCCCCCTTAGTACCTAAAAATGCCCCCATCTCTGTTCACCTGGTGGGAATCACCTATTGTAGAGGCAAGTAGGGAAGCAGAATCTCTGTGGTGGCATTTGCTTGCTGATAGGAGTATTTTTTTAATGCATTTCCTTTCCTCATTCTCAACATGCCTTTTAATTCCTCAAGTAAAAAAGTGTGGGGTGTTTGGTGCATGTACTGAAATCCGTGGGGGAATCTTGGGTGACTGAATTTGGGGTGGGCAGCTGTGCAGCTGTGTGTTATTTTAAGGAAAACAAGTATTTTGCTTATGTTACAAAGTACTGCTGAGGGATTCGTGTTGCAGGTGAAATTTTGGGTTACCTTCTTCACTCACCATAAAAATTATCAATACTCATTTGATCTTGCTTTTTCAAATCTTAAACCTTTTGTTGTTCTGAAACTGTTGATTTTTGGGCAAAAACAATACAAGGCAGTCACTGTGGTCTGCAGGGTGGGGCTTGGAAAGGTCTTGTTGCTGATTCCCTTCACTGGGAAGGGCTAATTATAGAGACAAACTGGGGAAGGAAGAGAACAGGGTCAATTAGAGCATCCAGCGCAGTTTCCTTTAAATTAGAGGTTGGGCTGGAAAGATAAAAAAAAGCAAACCCCAGCGTTAAAGAGGCACAGAGTGAGACCTGAAATACTCCAGTGCACAGCAAGCTCAGCAGCTACAGCAGATGTCCTGCAGTTTCAATCTGAAATAAAAAACGTGTTGAATTAGGAGTTTTATTGCCAGAATTACCAAACTGAGCTGAAAAGACAGAGGAGATCTCGCTACTGTTTTTATTCTTTAATATTTTTTATTCTTTTGTCTTGCATTAGGTTGAGATAGTGAATGAAGCAAAAAAGTACCTTGTCCCTAATGGATAAAATGGATTTTGTGGGGAAAAAGGAATTGGTTTTAAGTTTTTAATGTTCAGAATGTTATATTTTCATAAAAAGACTACCTGCATCTTTGTACACATAACATGGATCAGTTTTGTACATGTTTTATTGCTTGTTGGAGAGGCCAGTAGGGCTGAACTTTTTCTTGGAGCTGTCTTGCGGGTTTAGAAGTTTTATTCCCTGCATTTCTGTATAAGCTCACTGGGATTAGAGGACACAGTATTGAAGATATGGTGCAGACATGGTACAAGCTCTGGGCTCAGAGCTCTGAACGTGTGGAAAGCAATAAACCCCAATGCCAACTGGAATTCATGCAAGTCATTGAAAAACCAGAAGAGCTTTTATGGTGCTCTTCCCGCATGATCCTCTCAGTCCCTTAATACCCCCTTGCCTCAGTTTTTAGGGTAAAGACACGGTTGGTAGATCCTCTCCACGTCTGCCAAGTATATTTGTTTCCCCTTTGCCGGATCGCCTGCCTGGCAGCGTGCAATCATGGGAAATTGCTGTGCACAAAGGGAGATTGCAGAGCAGGGAGAAAAATCCCATCGTTTCATCTGAACGTTTCAATGCAGATTGGCCAATTCCTTCTGCTGGTGGCGTGACTCATCCTGGGCTTCCTCACTGGAGGCCACCACTGGCAGGGCATCAAAGGAGCAGCCCGCGCTTCCAGACTGGAGCTGAACCAGGATCTTCCTGGAGCAAGGGCTGTTTGTCTGGTCCTGGGATCTCTCGATGTACAGAAGGTGGTGAGATGCTCCCAGATCTCGTGGGAATTGGTGGTAATTTTGCTGAATTCATGTTGAGGGTAAGAAGGGTTTCTTCTTGCTGCTTTGAGCAAGGCACGTGCCTCTCCAGAGGGTCCTGCCCAGCTGGGGATGGGCTGGGAAAGGCCCTTTGAGGTCAATGACACAGCCAGCAGAACAGTTTGTTCACTTCTGGTTTCTTGGGTAGAGCTGATATGCAGAGTTTTAGTGTGGCAGTTAGGAAATTCTTCAGCTAGGGAGGAAATTTTTAGTTCAATTTTTCCTGAGGGCAAAGGTAGAGGTACTCTTTGCTTAAGGCTGTGGTGCAGCACAGACTGACTCCTGCTCTCCTCTCCTTCGTTCTCCTAGTAAAACTGACAATGTAAATGCTTCTCCCTTGTTTTTTGTTCAACCAACTTATCTCTAAATCTTTGAAAAACTATTTTTTTTTAAATTAGGAGCAAAGACTGTGAGCAGCTCTGCCAAGTTTAGGATTGTGCCACCAGGACCTAGGGGAGCCTGCAGGATGTCACTGGTGGTTTGGTGTGAGAACACCCTCATGAGTTGTACTCTTATTTTAGGGACTTTTTTCCAATTGAAAGGCACTATCAAATGTTTTGTAGGGTTTCTAATATTATTTTTTAAATTATTTACAGTGTTAAATAGTATTTTTAGGCTTTTTCTACCTTTTTTATTGTATTATCTGTGTGCCCAAATGACAGTCCCAGGTCTCTTGTGAAGCTATGAACACTTACTGTTTGAGGTGGATCCGTAAGGTCTATCAAGGAGATGTAGGTCTTGGCACACCCACAGCCTTGGCTGTGGGATATTCCTCATTTGTAGGTGTCATGTAGGGGAGAGAAAAGCTGCAGAGAATATGAAAGTGATATATAAATATTTAGAACATGTTTCTGTCTGGCAGCAGACTCTTGGAATATCTTGAAAAGTGGTGATTTTCCTTCTGTTTTTTCATTCCTGAATAGGTTGAAACTGGAGATGAGCATCCTGAACTGGCAGAGGAGTCAACCTCTTGATAGCAATCCAGAGTTCTATGTGAGGAATAACTTGAGAGTATAGATTAAAAACACAAAGTTAATGCAGTGAGGATCTATTGGGATGCAAGAGAAGAGCATCAAAGTCATATAAAACAATGACTTTTGCTGCAATGTCCTGGCAGGTCAAGATTGTATTTCTCAGTTCAGAGGGAAGCTGCTGTGCTGGCTGGGATAAGTGCCTAGAAAGGGAACTTTAGCTCTTTTAATTTTTTTTTTTTTTAGGAGGAATTTAGCCTCCTCATTTTTTAATTTATACAGTGACATTCTGAATACCATATTGCTCTGATTCCTCTTTTGCTTCCGTTTCACGTACACGTTCCTCTCCTTGTGGTTATTGCATGTATGTGGCAGTGTCCGCAGCACACAGATGGGTTTATGGTTTTCATATCACCTCCTTGTTCTGCATCTGTCTCCTGCAATCCCTGGGGGTTTGGAGGGCTGCTACAATACTTACATTTCAGCATGTTTTCTAATTTTTTTTCACCTGCTGTCTGCGTGTCAGTCTGTTCTTTCCCTCCTTTTTTGTTGTGCAACATTTTGTCAACAATTTAGGGCATTTTAAAACAAAACTCCTTACTTTTTTTTGTAAAGTCATCAAATTGACATTTTTATTTCAGATTGTTTCCTGCAGAGCCCTGAGTGGATTTTTTCCCTGTGTCTAATGAGTCAGCACAACTGTTAAGCACGTGAAGCTTCACTGGTTGCAGAGTTCTGTTTTGCTGTTCAGTTTCTGAGTTAGCCCTTTAGCTAAGAGCACTTAAATGCAAAGTATTCCAACTTGTGATACACTTGGTGGATCTCAAGGCTGAGTTGAGTTTATTCCTAATTAAGATTTAAATGGTCACCTGTAGGTGGTTGTATGCAAAAACTGCCTAGAGAAACCCACTGCCACAGGTACGATGTGCTGAAGGAGATAATTATTTGCTAGGTCTGTGATTTTTAAGAGTCTCATTTAATTTTGAATGGATTCAGGTATCTGAATATGTTCAGTGTTGCTGCTGCTGTATTTTCTTCCCCCCTCAGCCTACTCAAGATGTTAGACCCAGCTTTAATTTTCACAGTTTCCTATGATTCTCAGTTAACCCTCTTCTCAGGAAATCGGTGGCTTCCTGCTGGCTATTTGTAGTTGCTGCTGGCCAGCTGAAGTGAGGTGATGTCTATGCACTGAAATATGATTAAACCCTTGGAAAGATTTGTTTGGTGCTACCAGGATGAGGGTTTTTGTGAGGCATTGTCGAGGTGAAAGCCCATGGCAGTGGCACTTCATTAATCTTATTTACCGGTGTTTGGAGAATATCTGATGTTATTGTCTGTTCCTTCATACGGAAAATCTAATCTCCACTTGAATTCGCCTTTGTAATAAGGCTCCTGCTTGATAAGTGAGTAGACAAATATTGGGGCCTTGCCACCGAGGGCTTTATCCTTCCCTGAGATAAAGTGGTTGGGCTCAAACGTAGGTTATTTATGCACAGACTTATCAGCATTCCTGAATTGCCCCTGTTGCACAGACCCAGCACTCGTGCCCCTAACAAAGCCAAATTTAGCTTGATGGCTTCTTCCCCAGACCAGGAATAAAATATTTTCCTGTTTTCCCACATGGCTGGGATTTCTGGCGCTGCCTATGGTGTGCATGCAGAAAATGCGTAAGGAATCCAATGTCTGTGGGCAGATCCCACATCAGGCCAGCCTTCCAGTGCCAGGGCTGAAATAAGTGCAGCCTGTTCCCTCGGCGCCTACGCGATCTGGCAACCTGGTGAGGAGGAGGAGGATGGCAAGGGTCAGAAGCAGATTGCTGCCCTTGCAAATAAAACCTCTCATTCATCCTGCAGTCCTGGAGGGGATCCTGGAGGTCCAGCACTTTCTGCCTTGGAATGGAACGAATGAGTCAAACTGCCCCAAACCTCAAAGCTTCAGTGGCACACAGGATTGGTGTCAGAAGGTGGCTGCTGTTAGAAAGAGGGAGAATAAGAATTATCTTTGGTTGGGTTGCTCTGAAGTGTCTTTGTGCCTTTCCAGAGTGTTGGTTATTATGATGTGGATTTTTTTGCTTTCTTGGTGAAAAAGTGGAGGGAAAATTTATTCCAGAGGTGGTCTTGTAGCTGATGGCAGGGAGCACTAGAATAGAGATGGCTGTACAGTTAATAGATGGAGGAGGTTTCTTCCTGTCCTTTTACAAAATTTCTGTTGAAACATTGTGTTATGGGAGAATTTTTTGCAAAATAACATCAAGATGCCCCTTGGACAGGTCCTCTTGTAACCTTTTAGAAAGCCAGCCCATGACATGGCTATGGTCAAGATGAATCTGAAAAAAAAACCTTTGAAGTTCTTTATCATATTACTGGAGATTAAGTATCTGTTCTCACTTCATCCTATTTCTGTATAAACTCATTAAACTGACCTTCTCTGCTTTATATTTCTCCTAATTCGTATTTTCAATGCCCTAATGGACTGTTTGGTAGCTTTGATGCTCATCTGATTGAATCATTCTTTGTGTTGGTTTATAATGGTGCTTCCATTTGCTCTGGTTGTGGTGTGGAGTGAAGGGAAACCTTGGAGACATAATGGGATGTTGAGAGAGAGGGGAGGGGGATGTAGGAGGCTGTAGTTGGACAAAATCAGTCCTGACCAGCATTTGCAGTCAGGTGGGACGTGCAAAGTAATCATCAACTTGTGTAATTTTGGTGGAGACAATTGAACATTCAATTTAAAGACATCAGTAAGTATCCATATGTTAATTTTGAAAGCTTCTTTGTGTCTGTGTCTTGCTTGGTTTTTCCTGTCATGCTCCTTTGAATGTTTGCAGAACGTGGGACTAAAACTGCCAAATATCTTGTTGGTCTTTGTCCAGTGATCATCTGCCTGTTGTTCACCTTAAACCTGAATTGGTGAGCAGAATACTTAGGCATGGAGAACACGAATGCTCTCCTTTGGAAATCTCCCCTAATCTTGATGTCAAATGCTTTGTAGGTGTCTGAGCCTGACAGGATTTCTGGTGTGACTGGCATCCACTTGACTCATTGGGACAAGTTAACCCCTTTTCTGCCAGCCTGATTCAAAGTCAAAGTCCCACATGGACGTGTTCAACCAGAGTTTTGGCAACTTGTACTGTTGGCATATAAAGTGTAACAATTACTTGCCATCCCTAGGAATGTTTTGAGTTGGGTGATTGTCTCCATGGTAAGCCCACCTCAGTTTTGACTTTCCTCATTCCCAAACATAGAAAGCAGTGACCAGATGATCACAGGGAAGGAGTGTTGAAGGATGTGACCTCCTCTGCAGGAATATGCTGTCCCTGTTACGTTTTTTTGGCTCAATCCAGTGCTTCTCATTTTCTTCTGAAAAACCAGCTTGTTGAACTTCCCCTAGTGACCCAAAACCCCTGAAAAAAACCCCAAAAACCCCTGAAGCCGACAGTAAAGGGCGACCTGAAAGGAGATGTCATGGAGGGCTGTGGCAAGGACCTGCTGGGATGCAGTTAATTGTTTTTATAAAATCAAATTAAAAGCATGCTTGCCACAGCTGCTCATTGGAGGTGCTGTTTTGATTTATGTTCTTGCTTCTTTTGCTGCTGAGATGAGACCCAACATGGCTGAATGATGAGGTTTGGGGGAATATGAGCCAAACAGATGCACTTCAGTAAATGAAACTTCAATCTTGGATTTGCTTAGCTCATTTCCTGATGTCATTACCTTATCCAGATGATGAATGTGCCTAGTGGTGGGATCCTACACTGAATACATTTTGAAATGTTTTTTTTTCACACTCCCTTCTGTGGCCCTCATCACACACCTCAGTTAATCCATTTCAGGCAGTTTCATTTCCATACCATATGTTCTTCAAGGTGTTTTGGAGGGATAATTATGTGGATATAATTTACTTTCCTGTGTGATGCCAAGATGTGCTCTGCTTTTCAGGTACAGGGGGAGGCACACGTGTCTCGTTGAAGTCTTGATGAGTTTCTGAAGGTTCTGTCTCCTGTTGTGTTTTAGAGGAGTCAGGAAGGACAAATGCAAGGACAAGGGGATCATGTACTCTGGAATGTTTCTTAACACTGACTTAACACCCTATCCTGCTAGTGGGATCTTCCTTAAAGAGCAACCATCTTTTCCATAACATTAATTTTTGGGGAAGGTAGGAATGTAAATATTGTGGTGAATTTAAGGGATTGAGGATCTTTCCTGCTCAAATCCCCGTAGCTAAGTGTTAAACTAAATTATAAAAGTGAATTATATACTCAGAGAAAGCCCAGTTTCTTTTGGGATTTTTCCTATCTAATAAATCGTGAAGAACAAACTCAGCTGCAATTGCCAAGGCTTCACCAATTTAGCCAAATTACTGGAGCAATGCACTGAAGTTGACAAATTCAACAGCATCTGGATGGTACTAAAAAAGCTGAAACCTTCATTCTTTAAACAAATCTGTTTTACCAGGGTCTTTGAGCAAAATTTGTTTCAGTTGATTTGTGTTAGAGGTGAACAGGTTGTCCTTGGACTACAGATGCTACTGATGTTTGGAGGAAAAACATACTCCATTTGATTATTTGGTAATTTAGGCTAGGAGATCTTTTTCTTGCACACTTCTATAGGGTTTGGGTTTTTTTAAACTGAATTTTGGTTTTTAAAATGATGATTGGAACCAGAATGGTGCAAACCAGAATGCCAGTATATTTTTTTAACTTGACAAAACAGTGCAGGAAGAACACTTATTTCCCACATAGGACTTATTTTTACTACTTTTGTAGGAGTTATGTCCTTTAATAGAAATTATGAATTCATGGTTGTAGTAGAGAAGAAATGTTTTGAAAACATGTCTGCTGATAATTAGCATTATAAAAGAGATTGAACAATTAAAAAGGGATGGTGTGTAATGGATGGTGTCCTTGCCCATGATGGGGTTGGAATGAGATGATTTCTAAGATCCCTTCCAACCCAAGCAATTCTGGGATTCTCTAATCACTGGGAGGAGCTTTATTCCATCAAATCTTTTGCTGTATTTTAGGCTGTTGAGGCTGAAACCTCTACCTAGTTATGTCAGGACTGTGGCTGGGATAAAAGTGATAAGGGAGACTTGCAAGGAGGGATGTCAATGGTTAGATGATAAATCAGCGAATCCCTTCAGTAGTAGCAGTTTGCAAGATGGAGATGCAGCATGTACTTTCCTCATGGCAATGTGAGAACCTGAGGTGACTTTTGATGAGAAGAATCCCAAACCAGCAGGTTATGGAATGTGAGGACAAGGAACTTGGTCTTGTCTTTCACTCTTCAATAAGTAAATAAAATTTTAAAAATCCCCATACCTCTATTTCAGAGGAACATGTTTTTAAAAGGGCAACAACCAAAAGCACTCATCCATTAAAAAATTACTCTCTAAACCTGATCATCCTTTAAAGGTCAGGGGTTAAGGATGTTTAAGTCAAATTGCTGATGAGTTTTACCACAGACTTCATTGGAAAGGCTCAAGAAAAGTGGAAAATCCCTGAGCCTCAGGTTTAAAGTCAGCAAGGACAAGCAGTAGAACAAATAGGTTCCTCTGTGTCTGTCAGACCCAAATCACTGACAGCACAAACACATTTATGTACTAAAATATCTGGGAAACTTTAGTTTGCTTTCTGCCTGCAGCCAGGATACAGAGAAGGGTAATAATCTGCTGTTTTTCTGCAGAAAGGGACTTTTGACAGAGGATGAAAGATAGCATAGCGTAGAATAGGAGTTTTCTGTCCTGAAAAGTCAGTTAAATCTCAGGTTTTGGGTCTGAATTGTGCTCTGTGATTCCTGTGCTAACCATATAGGTGGACATATGTTGGGGACAGAATTTTATGTACATTAGGATGGGCCTATTTTGAACAGATGGAACATTTCATATCATTTTATGTCTCATAAAATCTCCACACTAGTACAGACACTGTGAAAATATCAGGGATGGTAAAGAATTTGGGTCTATTTGGTCCTGTCTGAACACCAAGCAATAACGGGGCATTCATCTGACAAACCAAAACAAGCCCTCCAAACCTTTCTGCTGAGATCCCTGTGTCGTAGATTCCTTTTAAGGCACTTTGAATTTTTCCTTAGTGTATTTTGAAATTTACACACCTGTACATTCTTCCCACCGTGCTCCTGGCAACCACTAATCCCAGGAGTTCTGGCCCGTCGGACCCACGCTGTGTCTTCCTGTGCTTGATGAGAGCTGAGAGGTGGCATCTGCTCAGACACTCCAGTGGCTGCTGGCTGTGAGGCAGTGAGAGAGGGGATGGATTGTTGGATGTCATGGCCTCAGGCACCTGCCTGTTTGTGGCAGCTCTCTGTCCTAATGTTTCTAATTCTGCTAGTGAAATGGAGTGGAAGTAATTCCAAAACCCAATAGGTTTAATATTCTGGGTTTTTTTATTATTTTATTGATGTGTCTCCTTTTTGCCCCCCACCCCTCCCTGATCCATAATGACCTTGCTTTGCCTCCAGCAAGAAAATGGAACTAATTTTGTTGACTTGTCTTTTTAAATACTTGTTATTGGATTTACTTGACCTCTTTTTCTGCTGTGGAGAGTTGTGCTGGCTTTGTGCCAGTGGAATAATTTGTCCTAATCTGAAAGCGTTTGGTTAAAAGGATTTACTGGCCCCCTCCCCAGACTTCTGCTTTACATAAAATGATTCCTGGGGAACTTTGAGGTGTGTTGGTAGTTGGGGAGATGAATGTTTTGAAACAAATCCTTTGAGTATGAAAAAGATGAGACACATGCACAGGTCTGGAAATATTTCACCTGGAATATTTGCAATGTGGTGAATATGAATAAAAGATTTAATGGCTTGAGAGAAGTAAATGATGTAGTATTTTTAGATAGGATTTTTGCAGGTGCTTGTGAACTTCAGGGAGAGGTTTGTGTTATCATATTTTAGCAGAAAATATTTGGCAGAAAATACGGGTTCTCTTTTGTGATCAATGTTGCATTCTCCTAAACGTTTTGGAGTAATCCATATATTTTCTAAGTGAAGATGTGCTTGTGGAAAACCACCGAGATCTGGATATCTGGAGGGCCTGTCATTCCCATCTCAGTTGTCCTTCATGTAAATAAAAGGTGGAAATGAAGCCAGTTGTGTCACCTGAGCCCGTTCCACCGGGATCAGCATCGTGTTTCAGTTTCTCCAGATAATGCACGGCTGACCTTGGCTGTGTCCTGTCCCCTCCCAAGGGTGCGGATGCCAGGTTTAGGAATAGTTTCAAGCTTGTGGAACCTATTTGCTTGCTCATAATAATTTTTAGAGAGTTTCAAGAAATTATGTTTATAACCAGTTCTTTGCTGTGAGTTTGGTCACTGCAGAATTGTCTTTTTCAGTACTGATGGCACAGAAAGAATCTGAAATATACGTAATACTTTTTATTAAGAAAGAGCCTTAAAACCCAAGCGTTCTGCAGTTTTTTGAGGGATGTTTGTATCTCACCTCCTGTGTCAGGTGTAACCTATGGATTTCTGCACTAAGATAGGGAGCTCTCTGTGTGTTTCGTGGGATGGAGGTGCCTCTGCTTTTGCTTGAACATGGAAGAGAAAAATTGGGATGGACAGGTTGGCATGTGGTGGAAAGTAAAAGGTGAGAGGGCCCAATGACTTTCTCTGGGAATGACCCAGCAGCCAAAGCTTATACTCTTTCAATAATTATGGAATCACCTCAGACATGTTCAAAGGCGAGGTATCCCACGGGAGGCTTTAGGTTTAGAACAGGTTTTGTAGGAAATGAGCAGAGGAGTTGGAAAGGAGATGTCTCACATTGCACTGGGCACCCCGTTCAGGATAAGGGCGATTATCCGCCGCCTGCAATTAGGGCAAATCTGTCACTGGAGCCGCTTTGGGAGCGGCCGGTGGAAAATGCAGGAACAGATGTCAGAGCAGCAGTCTGGCAGACCTGGCTTAGAGGAGCTTCTCTTGCTCCCTGTGATGGTTCTGCTTGGGATGGGGAATTATCTTAGAGATGTTCAATATTGGACTGCTGCAATCTGTCATCTGATTTCTTCAGCCATCTGAGGATACCTGACCTCTCTCTGTGCTCTATGCTCTGGGGCTGTTTGTTTTCCCTTTGTTTTAATCTTCCCTTTTTGAGGATGGACCAGAGCAGAATTTCTTTTTCATAGCAGTGCTCTATCCTAATGAAAAATCATGCCTACCACTGGAAAAACATTGGAATGCTCACCCCCCCCACATCATACTCTGGATGGAAATATAATCCTAAAGACAAGAGAGGACACATGGAAGTACTGATAAAAAGCACATCCATTGTGCTAGTTTGAACATGCTCAGGTTTAACTTGTGCTCACTGGAGCACTGAAATCATTCCACTGCCGGTCCGGTGAATATTTTGATTTTTAGTGCTTGGTCTCTCAAGAAACCAGATCTTCAGCTGAGATGGGATAGTTTTTTTTCCCAGAGAATATAATGAGATACAGACTGTTTTCTTGATTGACTTAATTGCTACCTAATTGGATATATACAATGATTTATAAAATAATTTTATTTTCCAGAATGTGCTTTTGAATTTTATTTTCTCTGCAACCACATTTGTCTACTCCCCAAGTTTGCGTCAGGCTGTAGCTTGGCTGGGAGAGGTGGAGAGGTGGATGTTCTTATCCAGTGAAGAAATCCTGATCCCAGCTGTGATGTTGTTCCAGCTTTTGCGCCAAACAGGGAAGATTCAGATGAAATGCAGAGTCTGTGTATGTCTTCGTTCCCCAGTGTCATCTTAGTCCTTGTTTCTGTCTGTTCTTTGTGTTGGGTGTCTGTAGGGATGTACCTGTTTATGAACCTGTTTATGAGGTTTGGGAACCCCCAGAAACAGCTTCAAATAACCCAGAGGCACTATAAAATACATGTTTATTACAGCAGAATGCTGGGTCAGAGCATCTGATATAGATCTTTGATAATGTACTGCTTATTTCATTTTAAAAAGGTGAATTATAACATTCCTAATGGGTGTATTTGTTCCCTGATGGTGGTCATGAAACATCTCTGAATTTCTCCAGCCTCCAGTCAGTGTATCTGATCCACCAGGAAAAGCAATATCCTGAGGACCTTAAGGAGGAGCTGAATTTTCTTTGTCCAGGGCTTCAAGTTCTGCTCAGGTGAGACCCCACCTGCAGAGCTGCCTCCAACAGCAGAAGATCCTGGAGCTGCTGGAGCCACAGAGGAGGCCACAGAGATGCTCTGAGGGCTGGAGCCCCTCTTCTCTGGAACCAGGCTGGGAGAGGTCGGGATGTTCACCTGGAGAAGACTCCAGGGAGAGCTCAGAGCCCCTGCCAGTGCCTAAAGGGGCTCGAGGGGAGGAATTTGGGACAAGGAAATATTTCAATTAAATATTTTATTAGCTCCTGCCTTTTTTTTCTTTTTTTTTTTTTGCCTCTCTGTCTGATATCAATGTTTTCAAAGAACTACAAAGCCTGTGTTTCAGGTAGCTGCTAAGAACTATTTTTAGTGGAGCCGTCAGCTCTAATTTAAGAGATTTTTTTAGTACTTCTCACATTGTGAGGTGGCTTTTGTTTTTAGTTTCAAGTCCTTGATGCTTTCAGAACACTCTTCCTCAAGTTTAAAAGCCCCTCTTGTGTTGTGGCATTTGCCTGACAGTTTAATTTTCAGGTAGAATATGAAATATGTTTGTGGTTCATTTAAATCCAGCATCCTATTCTGGCTCTGGCTTGTAAATTATCATCATCTGTGGACTGAATATTTTTTATAAATATGGCCTCCTCCTGTTTGGTGTTTGTTTTTGTTTTGGGGTTTTTTGGGGTTTTTTTCCTTTGTAAGGTAACTAAGCCAGATCTGACAGTAAAGTTTTAATATTCTTTTCCCTTTGATCTTTGACAACACAATTCTTAGTGCTCTAAGATCTGTTCCTTGTACTGCATGAGCTGTGCAGAGAATCTGTAGGTTGCTATGGGCCTTAAATCAGTCTCTGGATAATAGAATCCTGCTCCTGCATGGACCAGGATGGTTTCGTGTTGGTGCTATGGGATTTTCAGTAGTTCTACATTGAAAAGAAACACTAATTCTGGAGGATTTTGAGCTGTTTGATTTAAAGGAGTGGAAGGTGCCTGTATGGTCTGGTTACAGAGATCAAATCCCTAAAATACATCGATTATTTATAAGTTATTTATATTCTGATAAAATCTTTAGATTATTAAATATCACTAAGCTGTTTGAGACACTGAACATAGAGAAGAGACAGATAACAAATGGCATCACCTCTTACTTAATATGGAACTAAATCCAGGCAGGAGCAGTCTCTTGATTTCCTGACAACACTGCAGCTCCTGCTGCTAAGGGCTGACCTTCATTGAATACAGAGAAGATGATTCTCTGTGGGGAAATGATTTCATTGCCCATGGAAAATGGGAAGGAGGTGCAAGGATGAGAGGCATCCGAAGGGTGAAGTTAGTTGAGGGTTGCCTTTGTTTAAGGAGGATTTAAAAGGATAAGGATGGGCTGGAGTGGAAGCTTTAGCTGTTTTGTTGGGGAAATTCAGACTTGGAGGAGAAGAAACCAGCAGCTGCAGGGGCACATGGCACTATAAGATTATGGACTCCCAAAAATAGCTTTATTTCCATTTAGATGCTTGAGTAAAGCTGGACTGTAGTGTTGCTTCAGAAGTAGGTGACTGAGCTAAAAAATTGGAGAATCAACCTTTTAAATTCTTGTTCAGTAACAGGTATGTTCTATCTAAAATGGGGAAAAAATGGGGTTTGTCTACTGCCCAGCCAGAGTTAATTTGTATGGTTCATTTTGATCTTGAACAGTAAATGTCCTCCCAGGAGGAAAGCTGGAATCTTCTTGGCAGAAGAGAAAGCTCATGGTTTGTGTTGGTTAGTCGCAGGTAATAATTCTTGTGAAATGCAATAAAATTGTGTAGGGAACACTGGAAAATTTTATTTGAAATGGACTGTTTGCCAAAAAGAATTTTCTGTGAGAAGGCTTTAAAACCATCCCTTCCTCACTATCAGTCATGGTCGGTAATCCTCCATAAAATGAGGAAAGGGAGAACATCAGTGACCACATTATTACATCTTCTCCTGGCACTGTTGCACTTTAATTTGACTTTACTCCTAAGCAGAATTATCTTCTCCATAATAACTTCAAAGCTCCTAACACTACAGGAAAAGCATCTGAAATTATTATTTGACCAAGTATTCAAAAATAACATAGTGACATTCAATTATGTAAATTGTCCCTAATTTTATATTTTTAAGGAAATGCAGCATAGGTGTTGTCACTTACGTAGTGATTTAATGTTTATTTTCTTGTGTTCATGGACTCCACAGTAAGCAAGGCTGAGGTGTCCATGTTTGTCTTGGCTTGTGCTGGAAGTGGGTTGAATTTCCCAAGGACAGGGAATGTTGAGGAAGGATCCATGCTGAGGATCTGTAGGAGGACATGATTCTTTAATCCAACAAAATCCTTTGGCATGGATCTATACTGATATTTATCAGTATATTGATACATGTAGTTGGTATAGATCAATATATATTTATATGGCAATATTCAAAATACTCTGCCATTTCATCATAAAAGTGAGAAATAATTTCTTGGTGATAACATAGAAAAATATTTTTTTATGACCTACCCTTTATTTCTGTTATCTTTGGAAACTTCCTGATGCAAATTTTGCACATGCCAATGAAGAATGTAAGCTCGTAATTAGTGCCTTGCCTGATCCACAGCCAGCCCTGCCTCAAATGATAGAGGCATGCAGGAAGATAGGTGCTCCCCAACATGTGGCACAATCCACAATCATTTGGTGGCATTTAGGTGCCAGCACAATGTATTTGTGCAGTTCTTGGTGCTTCTGTAAATGCTGCCTTTTGCTCAGCTGTTATCTCAAGCATGGTGCTTGCTGGAGCTGGAAGTGGTCCTGGAGTGCTCCACATCCTTCAGCGAGCTTCCTTTTCAGCATGACAATGCTCAGGCTGCTCCCACCACCTGCAGCATTAGGAGGAGAAGGATCCCTTGATTTCCCCAGGGTTTGTTCTCTGGGGCTCTTGAGCTCCTCTAGGGTAGAAACACCTTGTCCTTAATGCTGGTGTAATTCCTGAGCTCTCAAAAGGTAATTTCTGCAGCTATTTTGGGGCTGGAAGATGCTCCTTGGTGTGAATTCCTTTAGTCCTTGGCAACATTCATATACTTCATTTATAACAGCTTCAAAAATGCTTTTATTGTAAGTGCTGTTGGTTTTCAGGGTCTATATGTGAAATTTTAGCTGTGAACTAAAATACAAATAGCTGGGCACATGACTCTAGAGCTAAAAGGGAACTCCTGTGTCCATTTACAGTTTCTGCAGCAGTCTCTGTGCTCACTGGCTCTGCTTTGTGCCTGCATCTGTGTGGGGTTTGACAGTGATCTGTGTGTTTGGGATATCAACTCCAGATTTGTTTCCAGTCAGATTTTCAGAGGCTGAACTGCTCTGTGTCCACCTGGGAGGAGCAGATCCAACCAGTCAAGTTGGAAAATCTGATGTTTTGGCTGTTGATGTGAATAGAATTGCTGTGTTGGTGAGGGATGCTCTGTCTGAAGATGGTGCTGGAACCTGGAGTTAATCCAGGAAAACCTGAAGGGGCTGTAAATGTAATTCTATCAGTTTTATAAAAGACAGATTTTTCTTGGTGTTTGGAACAGGGTTGTCCCACCTCTGTCCACTGACTACTTCCTTAGTCATTAGAATCAGCAAAACATCTTGTAGCAAGGGTTTGTTTCCCTGCAGGACTCAGAACACTCAGGATACAGCAGGCTCTTCCTTAACTTCTGCCTTTTTGTTAATCCTTGTCATCCACTGACAGTTCTCATTAGTCATATAGGGAATATGGGAGCAGCAAATTAAGTTAAACAGGTGCTACCATTGCAACCTGAGAGAGGATACAGCAATTCATTTGAAGTTTTGTTTTTTTATTATTACTATTTTGTTGGTTTCTGAGGAAAAAAAAATCCGAGGGAGCAGCTGGAGGATCGCATTCTCTGTGTAGGGGCATGTTTTGGGAGAACAGAAGTGCTTCCAGAAGTCAAGAGTCAGTGACTCAAATCTGCAGCTCAAGAAAGAGGAACAATCTGGGGCAGGATTTTCTTTGCACTGTTTATTTGGATTTCCCAGCATCATGCAGAGATGCTGTGATGGAAGTGAAGATGGAAGTCACTTCTCCCATGCCTCAGTCAAGACCTCACCAAACTTTTTAGTAGCTCCTTTGTTTAATTTTCATTTCTTTGGCACCACCAATGGTGGGTCTGTGCTTTGGTAGCATCTCCAGCCAGTGAGGCAGGAGTCATGCAGGCAGGAACTTCATTCACTGCATAGCCCAGGTCAATTCCTTGGATGCTGATTCATTGCCTTCACAGAAAGTGCTTTGACTGCAAGGGAAAAAAGAAGTGATCCTGTTGTTATTCATGTCCTAATTCAGTTCCTCCTTCATCAGAAACGTTTGTAACATTTTAGGAGTAACTAATTTCACAACAGCTTTTCTTGCAAATTTTTTAGCTGGTTTTTTTGGGGGGTTTTTTTTTGAGTTTTTGCTTTGGTTTTTTGTTTGTTTTTTGGGGTTTGTTGGTTGGTTGGTTGTTTCTTTTTTTCCTTCCCATTTTCATTTTGTCTCAGCTGAAAGGTCTGGTAGAAGCTGAGAGATTTCCACAGGATATGCATCACCAAGGATGTGATGGATAGCAACATCCTCACACACCCCCAGTTTCTAGAAGAGGAACCACTGAGTGTCATACCATAGGGAAATACCAAAACCTCAAGAGAAGATGATTCCAGGCTCTGGAAGAGATTATTGTCCGCTGAGGGATTATTTTCCACTTCTTAATATCACTGTCTGATTAAAGCATGGGGGAACCAAGCCCATCTCTGAAAGAGAGGAGGAAACACTTCTGGTGTCCAGCAAGGAGCTCCCAGGTGCTGAACTGAAACTCAAGTGTCATCCTCCACTATAGAAGTGAACAGACAAGGAGGTGACAGAGTTGCTTAAATGGCTGAATAAACCAGAAAGACGCAGGGAAAATCAGTGTAATATGACTTGTATCAAATTTTTCAGGCCATAAAAAAGCTGTTGAGATCAGGAACAACTTAGAGAACATTTGCAACCTATTTTAGTTCCAGTGTGGGCAACTGTAGGTGTTTGGGAATGATTTACATAGGGTGAGCTGTGTCACTGCTTCTTTTGTGCTCTGGGAATCCCCCTAGGAGGCTGAGTAGGCATCTTTGGCTGTACAGGCATTTTTATTTCCAGAAATATGCCCTTCTGCTTGAGGCAGGATGGGTGACACTGACCAAGGGTTGACTCTCTGTTTAATACAGTTCTTGATAATAACAGCCAAATCCCAGTTTACAAATCTCACTTGGACTGTGGACATTGAGGATGTTAAAATCACTTGGGTTTGCAGGAAGTGAAAGGACACCAAATTTTTAGGTTCACTCACATTTGCCTTGAACTCTGAGCAAGACAAAGCTGGTTTAGCAAAGGAGAAGAATTTATTTCTTTCAAAGGAATTGGGACCAAATGGAAAATTTTAAGAACCCCCAAAAACAATCAGATGTGTCATTGGGATGTTGCTACCATTGCTTGTGTGTCTTTGCTGTTGGTGCCTGTGGGGTTTTGATTTGGCTTGGTGCAAAGTCCAGCAGGGTCCTGTGTTGCTGCAGAGCTTCTGGGAACGTGTCTCCACTTCTGCTTTTATTTTCTGGTGTAATTTAAGTTGTCTCCCTGCTTTGGAATCTTGCTTAGGTGCCTCAGTCAAGATAAACTGCTCTGAAATTCAGCCAAAAGACCTTTCTTCTGTATGTGGAACAATCCTGGAGTACTAATGGGTATTTTTTTCCCCCATCCCAGCTTATCTTCCTTTAAGAAGTAAATTTGAATTGTGATCACAAATCGAGTTGAAGACATCCCTGCTCGTTGCAGGAGGGTTGGACTAGATGACCTCTAAAGGTCTGTTCCAAAACAAACCTTTCTAAGATCTCTGTAATGTTTCCAAATCTTACTTTTCCTGTGATAGAACTTTTTCATTCTTTTGGATGAAAATAATTTTAGAGAAATGTTGCACCTCTCACCTTCCCCACACTAATACCTGGGTGCATAAATCTGTGTCTTGTGCACCATCCCCTCCTGCACTTGTACGCAAGGTTCTTTGAGAGGGGCCCACAAAGGTAATTAAGTCACAATAATTGTGTTTCTCTCCCATCAGCAAATAGTGGGAAGACAAAAATACAGTGAGCATGGAAAAGGAAGATGATAAAAGGAGAGGGTTAAGTGTTATGTAGATTCTGCAAGGAAATGACATGTGAAACAGTACAATGATAACCAAGAGGTTGAGCTTCCACCTGGGTATTCCTCCTGTGTGTAACTGGCACAGATGTGTCAATCTGGTGTCAGTTTTGATGTCACCAAGGTGTTATTTTGGGTACCACCAGCACAAGGCTGTTGGTGGAAACTTCCAGAGAGCTCTTGTGCCCATAGATTCAGATTAAACAGTGAAGTGTGTTTAGATTGGCATCTTCTTCATCAGATTTTATAAGTTTATACCAGGAATTATTGCCCTGCACAGTGTGTGTTGGGAGGTGCTGGTGGATGGATAAATCCAGGCTATACTGAGAACCAAACCCTGAGGATTGGAAAGGGGAGAAAGTTTCCCTGTTTCTGTAGTCTCTTGCCAGATTAGGGGATGTTATAATAAACTCAGTGAACTTTGCTTCCAGAATTGCCCCTTTAGCAGCCTCAATGCTGACACTGATCCCTGTTTTTTCCAAATCATTCGGTATTTGGCAAACTCTGCACATGATTTCAGGCTTTAGCTGTCACAGATTATTTATGCCGGGTTCAGATGCTTCCAGTGGACAGTTTGTTTTGGATTTTTGCCATGTGTTGCTAACGTCCCTGAAAATGAGCATATTGAGGCTGGTCTTTTTGAATGTGTATTAAACTGTGATCATATAGCAAAAGATCACACAGAATGTATCAACCAGTATTTACATGTTTAGTGTCTGTACAAAGCCTAATTGGCAATCAAAGTTTTAGTCTTTTTCTGTCAACCTGTTAATAATCAGATGATTATTGTCAGTTTTATCAGGACCCTCTGAACCTTCCCCTTGGAAATAGTAATTGATTTTGTTATGTAGGAAGACCCAAGTAATATAATTAATTTGTAACCATATTTGGAGATTGTGCTTTTTTATGTTGGAAATAAAATTATGTTTATGTAGTAAAATTGAGAAAAGTCGGTATTGAGGATTAATTTGAGACGAATCTTCATTCAAACATAGCAAATGTAAAAGGATATAGAAAATACTAGGTTGAAAGTATGTGGTCAGTGGTCTGGAGCCAGGCTGGGAGAGCTGGGGGTGCTCACCTGGAGGAGAGAGGACTCCAGGGAAACCTCAGAGCCCCTTCCAGTGCCTGAAAGGGCTGCTGGAGAGGGACTGAGGACAAAGGATGGAGGGATAGGACAAGGGGAAATGGCTTCCCATTGCCAGAGGGCAGGGTTAGATGGGGTGTTGGGAATGAATTCCTGTCTGGGAGGGTGGTGAGACCCTGGCACAGATTGCTCAGAGCAACTGTGGCTACCCCTGGATCCCTGCAAGTGTTCAAGGCCAGGTTGGATGGGGCTTGGAGCAACCTGGGATAGTGGAAGGTTTCCCAGCCCATGGTGGGGGTGGAATGAGATGAGCTCTAAAACATCTTCCAGCTCACACCATTCCATGATTCTGTGTTGACTTAAAATGCCGTAAATGTTTCCTTTTATAGGCACACAGAATCCATGAATTTTTGACCAGAGTGCTCCCAGGAGTTTGCAATAGGCAAAATGTATAAATTACTGAAGTGTAGCATCATTTTTATATGTCTTCCTGTAAATGTAAGCATATAGCAACTTGAAAGGCCTTCAATTAAAATAGCACGTAGAGCAAGTATTAAGGGGTAGCAAAATACAAACCTTGTGTAATTCTTTTCATGTTCCCATTTAATTTTGTATGTCTAAATGCAAAAATATTTATTTTTCAAGTCATAGAATAGCTAATACAACAGCCTGCTGGAATGGTGCTGTTAGGAGAGCCTTTTTCCCTGACATATGCCAATGACCTTAGGATGGATATTTCATTGCATTGTTTTCTCCAAAATGCTTTGGAACAGCTGACTGCATGCACAAGGTGTGTTGGATGCTGAGCCAGGGCCGGGCTCATGTGCAGCAGGGCACGGGAGACCACAACCAGTTAACTTCATTAACATTGCTTTGACTTCCCTCAACACTCTGAGCCATGTTTGGGATTGTTACCAGTAAACCCCATGGAACCCTTGGGATTTACAAGGCTCGATTTAACATCCCTTTGCTTTCTGATCTCCGAAACTTCTGGTCTTCGAGTGGTTTTGTGGGGAGGACTTGGCTTTTCTACATCCCTAGAATTGTTGAGGCTTTTAGCATCTCCATAGGGTTCACACTTGGCTTGCAACCCTGATGGATTCAAGTTGTTTGGATGCAGAAGGCACAGGTGTTTGTTGTTACCCATTCCATGCAGAATAAACATCTCTAGAGATGTTTGAGTGGGTGGGGTGCGGTGGCCTAGTGCTTTATAGTGTATTTATTGAGTGTGCAAGAGGGAGGAGGCAAAGTCAATTTGCTTAAGGTAACCAACTTAAAGTCCTGTTTGCACTTCTCACGTGAGTCAGCAGTCTTGGATATGCTCTGATACCATCAATAAAAATAGCCAGCCCTCTTGGCCTGAGCTTTGAAGTGAAATCTGGGTGAGGAATTACCGAGCTTAGCTCGAGTGGGGGGTTTGCTCTCCCCTTCTTGATGAAAGGCTGATGCTGGAGTTGCAGAGCAAGCCCAACCCAGAACTTCCCTGACATCATCCCTGTTGCATCTGTGCCTGCAGTAAAGCCATAGGAAAGCAGCTGGAATGCTTCCCAGTGTATAATGTATGTCCCGCTACCAAGCACTGCGCCATGAATCCCTGCCAGATGTATTTCACTGGGACACATTAATTTCTGTGTTTTGAAGTGCACGTGGCTGGGGATAATATACTTCATGAAATATTGGAGCAAGAAACAATACAGCATAAAATAGTGCTGTTCATTTGAGGGCCTCAGAAATGAAACAATTCTCCAGATCCCAGCCTTGGAGTGGCTGAAGGAGATGAGGGTGGTTGTACTTGGACTGAATCTGGATCTGGAAACCTGGGGGAGACTGCAGGAACAGGATGACTAATGAAATGCTTTCCCTGAGTACTCTGCTGAAGTTCTCTAAACCTGTTGTAGGTTTTGAGTTCATGGTATTTGACCCTTCTTGAGCATTTTGTTGATGCCATGAGGGAACTGTCATAGTTGTGAGGTCTTGCTCCAGTGGGGCAGTGCTCAGTGAAAAGCTCAATGTAACAAATAATGTTAGGATGTGCATCATGTAAACTTTAATCTGTATAAAGTCACTGCCACCTGATTGCCCAGATCCTGGTTCTGAGGGGACTGCTTTTCTCCCAGTTCACTTTTGTCTTTCTATTAGAGTAACTCTTAACATCTTCCAGGGCAGTTTGGAGTTTGTTAGGACTGGTGGAGAACTGGGGCTCTTTAACTCTGTATTTGCTATTATTTGGGGCTGCTGGTGGTGTGTTATCTTCTGGTAGTGGTGAAGTTTGAGAAATCAGCTACACATTTGGTGTTTCAGTGCCAGAGATATGGATTTGTTTGGTTTTAAGCAGTACAAAAGAAATAAAAAGTACAATGTTAAAGGAGTTGGTTGCAATAACTCATATCCCACTCTGGACATCTCTGGAAAAGGGTGACTTGGTAGGGGAAAAAGTGCTGCTGATGAAATCATCATGGGTTCAAAATCTTCTGGACAAGAAGGAAAGAGAGTTTATCTCCTCTTCACTGGCACAGGACTGTGAAAAAATGTATCTGTGGCCAGGTGTGCAGGGGAAGGTGACGGTTATTTTGGTTTAGCAGCTAAAATTTGTGGATGCTGAGTACCACGCACTCATGAGATGGATTCAGTGGTTGCTCACTGAATTTCACTGAAATTCAGAGAGTGTTTCTGATACCTCAGATTGGGGGCAAAAATAGCAAAAGCTTGAGGTGCTGTGGGAGCTGCATCTGAGCAGGGGGAGCCTATGTTGTGTGTGTAGTGTTTGAATGTTGAATACCTTTGTGTGCTACAACTTTGGGGTATTTGTAGGATAATACATAACCTGGTTTTATTGGTTTTTTTCAGCCCTGCTAACGTGATGACCTGACAAGATACAGCACAGTCCTGACTATGCAGCACGGGGACTGATGGGAAAGGATCCAATATGAGTGTAAATGATGTTGGAGGCAGACGACGCTTTGAGGATAGTGAGTACACGCTGCACATCTACCCCGGGAGCATCGCAGAGGGGACGATCTACTGCCCCATCACTGCCAGGAAAACGTCCACGGCTGCCGAGGTGATCGACTCGCTCATCAACAAACTCCAACTCGAGAAAACAAAATGCTACGTTTTGGCCGAAGTGAAGGAGTTTGGAGGGGAGGAATGGATCCTCAACCCCACAGACTGCCCGGTGCAGCGCATGATGCTGTGGCCGCGCATGGCGCTGGAGAACCGCATCAGTGGTGAGGATTATCGCTTCCTGCTGCGCGAGAAGAACCTGGATGGCTCCATCCACTATGGCAGCCTCCAGTCCTGGCTGCGGGTGACGGAGGAGCGCCGCAGGATGGTGGAGCGGGGCTTCCTCCCCCAGCCCCAGCAGAAGGACTACGATGACTTGTGTGGTCTGCCAGACCTGAATGAGAAAACACTCCTGGAAAACCTCCGAAACCGCTTCAAGCAGGAAAAAATCTACACCTATGTTGGCAGCATCCTCATTGTTATTAATCCTTTCAAGTTCCTACCTATTTATAACCCCAAGTATGTCAAGATGTACGATAACCATCAGCTGGGGAAGCTGGAGCCCCACATTTATGCTGTGGCAGATGTGGCTTACCATGCTATGCTCCAGAAGAAGAAGAACCAGTGCATCGTGATTTCAGGAGAGAGCGGCTCAGGAAAGACACAGAGCACCAACTTTCTGATTCATCACCTCACTGCCCTCAGCCAGAAGGGATTTGCCAGTGGAGTAGAACAGATTATTCTTGGAGCTGGCCCAGTGCTTGAGGTAAGATGGAAACGATAGTAGTGTAGAAACGTTTTAACAGTGAAAAAAACCCAAACCTGAGTAGTTGGGGTTTTATTGTGGCACTTACTCTGGGTTTCCTGATAAATACTGACAACAGCGTTAGCAATGAGAGAAGCGTGTTTCTCCACCTGTAGAATCCTACCTGCTTCCAAAAAAAAGAGGATAAAAATAAAAGTACAGTAGATGGCTTGCTGCCAGATTGGTTAATACTTTGTTTTCACTCAAATGTTTCTTAATGCTGGTTTATCTCAGTGGATTCTCAGTGAGAAAAGAGAATTATTAGTGGCCATTTTCTAGTATATTGAAAAGAGAATTCATTGCATACAATGTGTTGATAATGTTGTATTTATGAAGTTTCTGTGCACTCATCTTCTTTGAGCTGGGGAAGAAATCAAACATAACTTTCATGGTCAAAGTTGTGTTTTCTAACCATGAGTACTTGATTTGGCCACTTATTGGTTACTTTATGAGGACTCTTCCTGTGTATTAGAGGTTAGATAAACTGTGCCATCAACTCTTCAGGTATGAAACTCTGAAGTGGGATTACCAGCATTCATTAATTAATTAGTCTTGAGTTTGCCCCATAGCCTTTGAGATGGTTTTCCTTGGAATTGCCAGCTTTACTGGTTAGAATTTTGTTGGTTAAAATCCGTCTCCACATGGGTGATGTGTCAGCTTCAGCCATTCCGTTGTCCTTGGAAGCCATGATGTATGGAGATGGTTTGGTGGCTTGCATCCTCCCCTCTCCCTCTCTGTCTCCTCTCCATTTGCAATTAATTGTGGTTACTGCAGTGACTCACATTGGTGACCACATTAATTTCAGAAAACTGGTATGAAGACTATTGCATTCCACCTCCAGGCGTGTTATTCCACCTGCAATCCAGTTATTTATTTGAAACACTTCCATGCTCTTTAGTTTTGGATACATTATTTAATGTATTATGTTGGACCAAGGTAATTTTATGGTTCTCTTTAGCAGCATCAGAGAGAGCATCTCTGTCTAGGTTAGATTTCCAGAGGTGGAGAAGAGAGACCTCCATGAAAGGGAAGGTAGAAGGACATTTGGGGAATTTTTTTTTTCTTAGATTCTACTTTTCTCAGAAACAGGTTGTCTACTTGCTTGACTCTTGGAGGGAGAGAGGCATCACAAATGGTTTGCTGGGAATCCTGCTCTGGTGTTGTCCACTTACTTCTTCTGGGGACCATTGACAGAATGGTTTGGGGTGAAAGGGATCATCCCAATTCACCCCCTGCCATGGGCAGCAACACCTTCCTCTATCCCAGGTTGCTCCAAGCCCTGTCCAACCTGGCCTGGAACATTTCCAGGAAAGGGGCTTGGAGCTTCTCTGGGCAGCCTGTGCCAGGGCCTCCCCACCATCACAGAGAATTCCTTCCTAATTTTTAATATTCTTTTCCTTTAAAAAGCACCTTTGTAGTTCCTCTCCTTGATTCTCTTTCCACTAGGTGAGGTTGCTCAAAGCCCCAGTGTCTGGCAAGTTGTGTGTGTTGGGATGAGGTGGAGGGCAGGGATGTACTCCAGTCTTTTGTTTTCCTTTCACAAGATCTGCAGCTGTTTTAGAGGGAAAAAAATCCTGAATCATATCTGTTATATTTTTTTTGCTGTTGGAACAGAAGTTTGCATTCCTTCACTCTGGCAGCTGGATGGCTGCTGTTGTGCTTTGTCTGCTTCCAGACCTCTTAGAAAAGGTGGGGGTAATCCAGAATTTCTTCTGCTCTGCCAGCACCAGTCCCAAATAGTCACAAATCAGGCAGCCTGAAAGATAAAGTGGCTATATTTCTGCTTTTCCTTCTCTTCCTAGATTTTCCAAAGAAAGGGGTCTTCAGAGCAGAGCTTTGGGTTGCATTACTCTGCAAACCATTTGCAGATTTGACCTTTTGAGTTGTGGTTGAAATAAATTGAATAAACTCTGGAAGTTTAGATGCCAAACTTTTGGGGATTTTTCTTTTTCTTCTTTTCTTTTGTTCTTCTGTCCTCCAGACACCTTCTGCATTCCCTTTGCTTTCCCTTTGCATATTTAAGATCAGTGTTCAGCTCAGGTTTGTCTTTCAGAGGCAGTGATGCAGCTCTTTGTGCTGCAACTTCTGGTTTAGGCAATGGAGCAACCAACAGTTCACTTGGACCCATTGATCTCTTTCTCAGCTTGAAAAGTGCCTCTGGCAGGACAAGTGCATGGAACCTCCTGTTCCTGGGAATGCCTTTGCTGTCATGCTCGCACGGCAGGAGCAGAAGTGGAGCAAAATTAAGTTTTTGGGTTGTTTCTGTAGCTTCTCTGTTTTCCTAATTTATCTTTCTTGAACAGCTTTGGGCTATTGTTTGGGGTTTTTTGTTGTTGTTGCATGAGATTCCTGAGCCTTGTCCAAATTGGACTGTTGGGGACAGCTGTCAAGACAAGCTGTTACTCCCTCTAAACATGGTGACATCATTCACCAGTTGCACGTAGGTTAAGGTGTGTACTGAGACCAGGCGTGTCCTTTTAAAGAGTATTTGATGTAAATCCTATGGATTTTTGTTCTTCCTCTGCTGGGATCTAATAGGAAAATTTTGTTATAGTGGTGCTCCGTGGAATGTTTGCAATATGCTCCTTTTGGTGATATTTTAAAATATTTGCATGTTTATATATTATTTGTCATAAATTATATTCCTTAAATACATGCTAATTTTTCCAATAACAAGATTCAAATTTTTTTAGAACGTGTGATTTTCTTTATATTTTTCCTAAGTTTCTCCCCATTTTCCTTATAAAGCACATTTTGCTTTATTAAGAACTTGCTTCTTCTGCAGAGCTAAACCTATGAAAATTTTGTGCTCTAGCTCTCTTTAGTTTCAAGAATGAGCTTTTCAAAATCTATAATTTTGTGTAGTTAATTGAGGAAGAGTTCCATGTGCTGCACTTCCATTATGTTTCTGATTGATTCCATACAATACTTGAGGTGAAAACTTTTGTTCAGCTTAATGCTACATCAGGAATCCAGAGTGCCACACATCAACAAGATATTGAGGGGCTGGAGCTTGTGCAGGGAAGGGTCTGGAGCATCAGGAGCAACTGAGGGAGCTGGGGGGGCTCAGCCTGGAGAAAAGGAGGCTCAGCAATGACCTTCTGGCTCTCCCCAGCTCCCTGACAGGAGGGGGCAGCCAGATGGAGGTCAGGCTCTGCTCCCAGGGAACAAGGGAGAACAAGAGAGGAAGTGGCCTCAAGCTGTGCCAGGGGAGGTTTAGGTTGGAAAAATTTCTTCACACTGGAAAAGATGTGCCTTTGCCATCCCTGGAAGCATTCAAGGTTAGGTTGGAGAGGTTGCACAACCAGATCTAGTGGAAGGTGTTCCTTTCGAGGGCTGGGTGTTGGATTAGATGACCTTTGAAGTTCCCTTCTAATCCAAATCATGTCATGATTCAATTTGTGCTCCACCTGGAGAGCTGTGCTTTATCCCTGCAGGGATATTTTATCCCAGATCTAGGGAACTTGTTGATGTGAAGTTGAAATGGTGTTTTAAAACCCTGCTTTCTCTTTAATTAGATTAGCTAGAAACATCCAGATGAACTTTATGTTGGAATCCCAGCTTGTTTTTATGGACTGTAACCCTTTGAGGTGGGATGTGGATGGGTTCATCACCTTGTACTGTTACATGGTGCAGCCTGTGAGCATTCTCCTCCATCCTCCTGAACCATGCTTCAGCTTCCTGTGGAGCTCTGAATGCAAGTTAATTTATTACATTTTGCTAATTTCTTTTTCAATTCTGCATAAAACTGCAAAAGTAGGAAATTCCTCCCTGGTTTAGGTATGCCCAAAGGTCCTCAGACAGGTATTGGATGAACCTTGGTCTAAAGGAGTCTGCACCAGATTATTTGACCATTGGTCTCATTCTCAGCATCTCATTTGTCACAGGAGTACAGCCATTGCAGCTATACACAGCAGATGTGTTTTCTGAGCAGCTGTTTATTTGCCTTTTCAAACATCCCAGTGGGGATCTCTCAGAAAAAAAAGAAAAAAAAAGCCAAGAGCTGTGTTCCTGGGAGAGGCCTCGGAGCTCAGGCGGTGGCCAAGGGAAGCTGCTGCTGCCCTTCACAGCTGACATGCATCTGCAGCCTCTCTGCCAGAAAAAAAAAGAAATTGATTGCTTGAATTGCCTTGGAAAGAACTGCAGAGAGCTTTCTGTAGACTTGGCCCTGCTGTTTGCATTCCCAATGGTGGTAGTTTGCACAGCAACCTTAGGAATAGCAGCTGGAGTTGCTTTTAGGTTTCTGGAGCAGTATTGTGCAATGTGTGTCTTTTGCTTTTGTGGGTGAGGTCAGAGTTGCCACCTGAAGGCCTGGGAAGCTGAATGCCTTTATGTTTTCTTATTTCTTTAATCCTGATTATGTGGTTTTTAGAGGGAAATGCAAGCAGCATCTAGAAGATGTTCAATGTTATTTTCCAGGACTTTGTGCTTATGCACAGGGTCCTCCTAGCTGAATTCAGCCATGGCAGCTGGAGCTGAGGCCCTGCAAGGTGTGAGCAGAACGACTCCACACTGCTGGAACTGCAGTGGATACTGCTGAATGTTTCCAGAGCCAAACAAAGAGCCATTGAGTCGAGTTTAAAAAAATCAGTTCACTGAAATGATCAGGCGTGTCCTGGACTTCCAGTAGGTTTGGGTAGCATTGGACAACATGGGGAGCCCAAAGCTCCTTGTGCACATGGCCTCCAGTGCTTTGCCTGTGTGTGCTAGACCTGGAGTTATCCAGGTAAGACCCAGCTCCACTGGCAGATCCCACACTCTTAACTGGAACAAGGATAAGGGGATACTTGATTCATATAGGAGTTAGGTTACCATTATTTGCCTGTGAGAAGAGACATTTGCAAGCAGACCATATTTATATTTTTACCTGGAACAATGCATGGGATGCAGACTTCGACTATATTCCTTTTTTCCCCCTATTTCAGCTTGAAACAGTAGTAATGGGAAATAAAATTTAAGTATATTCACATTTTTGCCCCCTACTTGGAACAATATTAACAGGAATTAACCAAATTCCATTAAAATGGATTTAACAAAGAAATAGAATCTCTGATTCAGTTCATAATGTTCAGTTTCAGTACACTAATTTTTAAGTAATTAGGTAACTGATTTTATATAATTTTAAGTAAACAGTGTGGCTCTAGAAGTTTTATATCCACAACTTGGATTTACATGAAGGGGAGAGGGAAGATTTATTTTCTGCTCATTATTCACTTTTTGATCATTTTTAACCTACGATATGTGCAATTATCACAGCTCTGCCATCTGAGTTTGGGGTAGGTGTGTTCACAGCAGCCAGGCTTTTTTCCCTCTGCATTCTTGCCTCCCCAGTGCCTGAAAGGTTAGTGAGAGAGCAGCACACGGAGATTATCCAGCTGATGCCTAATGTGGGAAGAATTTGTGCAGGCCTGACACAAAGGACTCCCACAGCAAGGCTCAGGCACCAACTGATTTTCACCAACACTTGCAAAATGTTGGGATTCTTCAGCTGGGGGGGTTTTACAGTTTCAGGCTCTGTATCAAATAGCATCTTTTTCATCCCTATTTCTGGCACTGAATTATTCAATATTTTCACTGTAGAGTCTTTCTGCCATATCCAGATGGGCTGTATCAGTGCCTGAGTCTAATATTGTTAATATTTTTCATTATGTGCTCTCTTCAACAAATATTTCATTTTTTCAAAGTCCAGATTATTGCGCTTGAATGACAAAAATTGGTGTTTCTGCCCTGAGACGACAGTAGGGAGATGGATTTGTTATTAAAGCAGGTTTATATGAAGCTGCTCTTTCTCCTCCCTTAAGAATTAGGAGCTATTTTGTTTCCAGGCGGGAAATGACAGATAAACCCTGTCCTTGTTGGTAGGAGTGCTCACCTTGCAAGATATCCTGACTTTACAGACCTCTAGATAGCCAGACTTTATGGACCCCTAAGTATCAGGATCTCTGGCTATCCAGATTCTATAAATATATATCTGTATCTATACAATATCACTCTGAATCTGACCCTGGCAGGGACCATGTGTTCATGCAGATCCAGATGATGCTCAGCATTATATGGTATTAGAGAACATTTTACTTTCTTAACACCATTTTAGAAATATCTTTCTCTGTCTTACTCCACTAGTGTGTCTGTTACTTGAGTTTGTATTCAGCTTTTTTGGTAAAACTTGAGTATCAAGATACACATTTAACAAAACATGAGGGAAGTGCCCATTTTCTGACACTTTATTTTTAACTTTTTCTCTCTATTTATCAGATACTGTAATTATAATGTAGCATTTTGAAAAATATGTTTTCATTCAAAGATCATGTTGCTACAGTTCAATAAGGCTTCCATGAAGACTTAATAACCAAGACAAGAACTTTTAATCCCTAATGTACATAGGTAATACAGCACCATGTTTTTCTAGTCATGGAGTGAGAAGTTAATGCCTTAGTAGGGATTTTGTTCTCCCCCTCCCCTTCTCCCTGTCCAAATACAGGGTTTTTTGTTTTCAGGAGCATTTACTGAGACCCTTTTGACATTTTTGTGTCCGAGTAGCCTGTATCAGAGCAGACACGCTGGACTAGGTGCTGGGTGGGTGCCAGGTGGGTGCTGTGCTGCAGTCCTTGGTGGGGAACAGAAGAGCCTGCAAACAAGGAGCCTTTGTAGGACAGAGACTACACCTAGCTCTGGTGGTATCAGTTCGCAAATTTGGGCTTTTTAACGGTTTCTATCATTCCTGTGGCTTTTCTGGGTCCGGAATGTGAGTGCTGTCCCCTAAACACCTCTGGGAGAGCATTTGGGTTTGCTGCCTCAGGAGCAAATCCTTCTCCTGACTGGTCAATGACAGTGTCCTCCTGAGCTCAGAAAATTGTATCCCAGGGGAGCAGATACAATTTTCTGACTCAGTCCTGCATGTCTACAAGGGAGAGAGGTTCCCCTTCTTATTTATAGGGCAGGAATTGCTATTGGTAACATGACATTGTCACTTTTAGGGTGGGGACTCAGTGTGGTTAGTTATAGAAGGCACCACAGTGCTCTCCTGGTCCCACCTCCCTGCTCAGGCAGTGCCATTCCAGAGCACAGGATTGCGTCCAGACAGCTGTGTAATATCTCCAGTGAGAGATACTCCACAGCTTCTCTGGACAATCTGTTCCAGTGCCCCAATGACTTTGCCAAATCCAAGAGGAATCAGCTAAAAGAAGCAAGGCACTTCAGGAAGGCAGAGGCAGGGAGCTGCTCCAATCTGTTTGCTGTTTAAGGTTAAATATTACGTGGAGGTTAAGTTTAAGCTCGGCGGAGGACGGTGGAACAATCCTCTCCCAGTCCCACGTTGCACAAGTCTCGCAGGAGCTCATGGCAGCAATTCAGGGTAGGCAAATAAAATCATTGTTTGCCATGTTTGCGGAAGGGATCTGCCTTAACGGCGGCAGCAGATTGCAGCTCTCTTCTATTCCCTTAATTAAGATGGATGAGGGATAAACGTTGTGCCAGACGGTTGAGCCTTTGGCTTTGTCACTGTGATTGAGGATTTGGGCTTCTCTGGGCAGAGGCTGTGATAGGGAAGATGAAAGGACAAGCAGAATCTGAAGAGTTTATAACAGTGGAAACCTTTTGTAGATCATTTATTTTTAACATATAAAATACAAACCCCAAATTATGTCCATTTTGCGTCAGCAAGTTAACAAAGCTCTGTCTCCTTGGGTGGTTGGTGTCCCACCATCACTCCCTGGTCCTGTGAAACCTTGAACTGAAGACAAGCACCTCCTGTTTTGGAATGAAGAGCCATGGAGAGCGAGGTCTTCCTCCTGTCCAACAAGGATTGAAGGCTTCACCTCATCCTCATCCCAGTCCTGGGGGGACATGAGGCAGGGCAGGATGAGACTTGCCTGCTAGACCCACCACTTGCAGGCAGCTGTAGTTCAGGGATCTCCTAAATCTTCATCTAATAAGTCTGAATGGGTGTTTTTGAGGTCAGCTTCACTATCAATGACCATAAGGAAAACCTGAATAGAGGAAAAGATGTTACAGTATTGTTTAAGAGTCAAAATAATTAAAAATTTAGCATAGCACAAGGCAAATCAGGTTTGTTGGCAGTTATGAAAGACATTATTTATAGTTATAGAACATATGTATGTATATATATTTTTAAAAAGGAAAAAATGATAAGTTGAGCAATTTTTACCCATAACGTAATTTTTTTAAAAATCTAATTTTTTTTGGTCAGTGTTCTCCAGATCCACACCATTCTTATTTGAAAGGGGGAAATAAGAACAAAAGAATGTGGTTCCTGTACACTGACTTTGTGGTAGAGAGCAAAGATTTACTGATTGTCCCAAAATGGGCAGATTTACTTAAGGTTTTTAACTGAGAGAAAAATCTTGGCCAAGGATCTCTGTGAAGAATAACAAAGGAGAAGGAAAGCAGCTGGGTAAAAATGCTCAAGTCCAACATAAGGATAAAATAAACTTAATTTGCTTTATCACTGAGGAAATAACTTTTTTTTTTTTAAGAAATAACAGGTTTGGGGAGCAAAGTTCTGATTTGGTGGGTTGGTTGGGAGCTGTCCCCCAAATACTTATTGCTTGAGTGCTTTCCAAAGCAGAGCAGATCCAGACTTCACAAAGCATCTGACGTGCTTGGAGAAGAAATAGAAAATAAATAAATGAAGAAACAAAAGAAAAAGAGACAAAGCAGATTTCATGACACAAAATCCTTTTTTGAAGAACTAGTGCTCTCTGAGGATTCCAAATATTCTACATACATTCTAGTAGGTGTAAGGAGTACTCCTGAGTCTCTCCTGTGGGAAATTGTGGGGTTCAGTTGAGGGTTTTCTTCCTATATCTACAAAATGAATTATCCTTTAATTAAGGAGATTTGGAAAATAGTCCTGGAGAGCAGAAGATGCAGTATTTTTTTGTTGTTCAGCAAATACAGGTAGAGTGGTTTCTATCTGATGGAGATGGGGAAGATTTGGTGTTGTCTCCTTAAAACAACCTTCTCTACAAGGCTCATATCCACTTCTTCATTGAAAGGGGACTTTACAAACTCTGGAAATACACTTTTCTGGTTTAGTTTAAGGCTCTTAAAAGTTGGAAACATCGGAGTTTGTCTTTATCTCCAAGGCTACTGCCGAGGAGCTGGCGATGCTCAGAGGAATGTGTTTGAATTATTAGGCTGAACTCTGCAGTTCTGGGCCAGAGTGTTCCTGCTATTTGGAGGCCTCTGGGATAGAGGTAACCTTGCCAGCAGGTCATAAATTTGAGCCAGGCTTTTTTACCTTAGTCAGGAAATTCATGCTGGAGCTTTCCTTAAGCCAGGATTCGCAGTGATCTAATCCCAGCCCGCTGCCAAACCTGACCTGGGAGTTGTTTTCTGGCGTTTCATTGCTGTCTCTTTGTTTTGTCCGTCGTGTTCCAGATCGCTCGATTTCCCCTGCTCCGCGCTTTTCACTGGAGCTGTTAACTGGGAGGGGATGAATGCACACAATCAGCCTGCAAAAGCCTCGCTGCTCACTGTGGGTGATGGCCAGCACCAGGATGTGCTATCCAGGGAAAATTATAATGAGCAGTTCATTTTAGTTTCTCCAAATAAGTGCTGGAGGAAAACCTGTGATGGGATTTTGGAAGTTTTGGGACATTTCATACACAAGCAACTAGAAATTTGCATTGCAGGTGTCATATCAAAATCAAATCAACAATAAGAACAACTCATATAATAATATATGTTAATATCTCCTATAGTATTAATAAAAAAAGTTAGTGTCTCCTATAATACTGATATATGAATTAATTATATAAATACACACACCAATCTGCATTGCAGGTGTCACATACAAAATAATATATATATATTATAATATCTGCCATAATATATGTAATAAGAATGTAATTACATATATACACACACACACACCAATCTGCATTGCAGGTGACTCAAAGCAGTCCAAATTTATATAATATGTCCTGCAATAATACTGCTATGTAATATCAATATATCTATATACATATACACAAAAACAGAGCTGCATTGCTGGTGTCATAGGTTTTCATAATCACATATAATAACAACAACAACAATAATAATAATGAAGCGTATCAGGTGTCATATAGAGTCCCCAAACAATTACTCAGGTAAAACCTCACTGCAGTTGTGGCTTGATGGGAATGTAAAAAGCTTTATTTTTAACTGAATTTGCAAACTATAACACAAGTAAACCGTTTAAGCTATGAAAAAGCACAGCTGTGATGGACAGTTAAAATATTTTTGAAAGTATTCAGCAATGGGAATTTGCCCAATGTGTTAATTATTGCATCTGTTAATGAAAGGTGAGCTATGTTTGTTGCACATTTAGTATGAGTGGAGATACTGCTCCAGTACATGGCTACATATCTGTGATGTGAAATTCATATGAATTATGCCAGTTTTAAAGGAATTTCAGTGGATTCCTTGGAATAGCAACTACACAACACTGGGATGCTGATGATGTGTAATTCCCAGCAGTGCTGTCAGTGTTGCTGGGCGGTGATTTTTGTGTAGCAAATCCAATTCCTTCTCTTTTCTTTCATGCAAATTGAGGTTTGGAAAGACCTGCTCCCATGTCCTGTCCAGATTGCCACCGGATGTTTGCTTTAAATCAAAATGTTCTATTGCTGGACACGTTAGATTAAAATTAAATAGTTAAAAATAATATCGTGGAAAGAGAAAGAACTTCAAAGTCCTTTCTGGCTTAGGAAATATGTCTAAAAATTCAGCACAGGGTCACCTGCCTTTTCCATTGCTGGTGCATATAGCCAATCAGTCTAAATTCACCCATAATCCACCAGTGCTCTCCATTTTGCTGAAAATTATAAATAACCCTGTTCCTGCTCCTCCACTTGTGCTGCAAATCAGGGGAATGGGGATGCATCTTCACTTTTGTGCAGTGAAATGTCCTAAATTGCTTTGTGTCCATGCACACAAACTCTTTGCCTTCTTGAATATTCTCGGTGTAATAAGTGGGCATCCAAGAACTGTTAAACCTGGATTAATCCTGGTCTTGGGCTGCTCCAGGAGGGATTACAAAGTATAATATTGGCATTAAGGCTGGGAGATGGGAGCGAGGCTTTCCAAAGTGCTTACGCAGCACAAAGAAACTGCCGGCGCCTTTTGGCTCGCATGCGTCCCTGGGCTGCAAGGGACGACTCAGGCCTTTCTAGAGTTACATCACAATTATGATATTTGTAATCACAGAGATGCAATAGAAATAACCTCCTGGCTGAAGGGAAGTATGTGGGTAATGAATGGGTGCGACCTGCCTGTTGCCGTCCTGGGTTTTCATGCTGGCTCGCACAGCCCTTCCCGCTCTGCAACATCTGGTTTTCATCTGCTGCAGGAAAGCCAAATAATTTCAATGAAACTGGGAGAAAACATAAAGCTTTAAAAAAAGAGACAACTATTGATGTTAGCCTGGTTTTCAGCTGGCGTTAATTAGATTTATCAGCAGGGTTTATCGACAGAGTGGACACTCACTTGGATGCTTGAGTTAATGCATCATCCAATGACCAATGTGATTAACGAGGACCAAGCGCCACGTTTTTCCTTGGAAGAGCTTGAAATGATAAATAATGTGAGTTGAGATTACTCTGATTTTTGGTGCATCCCCCAGGTGATGAATCAGCAAGGCACTGGGGCACACTGGGGATTTTACTGATGGGAACAGTCTTGGTTCCGTGGGACTGGCCGTGGATGCTGTGGGAATAAGGATATGGCAATACCTGCATCAGGTTAGCCTACAACAAAAATGCATTCTCTAAACTGTCAAATACTAGATGTATTGAAAGAAAACAAATATATAATAGGTGTACATGATATATGAATAAAAATAGCATATGAGATATAAAAATATAAAATAGGTGTGATATATACATGAGATATAGAACTATGAAATAAAAATGCATTATTTTCTTTCTGTCTGTCCCTCTAAATCAGAATAAGGTGGTCATTGAGGTCCATTTTCAATTTTAGACCAGTGAAGGTCAACATCTACTTAATCCCCATCACATTAGAGCGCCCCTGGACTAAGTTTTTTAACTGCACTTTGTTGATCACTGAGCTTTTAAAGACGTGTGTGAGTTCTCAGCAAATGGAGCATTTGTCCTGCTCTGCACAGATTGATACTGTTGTACTTGAGGAGTAAGCAGGCTTTTTGTTCCATCTAGGCTGCAAAACTCTCGTGGGTTGTTAGATTGTCTCCCCTCAGTGGGTTTTTGGTGTTGGGAAAGCTTTATTAAGATAGAATTATGAGTAAGCTAAATATTTCTGGTTTTCCATATTAATCGTGTCTGTTTAGCAAGAGAAATGGAGCTGGGAGAAGCTTTTCAAGTAAGTAGGACGTCTCACCTCCTGGCTTAAGGCATGAGGATCTGTGAGAGCAAATACTGAAGGAGCCATAAGTCTGTATTTTGATTTAATGGTTGTAATTTTAAAATTGCTTTATGGTTATCATGTCATAAGATCTTAACCACTAATTTTTCCAAAGAGTTTAATTAAATTTCAAGCTTTCAACTGGAAATTCAAAATAGAAAATAGGTTTGAGCTTACTATTAAGTTTCTTGCTTTGAGAAAAGTCGCTGCGTTTAATAGAACCATGGAATGGGCAGGGTTGGAAGGGCTTTTATTTATTTGACTGGATTCAAACCATGGTTCATTCATCTTCACCCCAGATTGCCAGATCCACACTTCAGTTTCTTATGAGCCAAATTTCTTTGGACAAGGATGCAGTTGGAGCAGGGTACCTGCAATTGCTAAGGAATGTTTTCAGGAAAAATCATGGTCTTTTATTTTTTTTCTCACATCCCATTCCTTGCCATGGAATCAATTCAGTTTAATTTTGTGTATCTTACTGGGGGCTGGTGCCAGAGACAGGGTTAAGAGGATGCAGAAGGTGAACAGTTCAGTAAGTCAGGACTTAAATGTGTGGGTAATTCATTGTGGATATTTCCCTCCTTCTTTCTACCTCTCACATGAGTTATCTTTGATGCATTTGTTTTCTGAAGTGGCAGTGTAAGGATTGCAAATGCAGTAGCAATCCCCAAACCATATGTTTGTAGGCTGGATCAGGATCTTGATACAGCTTGGAATAGTGTCCCCCATGTATTTGTGCCAAATGTCCCCAGGAACAGAAGAGTACAGGTGGGAATCTCTGAAAGTGATGTTCATTCTCAGCATCACTTATCATCAAACTTAGATTTTAGAGCTCTTTAGCACCAGTTCTCCTCTTTTTCCCCCCTTTCTTTTTTGCCCAGCCCCTGATTCTGTGGGCTTATTTTTCCACGCCTTGTTTCAACCCCCACCTGGGTTTTAATTATTATAGTGATTTTAACATGGGCAACTGTTGAATTATCAGTAGCTCCCCTATCCTGGATGCCATCCAGGGGGGGAGATGAGGAAGAAGGAGCAGCAAAGAAGAGAGATGGCCAGGGAAAGGCCTCACTGTCGGATGCCGGAGGCTGGGTGAGCGAATCCTTCCTGCTGAAATCCGGCCAGCATGAGGTAGGACAATCGTGCTGCTGTTCTCCTTGGGAGTTATAAACAAGAGGATGAGGCTCACCAAGAGAAAGAAAGGTTTATTTCTGTGGTTTTCCTTTCTGTCAGTGTTTTAGTTTCCTTTTCCACCCTCCTCCTGAACTGCAGGCAGATCTGTTTAGAGAAGAAGCGCTGTTTTCACATGAGTTTAATTTTTTAATGTAGTATTTTACTTACTGATTAAGGTCAATAAAGAAATACATTTAATATTGTCTTGAAAGATGCAAACAAATTCCTCCTTAGATAGCACTGATGGTGTTTTTGTTGGTGTTTATAAAGCTGCTTTCAGGAAACCAGCAGGAGCAGCATCCTCATCTTCCCCAGCCGGGATAAACAAATGCAATCCAGTGATTCCTGCTACATCCCACATGCATTTTTTAAATGCAAAAAGAGAAGAAGTAATAATAAAGAAGGTTGAAATAATAATAATAAATTCACATCCCAAATTCAACAAGAGTGGTTGAGCCTCTTGCTTTATTCAGGATAATGATGTGAATGATGTGTGCACTGTTACTTAAGGGAGGGATCTTTTAGCTCTACACTCATAAAATCTTTCCTAGATTTTATCCCTCTGGGAGATATTTGTGGAGATATTTTGACCACTCGAGTGATCATGTCCTTGTTGTCTTCATCATCTTTAGAATTGGGTGGTGTATGATGAGGTTGTCACCTCTCAACAGTGACTTTATATATATGGAATAAAGGTTTTGGAAGTGGATAATAGGTGCTGGAAAATGTGAGATCTAGATCGAAGTCTCCCTCCAGCCTGTTTTTTGTTGGCATGTCTGGTTCCTCCACATACACTCATCTGAGCTTGACTAAAATCCTGTAAACCATCATCTCTATTGTTCTGCCATGTGAAGGGACATTTGGACATCAAACCAAGGGGCTTGGATGTGTTTTATGTTTTTTACTGAGAACACAAAGTTAGTCTTGGATCAGTCATCGTGATCCAAGGCATTCACCCTCTGGAGATGCTCTATCATGCAGGGTGATATTTGCCCTGGGTGGGAGCTGGGGTTGTGCCTCTGGGCACTGTTCTGCCCTTAGCAGGGAGGGATGTTCCAGCATTCTGACCTTGCTCCTGGAGCAAATGCCAGAGTGCCAACAGCTCCTTTGCTTGCAGATAAACGCTGGTTCTCTGTTCATTTTTACGAACCAAGTGTGATTAGTAACGGCCCACTCTTCATTGTGCTGAGCTGCTGCGTGTTAGGTCACCACTCACTTCCAAATAATAGATGGAAATGTGGTTTTATTTGGGTTATAAATTATGTATTGCCACTTTGTACAGGGAGTGCTTGTTTTTCCTCTGCCTTTTCACATCCCTGAGCTCTTCTGGTTAAGGATTCTTTTCTCCCTTTAAGTTCAACCTTTGAATCTCTTGATAAATTGAGAAAAAATACTGAATTTGTACTTGAGCTTTGCGGTTTGTCTCATCCTGGCAGAAGACATGTACTCAAATCCTGGTTGGGTGTTCCAGCTATTCCAGTCAGACTGGAACATACTCTTATATCTGTCTGCAAAATTTCTCTTTCTGTATCCTATCACAGCTACTTTGATATCGACATCAGGTTGTGATTTTAGTTTATTCGCTATATATTTAATTACAGAAGATTTACTACAGGGCTTAAACACACTGTAGTGATTCTTCAATGACTGAACGAAGAAATGCTGTTCTGAATTTTACTGTTGTAGAAGCTGCAAATTTCTACAAGGGGAGTTGTAAATATTTTGTTTAGTTACACCATGATGGAGAGGGCCAGAGTATCATCAGAGTAGGGAGCAATCAGGGAGGATTTGTCAGACTGTGTGGTGGCAAGGAAACAGAAAAGAAAAGAAATGAGATGTACAATACCTGTGTATGAAACCAGCACTTCAGGAAATCAGAGGAGAGAGAAGTTAATGAGGGTGTGCTCTAACGAAACCTTGCATATTCACATTAAATTAATTGGATAACGAAGTCTGGTTTGCCATTTACTCTGGCAAACAATGCCCCTGTGGATTTTCCAAGTGTATCTGCTGTGTTTCTCCTGCTGGCAGCTGTAGTGGGAAACACTGGTGCACAGCTCCCAACACAGCAGGTCACCGGCACTTCATCCAATACACCTTTCTTTGAAATATTTGTACTTTTGATGCGTTATTGCACATACATGTTATCCCATGTTCTTCTGGAGGGCAGGAAGGTTTGAAAAGCTGGTGTTCCCCAAAATATTATGCCCAAAGACTAAGGAGTTGGCAAAATTAAATGCTATTAAATGCCTTTGGAGACTTAATTTGTGCTAAGACGTTCTCAGTGACACAGCACCCTTCTACCACTTCCCTTCCTTGTCCTCCTCACAGATGGAAAGATCTCAGCAGCTGGTGGGGGGAGATCCCAGATGGAGCTTCTGTGGCTCTTGGATGCTACTGTAAAAATTTAGACAGCATTCCTTCCTCTGATTTGCTCCATTTTGGGTGAAATCAATGCAGAGTGGGTGGTTTGGGCCAGGTCTTTGCTCCTGGAAGTCTTGCAGTGAGATTGGATATGTGTGACCGCTGTAAAAATTTATACTTGAAGTGTTGTTAAAAATCCTGGCCCTTCATGGAATATACAACTTCAAACTACATTTCTTAATGCATATATGAAAACATGGAATTGAAGGAAGGTGCTTTGAGTCCCCACTTCATGATCTCTCCTGCTTGGCTGAGGTAGATGATGAAGAGCTGCTCCTTATCTTGATGCAGAGAGAAGGAGCAGCGAGGCCTCTGCATCCTTGGCATGGTGGCAGCACATCTGCCCTGGCACACCAGACCTGGGCTCATTTTGACTCCTACCTTTTCAAAAAGGAAAAGGAAAACACACTCCCACCATCCATCCATCCCACTTGTCATTTTGCAGAGCCGGGCTAGGAAGAGGTGGACAACAGAAAAATATACATGTTGGTTTTGAAACGTTTTCTGCGATGTGGAAACTTGGAATATAAAATCACACCATGTTTCCCTTAATTTCATTAATCCAGTGCTTTCCTTTTCTGGTTGGATTTTCTTGTCCTTTGAAGCTCAAAACACTGTTCTCAGAAACACTGGCCTTGGCAGCACTGAGGAACATTGCACAAAGCTAAACAGGTGGTTTTGGCAGGATAACCTTGGCCGTGGAAGCTCCTTCCCTGCCTGGATACCTCTCCCATGACAAATTGCAGCACCGTGTCCATCTTGTGCCATGGGACATCGGCTGCTCTGTGCTCACCTCCCAGCTGTTCTTCCTCTGCAGGGAGCACATGGAGTGGTGTCAGATTTACCCCAGCCCGGGAATCTGGGTCAGTTCATAGGAAACCTCTCCATGGTGGCCTCGAGGAAACCTGCGATTAATTCCTCTGGGAAGGTGACAGGCGGTACCTGTTGAATTGTCCTGTTCTGCTTTACCTAACAGCTGAAAACAAACACCCTCTCCTAACACAAATATCTGATAGGAGCACGTTGATTTTTGAGACTGCTCACTAAAAAAACCCAATGCCAGTTATTATTTTTCACGATATTTATTGAATATTCTGGTCCCTGATAAGACAATTGTTTTTCAATGCTTTCCATTGAGATAAATTTTTTTCAGTGCTGTGCCTCAGTCTGACTCCTGCAGGTGTTGTGGTCCATCCCAACACTTACTAATAAGTATTTTTAAGCTCTTACTTCACCCTTTGAACTGTGGAAATAAGGGAGAAGGTGTTCTTATGGATCAGTCAGACATTCGAAGCTGCCTATGGTTACTGAAACATTACAAAAGCTGGAAAACATGAGCCCAGCAGCCCTGCCATGATGGAAGTGACTCATCTAAGCTGCATACGAGGCACAGAGATTTTATGCTGCTGCTCAGTGGCACTTGAAATTTTGGAATTGCATCAAGAAGAGTTGTAGATTATTTATACAATCCCACAGAAAAGCAAGGAAGGGCTGGAGATGTGTGGATTCACATTTAACCTTCTCCTTACTCGAGAGAATTTTTACATGGCAGAAAACAAATGTGTTTTTTATTGTGTTGATTTAATGGCAAAGCTCTGATTTGGTTGGTTTTTGTTTGTTGGAGGGGAGGGTGTGGATGATTTTTTGTCTGTAAGCAGCAGAAAGTGGCTGAGGTCTGAGAGGAAGGACAGCAGGAACGGGAGCCAAGCTGAGGCTCGGGTTACACTGGTATGTTTTGGTTGCTGCCTAACGTGTTTTTGTTTTTCTTCATTACACATATTTCTCCTGGGAAAAGCAGGAAAAACTGTGTGTCAAATATACATCAGGGCTCTCTGCCTCTGCTAAGAGGTTCCAGATGGGAAGCATTATGATAGGGACACTTTCTCCTGCCTTTTACTTTGTGGTATTAATTTTGGTGACAAACTGCAGGAAAACTTATATCAAGCCCAGAGTGTGCAGTGAATGCTGCTTTTTTTTTTTTTTTTTCTTTTGAGCATCTTTTGGGCTACCCAAGTATGCAATAGGAAGTTGAAACTTCATTTCCAAACATTTGTGGCCCCATGTCAAATCATATTCAAAAAAGGAGTAAAAACTAGAGTTTTGAAGGGACTTGGAGCCTTCCAGGGCTGGAGAGTGTCCAAGGCTTGTCCACCAGACCACATGCCTCTCCCTAAATTTGAGACTGATGTCTGGGAAGGAGGGGATGGAAGCTGGTGGAGATGCCTCTGCAAGGGATGAGTCTCTTGCCGATGGGCAACGTTTCATTTCTGTGCCGGACAGGGTCTGTGACTCCATCTGGGGTTGGCATTGTGTCTTCTCCAAGACGACCTCCCAGGACTCTGACTGATTGTTTCCAGACCTGTCCTCAGGCTGAGGGTCCACAGCTACTCCACCTGAAGTGAGTGCTGTGGTAGTGGGAGTCACAGTCAGGCTCGGGCGATGACAACTTGTCATCCCCAGTTCCTAAGATTAGTGAGTCCCAGCTTCAGCAAGTCTGTGAGTGCTATGAGAGCTGTCAGCAGGGGACAACAGCGACAAGAACTCGGCAAAACCTTGTCCTACAGTGTCCTTAGGATGCAGTTTCTGCCTGCATGTTTTTGCATAATGAAATTGTGTTTTAACAAGTAGCGCTTGGTTTGTGTGTTGTGTCATTTGAAACATCAGTGTTTGCTAGAAAACAGGCCAAAAAGACCCAAACCATGTTACTTTTGGAAGGATTTAAAGCCATGGGTGAGGAGTGGCTTCCTATAGCTGCATGTAGTGCTCCATGCTCTAAAAGCCAAGAGATGCTTTGGAGACAGGAATTTACCCCTGTCTTCTGCAGAGCACTGAAATATGTGGATGGTTGACTGTTTGAAAATAGAAAAGTCATATTTTCTTTATCAGGGGCTATAGAGCAAATGAGACATGAGTGATCAAGAGCTCTGGAGACTCAAAAGCCTCAACCTTGAAAAGAAAAATCCAAACATGGTGCTGAGAATGTTGTTACCTGTTTATCATAATGGAATTATGGCATGGTTTGGGTTGCAAGGTCCTTAAAGCCCATCTTGTTCCAATCCCTGCCATGGACAGGGACATCTTCCACTAGACCAGGCTGCTCCAAGCCCCATACAACCTGGCCTGGAACACTTCCAACCTGTACCAGGGCCTCACCACCATCCCAGCCAGAAATTCCTTCCCAATGTCCCATCTAACCATGTCCTCTGGCAGTGGGAAGCCATTCCCACTTGTTCCTCTTCCTCCAGGCCCTTGTTCCAAGACCTTTTTCAGCTCTCCTGGAGCCCCTTTAGGCACTGACAGTGTCTCTGAGGTTTCCCCAGAGCCTTCTCATCTCCAGGTGAACGCCTCCAGCACTCCCAGCCTGACTCCAGAGCAGAGGGTCCCCAGCCCTTGGAGCATCTCCATGGCTTCCTCTGGGCTCTCTCCAGCAGCTCTACACCGTTCCTGTGCTGGGTATCCAGGGCTGAGGCAGTGCTGCAGGTGTGGTTTCACCTGAGTGAGGCAGAGGGACAGAATCCTCCCCTACCTTGCTGCCCACACTGTGAGTTCAGCCCAGGCCATAGTGGGTTTGGGGCTGCTGGAGCAGGTCTATCTTCTCCTCCGCCAACATCCTGACGTTCCCCCTGGGGCTGCTCTCACTCCGTTATTTGCAGTATTACTTTATTTAAAGTAAAGGAAGCCAGAAGTGCTCCTGACAATGTGTGAGGCTGTTTCTAGCAATGGCAGACAGGTTTTATTTGCAGCAGCTGCAGTTTATGCTGCATCACTGCACTTCATCCAGCTCTGCATATGGGGAATATGAAAGGTGAGGAGGAAATCGTGATATGGCTTGATGTTGCAATGCGTAATATAACCTGTTATATAGGTAATACTCCCCTCAGTCATCCCTTGAAATGTATATATTAATGGGTTTTTATTGTCATCCTATCAGTGCTGCTTTGTTCCCACTGCAGTGCTTGTTTGCAGTACTTGTATTGCTGACTGAGGCAGTGTAAAACCTCCTCCTTTAGCTTTGACTTATTTCCAACTGGTCACTTTACTGCTATTGCTGTTTTATTGTGATTATTTTATGTCTTTATCCTATGAAAAAATCATTTGAAGCACCAATAAGGAGATTTTGCTCAGTCCTGGCACCTGTTGGACACTTGCTACCTGCATTTGACTGAGTAAAGTTTGTTATTTGACTGCAGAATATGAATGTTGGGAGTTGGAGAGACACTGTAGTAACACCAAGTTTCCGAATTTCATTTTGGGATGCTTCTTTAAATCCAAAGCTCAATCTAGGATGAAGATTTTTTCCACCCAAATATTTGCTGGCCAATGTGTGCAAGTTTGCTGGAAAATATCAGCCTTTGGCTTCCCAGGGTTGTCCACCCTGCTCACAAAAACATGAATGTCTGAGCAGAGGAGCAGGAATGTCGGTCAGACCATAGGGATTTGGCAGCCTCTGCCTCCAGGATCCGTTGGACAGGCGTTTGCTGGTGGCTGCCAGCTCAGCCGGGCTTTTTTTCCCATTATTGCTCTTGCGTAGGAAAACTGTCCCTGTTCGGGAAGAGGACTTAGGTTGGAGGCTTTGACTGGGTTCTGGGGTTTTGTTTTCTTGCATTGTGGTTTTATGACAATTCCTTTTTTTCCAAGAGCATCACTTGAAAGGAAGAAACTGCAGTAGTCTGATCCTATGTTTGAATATGGGAAAAGGAGGAATATTCTGCCAACACTGAAGTGAACACAGACACTAAATCCTATTTCTTACATAGCTGACAGAGCCTCTGCATCAAATCTCCCAAACAAGGGTGTATTGTAGTGATGCCTATAGGGTTTATCTCAGGTATTTTACCCCATAATGGTGCTCTGGATATTTCCATTACATTGGCATATCAGCTACATTGATTCCTAAACCTTCTCTAAGTCGCTACTCTCCCGTTAAAAGTCTGTCTCTCTCCCATTAAAAGTCTATCTCTTCCATATTTGTATTGGGGAGTGCGCACAAAGACTGAGCCTGTATTTTAAGACAAGTTGCTGCCAAAAATTTGTCATTTAATTTCTCCAGGTGGTGAGCTCCTCTGCAGTGCACAAGGGACAGGAGCTGAGAGAATGGCTGGAGCTGTGTCAGAAAGAGTTAGGTTGGATATCAGGGAAAGTTCTTCCCCCAGAGCAGAGTCAGGCCCTCAACAGGCTCCCCAAGTCATGACCCTGAGGCTCCCAGAGCCCCAGCAGTTTGGACAGGGCTCTCAGGGATGTGGGGTTATTGTGGTGTCCTGTGCAGGGGCAGGAGCTGGAATCAATGGTCTCTGTGGGTCCCTTCTGAGTCAGGATATTCCACGATTCTATGATTCCCCATTCCAGGATGTTGGCATGATTCCCTGGAGGAGGGGAAGGTGCTATCCTTGAATAATCTCAGTTTTCACCTCAGGTAGGGTCAGTGCAAGTGTCTTACCATGACAAGACATTTTTACTTGGCTTAAACTGTCTATAATGAGAAAAAAAAATTAAAATATGTTTTATAGTGTGTGCTGTGAGAGTTGTATTTTACACATCAGTTCAATTACAGGAGGGTTTATCTGTTAATGGGTAGAACTCACTTGGCTGCTGTTCAGTAATTGTAATTATGGAATGAAGGATTTGGTATGCTTTTTGTTGGAAGGATCCCGCCGAGTTTAATTCCATGTAGTGGTGGCTGTGCTGTCATTGACAGTGAACTCTCAGTGAAGCGATGAAGAGCATTTTAAACTTGATAAATACAACAAATTGTACATTTGGTTGGTGTGGGGACACCCTTAAGTAAGGTCTTGACCCTTTGGGCAGTCTTTGCAGTCCATGTGGACCTGTTCTCCACGTCTTCCATAGGAGCAGGAGGGAGAGGAAGGGTCTCATCAGCCTTCCAGGTGTCTTTATCCTCTGGGCTTTCCCCATCTGAAGTATCTATAGGTCATGTGTTTAAAAGGTTCTTTTGTGGATAGTAAAGAGCAGGGACAGGACAGGCATGCGCCTTCTGGTTGTTCCACCTGCTTAAAAATTGAGTATTGATTTTATGGGAAGAAACCGGAAGCTAGGTGGGTTTGATAAACTCATAAGCAAAAAAAATCCAGCTACCACAGGAAGCAAACACCACCAAGGAGATGTTCTGCTGTGGTGGCTGATGTAGGATTAGATTCTGTTCATGTCCACAACCAGGACATGCTTTCTGTAAAATGTTGGAAACAAATGTCACCAATTTTAAACAAACAAAAAAAAAAGATATTTTGTCATTATATGCCTTGAGTTTAAGTTGCTTTGACACGTTTTGGTTTGAGGGTTCAGAGGAGGCCACAGAGATGCTCAGGGACTGGAGCCCCTCTGCTCTGGAGCCAGGCTGGGAGAGCTGGGGGTGCTCACCTGGAGAAGAGAAGGCTCCAGGGAGAGCTCAGAGCCCCTGCCAGTGCCTGAAGGGGATCCAGGGCCTGGAGAGGGACTGGGGACAAGAGCCTGGTGTGTCAGGACAATGGGGGAACAGTTTTAAATAAAAAGGAGAGATTTAGATTGGATGTTAGGAAGAAGTTTGAAAGAACTTGTGAAAGAAGTTTTGAGGGTGGTGAGGCCTGGCACAGGTTGCCCAGGGCAGCTGTGGCTATCCCATCCCTGGAGTGTTCCAGGCCAGGCTGGATGGGGCTTGGAGCACCCTGGTCTAGTGGAAAGTGTCCCTGCTGCAGGGGGTGGCTCTTGGATGCAGTACCAGGTCCTTTCCAACCCAAACCACTCTGTGGTTCTGTGTTCTGTGAAATGGAAAACCCATGTTTACTCTTCAAGGTGCTGCAATGGCCCCTTGAAGCAAAGAACAGCGAGGTGGGAACGTTTGCTGGTCTTTAAAGGTCAGTGTGTGGCAGCTCAGAGCTGTAGGGCAGGCTCAGGCTCTGCTCAGGCATTGCAGCACAAACACTATAAATAATCTGTGGTTTGTGCTGTTGACCACAAAAGCACCGCTGGGTTCATCCCTCAGTGTGGGACACAGAACCACAACCGAGAGAGCAAAACCCCGAAGTGTTGGCGCTTTGAGTCATGTTTAGCTGCTCTAAGTTAGGTTTTCAGTATTACTGTTGAACCACAGCTTCAGAGGTTCCCATAACAGCTGTGTTTCTGTGCAGCTATTCAAACTGTGCCTCATACCTTTTGACTTTGGTGCTTCCTTAGGGGCCATGATCTCTCTGCCTCGAGCTGGCTCCTCATGGGAATTGAAAGTCAGAGAGATCCATCAAAGTGAGGTTGTTTTAGCAGAGCAATTTGGGCTGGAAGATTTTATCAGGAGGTGGGAGCTGCAGGTTTAAAAGCTCTTTCCAGGGCAGGAGCAATAATGGGAAGGGATTTAGCATGGCTCAGACTTAAGTAGAGTACATGCAGTGTATATTCTGGATATAATTCAATATATTTCTGTTTAAAAGCAATATTACAGGGCAAGAAGAGTGCTGGGAGCTTGGTTTCAGGTGGAATGAAAACTAGGAAAAATTATCTTTATCATCCTGCTGTATATGTTTCAGAAGGAGGAGGAAATTTGTGAATGCCCTGGACACAAAAAAATGACATTAAATTTCAAAACATATATGGTTTTATATATTTGTATGTTATGTATTTATTAATTTGGTGAGAAATACATTTTAGCAAAGCTGTTCCCAACGTGTTCACACAGTTGCAAGTGATTCATACTTTATGAATATATTTGATTAATGAACTCCAAATTTCACAGTAAACCAGGAAATATGAATCTTCCAGCACTGTCTTGTCTGATATGAGCCTGTTTCTTCTCCCTGGCATTAATGAGCTTGATGGAATTTTGTTCCCAGTCTCTTCTGTGTTCCTCCATGGAATAGAACTATTTTTTATATATATATATTATAACTATTAATATATATATATTATAACTGTTAATATATATATTAATATAAGTATTCCACAATGGCATAGTTGAGATTTAAGCAGTTGACTTGCTTTTCTCCTGGTATATTCATGGTATAGCTTTCTAAAAAATTCGATTTACACTTCAGGTTAATAGGGAACCATTTAAAAACTCTTGTGTGTTAATGTATTTCTTATCCTGTACAGCAAAGAGAAGATGATGTTTTTATTTTTCCCTCTAAGGATGAGGGCTAAAGGCTCCTCTGAGGGCTCGGGACCTAAAATATGCTGTATAAAAGGCCTGTATTTCCACTTGTTCTTTCACCACAGAAGCTGTTATTCTGTAAGGGAATGCAGCTGTTATTCTGTTGGAGAATATTGCTGTTATTTTATGGAGGAATAACATTCAGTTTGGATGATCTATAGAACAGTGTTATATTGCCAGATATGAACAAGTCACCATGGTGTTTTCCCTGTTGTTGAGGTGTGGAAAATAACATTTTTTCAAGAAAGACATTAAAATAATCCTTATTCTGACTGTAATCTGGAATTAATCCAGATTGCATCAACATTCAGTCCAGAAGGAGGAGGCTGCAAGCCTCTGGGATCAGGAGGAACGTGGAGCATTTAACCAGGAAACTGTTAATCTCTTTTTTTCCCTCATCCCAATAGACTTCTCTTTGTGCAGGAGGGCTGGAGGAGGAGGAATGGAGCTGCTGCTCTCTCCGGCCTTCTCCAAACTGCTGGATCACCCTCCAGGTCCACAGGGACTCTGAGCTCCTACAGAGGAATGTATTGAATTTTGTTTCCTTCCAAATGTTGAGCCCTGGCCAGTAAAAGCTTTGGTCTCCCCAAGAATCCTCGGAATGCTGTTATGGAGTTTTGTCCATTGAGCTGCTCAGCAGCCTCGAATCAATGAGTCAGTAAAGGGCAATCAAATGAACAGAAGATAATTTGTTTTAGAGAAATTATAACTTGTTTTCTGAGGTTGAACTATTATATTTTGCCCCGCTTGCAGGGGACAGTGCGTTCTGTTCGGGTCTGTATGGATTAGACACGTGTAAATTGAATTAATAGCACATTTTATGGCCCAACAGTCCTGCTAAAGAAACCCTGTGAGTAAAGCAAACAAAAATGTATTAAGTTGTCTCAAATCAAACACCAGACGTTTCTCCAGCTACTTGTTGGCCCATTCCCAGCGTGCTGGGCCCAGAGTCGCCCGAAGTTTGCACAAGGAGGGATCCAAAGACCCTTCTCATTTATATCAGCACGAAAGAAAAATGCATGAAAGAGGGACATTATGGGCTGTGATTTCTGGAGGCATTTGGGTTATAACATATCATGTGGTCTGGCACATTCATCCCCAAAAAGCTCATAAAAAAAGAGGAATCTCACTGTTCCCCACTTCTATATTTGAAATATTTTCTCCTAAATTTCCTTGCTACAGAATAAGGAAAATTGACTCCTGAGCAAGGCTCTTCCCAAAGAAATCCTGATGAAGAGACCTTCTTTGTCCCTGTGAGCAATTTCTTAGGGTAGAAATACAGGAAATTGAACTAGAAAATCTTCTTAATATTGTTCTTTGCTTAAATTCTTTATTAAATTTTATGAAAATTTATTATATGAGATAATATAAAACTGTGCTGCCTCCTCTTTGGTCTGTTCAGGTTCATCTTGCTGCTTCTCTAACAAGCAGTGTTAATTAGGTGTATAGAAATTTCATCTCATTGCCTTAAGATGCTTTCTTAGAACATGAGTGATCCCATAGCAGAGAAATGCTCATAACCTAATTAATGCAATTTAAAACTAGTGCCTAAATATAAGGTGATACACTTGCATTTCTTGAATATTCTGCTTAAAAGCTTCTTGCTGTGTCTCTGCTTGCTGAAATACCTGGAAGTAATTCCTTTGGAAACCTTAAACACCGTCTTTTAATATCAAAATTCCTGCTTTGGGGGGAGGATGACTGGATTTTCATCTCCAGGAGAGATTTGGGGCTTCAGGAGAGGTGTTGGTGTCTTCAAGCTCCTCTGGAGGGTGGGTTGAAAGGGAATGCTGGGTGCAGGGAGGATTTTTGGGGCAAATAAGCAGGAAAAAAGCCTGAAAACAGCCTGAAAATATGTGAATCCTCTGCAGGGTTCCTGAACTGCAGCTCTGGAATCATCCCTCCAGAATAAACCTGTTTGCTCGGCAGGTTTTGGCCCTCCCAGAACCTGCTTAGTTGACTAAAGCGGGTTCATATGCAATAGTTGGAGTTTAAACAAATGCCTGTATTCAGATGGGGGGGAAATCATGTTGTTATTCCATAGCAAACCTCTGTGCATTCTTAGATCATTAAATCTGAGCAATTTGGGAAATAAATCAGCCTGGGAAGGGAACTGGATCATGCACAGATAGGACGTGTCCAATACCCTTTCTCCAAGGTCTCATTTCGTTTGACCTTTATATTCTGCTTTTAGTTGGGATGTTAAATCCACAAAGGTCATTTGAAAAGCTTCAGATTATAGATGGAAAGCCCTTTTAATCTTTTCTAATAAATAGCTGAGCAGGGAATAAATCTACTGGGAGCTGAACTCTGATGTTAAGCCTCAGCACAAAATGCCCATACATGAACAATACTTGGAAATTATCCCTGAAATTATAATTACTTTAAATAAATTTGACTTAGAATAAATTATTATGTGTGTGATTACGTGTGATTATGAAAACTGGTTTAATAAATGAAGCATTAATTGGACCTGGTGGCTTGGCAGATTCTGTCACTGTGGTCCAGATGATTATGAATGTGATTTAGGCACAACTGAAAACAGCACTTTCAGTTCATAGATTTCTTTTAAATGGCAAAAATTACTCTCTCCAGTCAGTGCTTTGGTAAGGCAGGGCTTAGCTTAATAAAGGCTTTAAAGCATTTTGATTTTGGAAAAGCAACAGCCACAAATGGAAACAAGGGTGTCTGAAATACTCTGGGTTGTGCCAGTGCCATGTATGACATTGTCTAACGTCTTAGTAGCCTTCAAAGCATTTTCCCCCCTAATTCCTCATATAATTAAAAAGCAGCTTCCTCTAGCTCATTAAAATGTAGAGTCCTGTTGGAGCAGTGTACTTGTATATTTACTTAAATGAATAAAGCACAGCTTTAATGCAGACCGTAATAACTTCAAACATTAAATCTCTTCTGTGCAACTCACACTTTATTTTTAAACAGTGTTTAGCTTTTCTTCATGAGCACTAGCTTGCAAAGGACCGTGGTCCCCTTGTTGGATTATTTTGTGAACCACTCGACAAGTTTTCCCCATCCCCTTTTTTTTGATGTGAAATGATAGGAAAATCCCCCAAGTTCAGTTGTGATTCATGGAAATCAGGGAAGGCGGTGGCTTTTCCAGCATAACGATGGCATCTCCCTCCCTCTTTTCACAGGCATTTGGAAATGCTAAAACAGCCCATAACAACAACTCCAGTCGCTTTGGCAAGTTCATCCAAGTGAATTACCAGGAGACAGGCACCGTGCGAGGGTAAGTGGGAGCAGGGGGAGGGTGCTGGGTGTACCCAAACCTAAACACACTGCAGTAGGGTGTTAATTGCTTTGGCCAGTATCTTTCCCAAAATGGAGATAGGAAATGAAAATTCAAAGGTTTTAGCTTATTAAAATCTGTTGGTTTGGAAATATTGGTGTGTCCAAGGTGGATGCTGAGGTGTGGATACACCTGAGCTGCCTTCAAGCCAGCTGAGCTCTCCTTAATCCTGATGTCAAATTTTTAAGGAACCTGAAAAGCAATTTCTCCTCCTCGGACAGGAGTTAAGGCAGAAAAGGGGAATGTTTCAGTTGGGATGGTGTGGGGGCTGAGCAGTAGATGTGGAGTGAAAGGTTTGGCTCAGGCTCAGGAGCAAAGGGGAGGATTTAATCTCTGGCTGGGAATTCTGGACGCCGTTGAGCCACACACACTCTTCTTGCTCTCTGCCTGATTCCCCCAGGCTCTCCCTGCAAGTCTCTCCTTAACTCAGCCCTTGAGCAGTGAAGGCCTCTTTTTCCTCCCAGGTCATTGCAAGGAGATTCTTGTCTCCAGTGTGGTTCTTCTTCCTCAGTTTGTTTCAGCTTTGGCAATTTGAGAGGAGACCTGAGGAGAAGAATTTTTGGGGGTGATGGATGAGAAGCTCATGGATATGTGCACTGGAAACGCAGAAATTCCCCATGGCCTGGTCTGCTCCCCCAGCATGGCCAGCAGGAAAGGGGGGAATTCTGCCCCTCTCAGGTGAGACCTCACCTGCAGCACTGCCTCATCCCTGGGGTCCCAGGACAGAGAGGACACGGAGCTGCTGGAACAAGCCCCGAGGAGGCCATGGAGACGCTTTGAGAGCCGGAGCCCCTCTGCTCTGGAGCCAACCTGGGAGAGATGGGGGCGCTCACCCAGAGAAGAGGAGGCTCCAGGGAAACCTCAGAGCACCTGCCAGTGCCTAAAGGGGCTCCAGGAGAGCTGGAGAGGGAGTTTGGAAGGAGAGGACAAGAGGGAATGGTTTCCCACTGCCACAGAGCAGGGTTAGGTGGGATATTGGGAAGGAATTTCTGACTGTGAGGGTGGTGAGACCCTGGCACAGGTTGCCCAGAGCAGCTGTGGCTGCCCCTGGATCCTTGGAAGTGTTCCAGGCAAGGTTGGATGGGGCTTGGAGCACCCTGGGATAGTGGAAGATGTCTCTGCCCATGGCAGGGATGGAACTACCTAAACCCAGCTTTCTGTCTGGTTTTAGATAATTTCCATGGCATCAGATCATCACCAAGGAGCTGTAAATGAGCAGGGCTTCGTTAACTTCCCTTTTTGTCCAGATCAACTGAGTCAGTTGGAAAAATGAGAAGTAGAAGCAGCATTTCAGCAGCTGTGTAATTTCTGCAGTTGGCTAAGAGACCTCTTGCTAGGACTTCGGTGTTATTTTAGAGAATTGCTTTTAAATTTTTTTCCTTTCTTATTTTCTAGCAGAACAGTATCACACAAAGAGATGCCATTAATTTTTCAGTGGGCTTGGGTACTCCACGTCCTTTCCCACTGGTTTTGCATCCTACATCAAATCTGATGCTCTTTTTTTCCCCCCTTATTTAATTCTTGTGCACAGTTCTGTTAAAAGGATAAACTTGATTTTTTTTAATACCTCCTGGGTAACAAGAATCCAACAAATGTCTTAACTATGTATTATCTTGGCATGGTGTAGCAGCACTGTGGTTGTGGCCTCTATTTTTATTTGGCAGAGATGTGCAAATAACATTATAATAATGTATTCTAGTTCATAAAATAGGAGGATTTTTCTTTGCTTTTTAAAAAATGAGCTTTCTTGGTCTTTGGTTGCAGAGTGATGTGACTGTACTCTACTATGAGCTTGCAGTTCTCCCCCACTGAAAAGAAAAGATGTTTAAAGAAAATTATAAGCGGTTTAAAAACAAAAAGTATATGTGTCATACAAACCTTTTTTTTTTCGCTGTGAAAGAAGATTTTTACAAAAGCTTAGCCTATTTTTTTTAGCATAACCCAAATCAATTATCACCCTGTATTCTGCATATCAGTAGCTTTGATAATGGAACTGTAAATTGCAACCCCAAATCAAAGTTTTCTTCTCTTCAGAGGTTGAAAATAGCAGTTGAATATTTGCTATGCTCTGTGTGTAATCACCCAAAACTTGAAGAGATGGAACAGGTAGGAGGTTGAACAAGAACCAACCCCACTGTAAGATGAAGTCTTGGATGGTCTCTCAGACTGATAGAACAGGAGCAATGCTGCAGTTCAGGGAGGCTCCCTGAATTTTGGATGTCCTGGTCCCTGATAAGCCAGGCCTGGAGGTCTTTGCAACCTGCTCAGTCCCTGTGAGATGATCAAAAGCCTGGACAGGATTCTTGAAATGGCAGAAGAGCCAGACAGGAGAGGCTTAAGAGCCAGTTAGGAGGGGTTTGAATCAAAGCCCAGTGAAATACAGGCTCTCTGTGCTTAAATCAGTGTTTTACACAAGATCATTCCATTAGAGCTGCTTTTCTTTGCTCTTAAAGGTAGAACATAGCTGACAATGGTAGATAAAAATTTGAAGACATCAACTTGTTAAGACATAAGTTGGTTTTCCTACTCACTATCCTGTTCCAAAAAGAGACAGATGTTGTTCTTGGGAGATGGATTCATTGTGACTTTTGCGCTAATAAAGGGAACATTTTACCAAAATAGCATTGTAATTGCATCTATTAAATAATTTTTAAAATTAAATATAAAATTAAATTTTAAAAACACAAACTTTCTAAAATAAAATTTTAAAAGTGAAACCAAAATGTTAAATAAATATATAGCTAGATAAATAAATAAATTAATTAAATCCCCCTGATTTAGTGGTTGTCCTCCAGGTCAAATGACCTCCAGAAGATCTTTCCAATCTATTTTATTGCCTAAGAATGATTTTTGGGGTGGTTTATAATAAGAGCAGAAATGACAGGGGTGGGGATGAGTGCTAAGAGCATGGACAGGTTGCAGGTTGTTGTACAGCAGTGTCTGAGCCATTATCCAGTGGGATCTCATCAGTGAGTTCTGGAATGCTCTCATTCATGTGTTCCCTGACCCTACATTGAATTCATGGCTTGGGAAGGAAAAATTTGGTTCAGGTTAGAAAGGGGACATAAATAACCCATCAACCTGTGGATGAGGAATATCCATAGACTGTTCCCAGCTTCCTCCCAGGGAATAAACAGGAATACAGCTTTGCTGTCTGTCTTCCTTTACTCCTCCTGTCCAGCAAGATCATCCTATGGGGAGTTGGATTTGCCACTTCCAGTAGCCTCTCCCAAGAGTTGCCATAAGAATTTTCACAAAACTTCTGCAGCATGTCCAAATGATTAATATTTTAGTTTTTATGGAAGGAAGGGAGAAAGTTGTGTTGGAGGTAATAATTAAATCTGGATTTCCCATCTATGGTGGAGAAGAGAGTGTGGAAGCACCTCCTTGTCCCACCATGCCCGAGGTTCGTTGGGTTTCCTGATTCCCACACAGCTCTGAGTGTCGGTGCCACGTTGCTGGGCAGCTGTCACCAGAAAAGCACAGCTCCATCATCTAAACTGTCACTTACAACTCCAGCTTCTAAATCCCTGTCATTACTGGTTAGGTTTGTTTGGAAGAAAAAAACCTGTGGAAGCTTTGTTTAACTTGACAAACCTGAAAAAAGTATTTAATATGTAGATTAAGCGTGTTTGTTGTGGAGGCTCTTAGGAGAAAATGTAAACTGCAACGAGGACCTTTCGCAATTGTTTATTTTTAGTTTTTTTTTACTGGAACCAGAAATTAATACCCCAAATTTTTGGTGAGAAGTGGCTCTTCTGGAAGAGGGAATGATGATTTGGGGACCGATTCTGCAGCTAAATCTTGCACACTTCTGCATGCAGATGTATTTCCATGTGCATGGCTCCTGGGCTGCAGGCAATGGGATTTTGCTGGCTTTGGATGAAATAGGGATCCGAGCTCCTTCCTTGCAGTCAACATTTCTCTTGCCCATAGGCTGACGCATCTGAGATCATGTTTTTCAGATCCAAGTTAGTTTTGGCTTAGTATCAAACCAAAAAAACCTCAAAAGCCAAGCATAATATTGGGCTTGTTCTGCCGAGGAAGAAATTGATATAACTAAGTGAAACAAGGCTGAAACTTTGTGTGGGTACCAAAGTTGAAGCCCCCGGTAAAGCTGTGTTCATTGAAGCTGAGTATCAGGTCAATTAATGATGCTTTGATTTTTCCCTTGCAGAGCTTACGTTGAAAAATACCTCCTGGAGAAGTCCAGACTGGTCTATCAGGAGCACAACGAGCGGTGGGTGCCTCTGTTTTGCCCAAGGCTTGGGTTTAACTGCTAGACGTGGCACAGATTACTTAAATCTCTGTTGGAGCTGGCACAGGGGATCAGGATTTTCATGCTATTAACCCTGTGCTTCAAAGAATAATGATGCATTTTATATTTGAATGGTTTTTTTGTTTAGGGAGAAATGTGCTAATGGAGGGAATAAACTCCATTATTTTACCAAGAGTCTTTGAATTACCATGGAATCATAGAATGAGTTGTATCAGAAGGACCCTTAAAGACCATCTTGTTCCAACCCCTGCTAAGATATTGTCACATTTGATGTAATTTTCATTGTCTTTATGGCAGATAGATTATTGTGTACCACTTCATTGTTGTGCAACTTGTGAACTGCTTAATATGTCATTTTAAGAGAGAAACATGGTATTTTCATTCTTTGCAGTTCGCTGAGGCCTTCAGAGGGGCCTCTAGAAAGCCAAGATTATATAGAGAATGAACTTATGTGAAGTGTTTTGTCCTGATTTGCTGCATATTCTTTGTTGAATATTCCTCTCCTCTCTCAGTAATTATTATTCCACTTTTAAGTAATTTTGGCGCCTTCAGTTGTCTTTCAACTCTTGGCACTTCTGGCTGTATTTCCCTTTGGAGACAGATGTGTGAGTTTTCTGGAATGCTCCGGGGCTGTTCCTGGAGTGAAAGAGCATCTACAGCCTTAACAAATGTCCTCTTGGGTGTTGCAAGATGATTAAACTTGAATCCTCTTGGAAAACATCCAACATAAAAGCACAGTTTTAATTTTAGAAAGAAATGGTGTTAATCTGTGTTAGAGTTGTCTAGGAGCAGAACAGATGAGTCCCTTGGGGTGGGTTTAGCATTAGTGTTACTCAGGTATTTTGAATATTTGAGTTTTTGAATACTTGAAGATTTTTCAGTCATGTCTTATGGAACTGCAACTGCAAAGTCATTGCCTTTTTAATGGTAGTAGAGTATGAAAAATTATAATTTCTGCATTGTAAGGAAATATTTTGTGATAAAGGAGGTCAGGCTCTAATAAAGGAACTGGGGATGGTTGGGCTCTGCTCCCAGGGGACAAGGACAGGACAAGGAGAAACGGCCTCAAGCTGTGCCAGGAAGGGTCAGGTTGGACATTGGGAGGAATTTCTTCTGGGACAACGTGGTCAGGCATGGGAAGGAGCTGCCCAGGGATGTTTGGAGTCCCCATCCTTGGAGGTGTCCAAGGAATTCCTGAACAGGGTACTCAGTGCTGTGGGCTGGGAACAGGGTGGGGTTTGGGCACAGATTGGACTTGATGGTCTAGGAGGTCTTTTCCCACCTAAATGATTAAGTGAAGTATCTAGGCATTGTGCATGGTTCTGAAGGAAAACCTGATCATCCCAGCTAGAAATTGTTCAAGTAGATTCTGGGGCAGTGGCTGTCCTTGGATGGAGAAGAGGGATCTCATTCTCCATGACATAATTGAAATATCTCTTCCATCCCTGCACAGCAGGTACAGGCCAGCTCTAAACAGTGTCAGACATGAGCTTGAGAGCTGGAAAATCAGGTTGAGAGCTTTCCAAGTGCCTCTGCTCAGTGCTGCTCCTCATTTTCAAGTCTAACAGCTTTTGTTTTTCATTTGTCACCAGGAACTACCATGTATTTTATTACCTCCTGGCAGGAGCGAGTGAGGAGGAGAGATCAGCATTTCACCTGAAGCAGCCAGAGGAGTATCATTACCTTAACCAGGTGGGAGTACTATACAGGAATACAATCCATGGTCTTGCTTTTTCTTCTGCTGATATTTAATGCTAATAAAGAAGAGATGTGGAGTAGTAAAAGTGGGGTTTTTAAAAGGTGTGGAGTAGTAAAAGTTGATTTTAATGGTTTATAAGAAGTCTTCCATCGTTAGAATAATTCTGCATTAGCAATCTGAACACCTGTTAGTGTTTCAGGGAAAAAATAATCAGTGTTTTCTGTACCTGGGATATGTTAAATATATTGAGTTTTTGATTGCTGGAGGGAGAAACAGTCAGAATTTCCTGCTCTGTGTGTGAATGTCATTTGCTCATTAATACCTGTCTCCTGAGCAGGAGAAAAGGGGAAAATGTGGCATACTGGAATATAACATCTTGCATGAGGAAGTCCTAATTCTGTAGCTTCTGGCTGGCTTTTAGCATGACCCTTTGACTTTAACAATAGAAAAGTCTAATACAACTAAAACCACAGCAGCCATTGAAAATCTGGGAATTAATGATGGAGAGGTGTTACCAACAGCCAAATAAACTTGGTTTACATGATGATAATTTTATAATAAACTGATTTACTTCAGTAGGCAGTTATTCAGTGACTCTTGCAAGTAGGGACTTCAAAAAGACCAAAAAGAGGAGGAATATGTGGAAGAGGAGTTAAGTTACATGTTGATTTTAACCAATTGCAATTTTCTTGGTGCTGACACACGAGGAGCAATAAAGAGTGATTTAACCCCTAAACTGGAGAGAAACTTGGACCCACAGCCCAACCCAAATAGCCTTTAGTCTTGTTAGAAATACACCTTCACTCAGGAATAGCTCTCAATTACCAAGGACTTTTAAAGGATGTTTTTAAAACAGGCAATCAACACCAAAAATCCTTTGTGTATTAACGACTCCCACACATCCATCACAGGATTGGGAAATATTCCCAAGTGAGGAGTACTCTGAGGGCTGGAGGCTCTTTACTGGAATCTCCTGTGCCTCAGGTGCTGCTTGGAGAGTGCAGTGTGATCTCCATCACCATCTGTGCCACAGTTTTGCAGTGGAAAGATGCCAAGATGGAATGTTTTGTCAGATTCCCAGGTTTTGTTGGGCCATCCAGTCGCTTTCTGTTAGTTGAAAACATTGCTTTTAATTACAGTCCTTTTCTTTTACATAACAGTTTAAGAGCATTTATATTTAAGTGAAAATTAGAAATTAATGGCACGTAGTGTGAGGAACCAGTAGGAATATTATAATTTAGGGTGAAATGTTTATTTTAATCTAAATTAAGTTGCTGTGGGGTAAGATGCTAAGATCAGTCCAGTGGATCAGGGAAGCAGACTCTGGACTTCCCTGAACACAGTGTACAGACAACAGTGACACTCTCAGTTTTCTGGAGGTTTTAAAATAATTTTTTATAATTAGGATTAGAGTTTTAACACTGACAACTATGGAAAAACAGTGCCTTTAGGTGTGGTCTGGGCATGGTTTCACATGAAAACCATCTGACAGTGCAGTAGCAGCTCTTCCCTGCCCGGCAGAAGAAAGGAAGAGAAAAATAAGGAGAAAAATGAAAGAAGAGATAGTAGAGAAATGGAAGCATTTAATGGGATACATTTAAGAGAAAAATTATAAAATGGCCCTTGAACATTTGCAGTCTCTTCTTGAGTGTGTCCTGGAGAAGACCCTGTCTTTTTAAGAGGAAAAAGAACCAGCTCAGACATGAACTGAAGTGTTTTACTGAAAATTAAATATTCATATAGAGAAGCCATAAAATATTGAACCAGGCCCCTGAAGTGAAGGAGTGACTCAGTCCTGAATCAGGCTTTACTTTCCTCCTCCCAGGTTCCTCGGCTCTTGTTGTGTTATGCAAAAGAAATGGGAAGTTTGCTTTGCAGATGAAAAATAATCTATTCAGATACTTTTCCAAAATTTGATCTGTAAATGCAGGGAGCGTTTACAAAAAAAGGTCACAATTTATTTTTATATGCAAATTTACTCAAAGTATCCCCTGAGCATGGGGGACTTTTCCATCTCTCCCAGTGGCAGGTGCACCCACTGCTGCACACCCTGCAGCTCACTGGATATTTTCTGTGCTGGTTGTTAACTTTCATCCATTTTGAAATCAGTCATTTGCAGGTTTAGATCCTTATTTTCAGCTCCTCAGGAAATCCAGTGCAGTTTCTCTCTCTTTTGGGACTGGTCACTGACACATGCCTTGACTTCTCTCAACTCCATCTCTGTCTGATTGGAAAAAGACACAATTTCCTGAAAAGCTTTGGAGTGTTACTTGGAGAATCTCACTTTTGCTACACTTGTGTTTGTCTGGAGCAGAGGTCGAGAGTAGAAACAAACCAAATCTGTTCTTCAGTGGGATTTTGGCATCAGTGGCTCTTCAGCTCCAGATAAACCAAGGGTTTCCCCAGCTCTGTTAAGAGAGGAAAAGGTTTTAGTATCCATTAGGATTATTGCTGAGAGGGCCTCACTGATGCACTTTGAGCAGGAACCAGCACCCGGAATGCAAAAGCATCATAAATCTTCCCTTAAAACAAATAAAACTAGGGAATGACTCTGCAGAATAACAATTGTTTTCCTAGTTAGGAAGCAGGTCATTGGGGTGATTTGGGGTGGGAGCACCATTTAACCTGGTCTGCCTTGCTTTCAGATGACAAAGAAACCCCTCAGACAGAGCTGGGATGATTATTGCTATGACTCGGAGCCGGTCAGTACAAGAACCTGCCTCTTCCATGTTGCTGGTGCAGGGCTGCTCTCACTTGACTGTTTTAGGGACACAAAGAAAGCCAAATCCAATGAAGTTTTACCCATTAACCACCCTTTGCACTGCAGTGGTGTTGCTTGTGACAGTAAAGACTTTTTCCCCTTGCCCTTTTATGGTTCCTTCCATCTGGAAAGCTTCTTCAGCAGTTGGAGATGGTCAGCTCTCTACGGTAATTTCAATTTTAGAAAACTAAGGGGGTTTGCATTCCTTCCTGGTGGAATACGTGATGATTTATGAAAATTGTGATGTGGCAGCAATGTGAAAATTGAAATTCCATTCCAATAAAACAGCAAATCAGTGTCTTGAAGCCCCAAGAGATACATCAGTCCGTGCTGGTTGTGATGGTGTATCTGCTCTCCAGCTTCCAGGAAAAAACAAACAAACTCAAAAACATCCCTCAGCCATCTGTGAGAAAATCAAATCCTGATATAGTTCAGAGTGCAAAAATAATTCCTTCTCCTAAAATACTTCTGCTGACATGATCATCCTTTCCAAATGGATTGCCCCAAAAAAGGGAATGGTGAAGCTTCTCCCCCTTCCCCAGCTCCTCCTGAGCCACCAACATGCTCTGGGTGTCTTGTGTGTCTCATGGTGCTCCCCGTGGGTGTGTCCTGCATGTGGAAGCATGTTTGGCATCAGCTGCTTGTTCTTCCTGCTAGTTTTCCCATGTGCTTGGTGATTGCCAAAGTCTTACTGATTCATCTGGAAGAGTAAGAGGTGATCTGGGAAGGAGCTGGATTCACTCAGGCTAAACAAGTGTCTTAACAGCAACATTTCCCTGCAAATCCTAAGGAGGGGAGGAGGGAATTGACCTCACAAGGTTAAAAAATATTGAATATTGAATTGGCATCCTTCATCCATCAGCATCCTTAGGGGTTGTGCAGGAGCAGGGAGTGATGAGCAGATGTTGTTCTAGACCTTAATAACCTTTTAGAAGTTGGAAAGCCCTTGATTGCTTTGGGAATGGGTTGGGACAATTTGCTGAAGGAGTTAAAATTAAAACAACCCCGAAATTTATTACCTTCTCCTGGCATGAGCAAGAACACCCTGCCAACCTGGGGACTGCCATGTCTGTGTCCCTAATCTGCACAAGACAACCACGTGCCATTACCACTTGGCTGTCTATTTGCTAATTTATTTAGGATAATTTTATTTGTGATCATTTTCTGTGACAGTCCTGGCAAATCACATCTTGGCTTCAGTTGAGGATTCACTCTTAAGCCTGACCTGGGTTTCTCCCCATACCCATGGACTCAACCTGCTGCAGACACCAAGTTTATAAAGAAACTCTGTTTAATCCTCTCTAAATTTTCCATGGAAATCCATGGGTTGCGTCAATGTGACTATAGGAAGCAGGGGACTCACTTTTGCTGGGAAACTAATTGCTCTAACAGGATATTAACAGCAAGTTAGGTCTGTGGGGATGGGCTCTGTGATGCTTGTCTGCTCTAATATCAAGGGCACTCCTCTATTTTATAATTATCCTTCATTTATCATCCATTAGGAAGCGGTACCATGCTGGAACATTGCAGAGAGCATCTGCTTTTAAGTAGAGAATTTGCTAAAAGTCTTTCCATGCGGATTAATGAGTCGGGCAATTGTTATGTAAATCGTTAATTAAATTGCCTTCGGCATAGATTGTGCTGCTTTTGGAACTGTCCGGGGTATTTTGCTGTTGACTCATGACTTAATTTTGGAGGAATGATGCCAGAAAATGAAAATGTCTCCTGGAATGTGGAGTGCCACTAAAAGCACCACTTGGTGTCTTTAAAAAAAGCTTTAGCCCAGCCTAATTTGCAGGATTTGTGGGTGTGTTGTTGTCCTACCAAGTCCAGGTCCTGCCAGAACAAGGGTGGGAAGTTGTGCTGAGTTCTCAGTTTAAGTGCAGTGGCTCAGGAAACTTGGGGTTGGAGCTTAGGAGGGACAAGGTCTTATCCTGAGGTTTTATGGTGTGAATAATCAGTGCTGTGATGTCCCTGCTCTTGGTGATGCCATTGCTGTGTTCCTTTGGATAGCTCTGGAACAGGGTCATTCCAATCACTTCCCAGTGGAAGGTGAAAATTCCCTTTTCTAATAACTGTTTCCTAAAACAGACTGGCATTTTCTCCTGGAATTTCAATCCCTGCCTTCATCGATGCTGTGCATGGTTTTAAATGGTTTTACTGTTCAACAGCTCCAGACTCACTTTGCCTATGGAGCATTAACTTGTCCCTGAGGACAATTGATAAAACAATTTCGATTTTATTGTCCAATTGCATTTCTCTGGCTTTTAAGGCAGTTGTGTGGGAGTCTCTTATGTTGCAATAAATATTATAAATATGTAAACAATATAATATTTATATATATCAACAAACAACATTTATATATATATATATCAACATTTAAATACATAAATAATATAAATAATATAAATAAATATATATCTTAAATAAAGGTTTTCCACTCTAATTATACCTATGGCTGTAATGATGCTCTGGAGTGGGATGAAGAAGATTGTTGATATGGTGGTGAGGCTTTAAATGCTGTAAAACACAAAACTGATATTATAAAATAACTTCATTCTGTACATTTTGTATTTATGATTAATATTCTGTACTATCAGTGAGTACAAGTGGCTTTTCGATGATTTACATAGCCCTGTTTAATGCAGACTTTGCTCATTATTTCTGCAAAATTTTTGCACATTTGCTTGTGTAATAAATATGATGTTCAGGAAATTATCAAAATAAATTATGTGCTATTGATCAAATTAATTGATCAAATTAAACTATGTTTAATTAATTCCAACTGCAGCTACAATTTTTATTTGTATTATTTTAATAAACTTTTTATAGAATTTTATAGACTTTTTATATTTACACTTGGATTAATTTTTTGAAAGTCTCTAATTACTTGTAGAAAGTCTTGATTTAAGTGTTAGTAAAATACTCTGAGGTTTAAAAAAGCATGATATTTTGTGATAAACGATAGTTTAATTTTGATTCATAGTTGGGTAGTTTTTGTAGGCAGTAATGGGTAGAATATTAAATATAGGCTAGGAAGGCAGAGAGTAGAATAAATAATCCATGGGAGGCCAAAGCAGGAGAAATTTGGCATTGATGGTCTATATACTCATTTAAAGAGCATTTCTGTTCACTAAATATTGGTGCAGGACAACTTTGGTTGGGTCTGGAATGTCACTGGATTCTTCTGAACATCAGTAACTGATATCAAGGAAAAACTAAACTGTTCAGGCACAAGAGCCTCCAAGAAATATAACATCCTGGATTTCAAGTTCTCCCAATTTTGAAATAACTTCTTGGCAGTTCAAATAAAGTTACTGAAAAATATATTTAAAGCTTTGCCTTTCCCACACGGGATTTAATGCACTGATCATTTACATGAAGTTATCTAATTCTATTTAAAAACAGAATTTCCCTCTTTAGTTATAGGACTGAATGTAGAATAAACTGTCTGTAAATGTGGAACAGATTTCATCTTATTGTTATTTCCCATCCTTTTTGTGTATGAGGTGTCCAACACTGACCACTCTCACCATACTGTTTGAATGGGGTGACTCACCTCTTTCCTTAGAGGTTAAACCTGGGAAACAAGGATGTATCTCCAGAAAATATTAGCCAAAAATATTGTATTTCCAGTGCCAGGTTGGAAATGTTGCTGATAAAATACCTGGAGATCACTCAGTGATATTTACAGAGCACTGACTTGGCCATCTGGAGCTGATCTGGTGTTAATTTGTGTCAGTGCTTCTCTGTGTGTTTGATCCAACAGGATTGTTTCTCGGTGGAAGGGGAGGATCTGAAGCATGACTTTGAGCGGCTGCAACTTGCCATGGAGATGGTGGGATTTCTGCCCAAGACACGCAGACAGTGAGTTTATTTTCCATTTTAATAGCTTGGAAATGATCCTGGTTGCTGTCACCTCCATTGTCAGGACAGAGACGCTGTGACTGCCCCATCCCTCTCCCACAGCAGGTTAAACTGGGCTTGGAGCAATCTGTCCAGTGGAAGGTTTGCAGGATGGAGCCAGATGAGTTGAAGGTCCCTTCCAGCCCAAACCATTCTGTGATTCCATGATCATTGCTGTACTTAACGATTCTCTTCATGCAAATGGAGCGTTGGCAGAAGTTGACATCTTGAAGTATTTCTCGAGTGTTCATGAATAATCACACCTCACTCTGCATGTCATGAATCCAGAGCCTGGTTTAATCAGAAGCCCTCATTATCCCTCATCAAACTTAACCCTTTGCATGCAATTCTAGGTCTGTAGACTCATTTCCAACTTGCCTTTTTCACTAATTCACTAGACATGCTGGTTTGAAAACTGGACTTTAGCTGGGTTGCAGCACCACTGACACTGTGGAATTAGAGGGTTCATAAGGGTCATTTCCAACCAAACCCACATAATAATTCCTCCTGTGTTGATTTTTGACTTGAAAAGCTTAAGTAGGTTGGGAAGAACTTGACATTAAAAATTGCCTCAAAGATATTTTCACACAGATGAGAAATTTTGGAAGCTCGTCCTTTATCCCTCGCTTGTAACAAATCAATTATGAAATTAAAACTGCTTTTTCTCTATCTTCCCCATGCACATGGATAAATCCAAGGATCCAAACTTGTGTGAATATGTTCTGTGTCACAGGCTGCTTTATCAGGTTTGAGGACAGGGTTTGTCTAAAGCCTGTTGAGGGGTTTAATTGCCTGAGCAAAGCAATCAGAAAGTGTCAGGACTGAGCAGGGTCGGGTGATGCAGTGAATTCTCACTTCTGATTTACTGTGCAATGATTTTTCTTGGCACACAAGTTGCTCCTGGTAAATTTTGCGTGTCAGAAATAAAGTTCATTCTTCACTACACAAGCTGATTTATTTTGCTTGGTATTATACAACTACAGCACAAATAAGGAGCCACCTTCAGCTGAGATACACGAAAGATGTTTTAAATACTATACTTTTAAAAGTAATTTCTTTATAGCAAAACATGGGATTTCATCTTTGTGGAAACAGAGAATAGAAATTTTTATAAAATTACATCCTGAAATTCACAACAAGGAGTCAGTATCCCTGTTTTGGAGATAAGAGAGGACTTGGAGAGGTGAAGGTGTATTGTCCAGAAAAGCTGGTGGCATAGCTAGGAATCACATTTGGGTTTATTCGTTTTTAGCTCCCAGGGGAATGTAGAAATAGGGACAAACAGGGTTTATAGCTGAAGTCAGCTATGGCTCAGGAGCTGGGCTTGATGAACCTTGTGGATCCCTTCCAACTCAGGATATTTATTCTTTGAGCATCTGATCCTACTATTTTTTTGGAGGGAAGATAACTTAAAATTGACCAAATTACCAAAATAGAAACATTGGTTGGATAAATTTACTTGAAGTGTGACATCTTTTCTTTGCCTCAGTTGCTTAGATATTATAAAAGCATTTATACTGTTTTTTACAGTCTTTTGTTCCTGGCTGGGACTAGATCCAGAAAGGTGACAAAAACACGTGTCTCAGGGGACTAAGAGGGATCACCTGCATGACCATGCCAATTCTACCCCTTAATTTAGGCAATTGTATGATAAATATTTAATCTGGATATCAAGATTACTGGAGGATTTCTATTTTTCCTACAACATGGGCTGTAATTTTGTAACCGTGGGTTTGATGTGTTAAAGAATTTTCAAGGAAACTTGAAACAGATGCAAGTTGGGTACTTGACTAAATGAACATCTTTTTGACAAAAAAAACGGCAAAGTGGATGCTTTGGATTGAAAATTAGAAAAATGAGCCAAAAGAGAGACTGTCCTAGTTTGGAGGACAGGTGTCTGCTGAGAAAGGCAGGAGCCTCTCTGTGAAATGGAGAATGTAAACCCCCTCCCTCCAAATTATTATAATTTTGAAATCAAGGGACTTTCAGGCAAAGATATGGGAATTAGGAATAACAGTTCTTTACTAATAAAATTAAAATAGAAATACAGTACTACAATGCACAAACCCCAAACCCTGACAAAGTCAGAGTACAACCTGACACCCCGTCAGGCAGGGTGTTGGCAGCAGTCCCATTCCATGGTGGCTGCATCCTCCTGCAGTGACAGATGTGATTCAGTTGGAGCAGTGCTCCTGTACAAGGTGCAGTTTCCCTCCGAAGGTCCAGTGATGATGTGGAGAAATCCGGTTTTCCTCTGGAGTCCACATGGAAAAAGGGTTCCCTTAGTGTCCCAAAACCTCTGTTTTTATCTTAGTATGAAATATTGGGCTCTTCCCTCTGGCTGGAGCAACTTCCAATGGGATGCAGTAATTTTATCAGTCCCACAGTGGGACTCAATGGCCATTAGCAGAAAATGACTGGCTGGAGGAAGGATGGGCTGTGAAAAGATAAAGAACAATGCCCTGCCTGGTTTCAATGGATGGCCCATTAGCAGAATATCTCCCGGGGAGATAAGGATCACTGCCTCATCTGGTCTCATCATGTGGTGATAACCTTTTATCACACTCTGTATTGTAACCCAAGACATGACCCGTGGGAGTGAAATTTGCTTCTCCATTCAATTCATGAAAAAACAAGTGAAAATGAATTCTCTCCATTTAGGATTTTCTCTCTGCTTTCGGCGATCCTGCACCTGGGGAACATCCGGTACAAAAAGAAGACCTACAGGGATGACTCCATCGATATCTGTAACCCTGAAATACTTCCCATTGTGTCAGAACTGCTGGAGGTAAGGCTCTGCTTTCCGTCCTGAAACTTTCACACCAAACAAACCTCCCCTGATTTAGGACACAACGTTTGTGCAATTTATTTCCAGTTTCCCCAAAGAGTAAGTTCTTGTGTGTTTTCATTCTTATGGGCTGTTATGTTTGCCAGGGAAAAGGTACAAGAACTTTCTGTAAGAGGTTTTTAATGTAGGGGTTTTGACCCTACTCTTCAGCTTCAGGATTCATTGGCTGAAAATCCTGTTTCTGTGATTAAATGTGAAAGGTTCCAGGGTCTAGATTCCATGAAAAACTGCTGTCCAACACAACAGTGTCTTCGATTGCCATCCATCAGCTGGTGCTCCTCAAATCTGTTCCAGAGTCTCTCTGAGAAACTCGAGCAGTTGTATGACCATTGCCCCGTGTTTTGGTTCCATGCAGGCTGTAGGATGTGCTGAGCTCCCTCACCGTGTTTTTTGTCTCTTATTACCTGCCAGATTCCACAAGGGTTGGGTTTGAGATGGTGGAGGGCCATCTCATCCCTCTAGTCCCTATTTGTGGGCCTGTTAAGGAGTTTTCTGGTGCATCTGTTGATTATCTGATGTTTAGGGAGGGGAAAGCTTCTGTAAAATATGGTCTTAGCAGCTGGATGCTCTTTGCATCTTGGCCTTGGAGATTGCAGAAATAAACAGAAGGAAAATATGAGTAGGGAGGAGAATGTTGTTGATTTTACCCTGTTAAATGTGGCCAAGTCAGTTAAGTAATTGGTTTTTTTTAAAGTTTTGAGTAAGAGAGTGACTTACAGATCTGAAAAAGTTCCAGGCTTTGGGTCTTTGCCTTTGCAAACAAACCCTTTTGTAACATCTGCACGTGGGGAGGTCGCGGGGTGGTTTTTACACATGGTTATGTGAAATGAGGCTTTGGCTGAGCTGTGTCAGTCCATCAGTGCCTTAATGCCATGGGCTGGAATGGCACCCTCAGGTAGTGTCAACAAGATGTAAAAATAAATAAGTATATTTATTTTTCATCATTTGAAAAAAAAAAAACTAAAACAGAACAACCAAACCACTAGCATCTGATGTAGCTGAGCAGATGGACCAAATAGATTTCTGTTCATCTTGGTAATTCTTTTTGCAAGTTAAATGACCATCTAGATCATAAAATGCTTGTTAATTAGCTTGGGACAATGCTTGCTGCATTGAGGGGGGATCTGAAGAAACGCATCACTGGGTTTGAGTAAGTGGTGTCGTTTGTCTCTTAGGTTGCATTTAGGTGATAATTGATCCATGAAACTGGAAGTATTTGCTGCATCCAAGTGTAAACCTTTTAACAGACCCAATGAAATCAGCTGAAATAAAGCAAATAATCTCATTTTCAGACTTAATTTCCTTTTACAAAATGCCATGTTTCTCTTTGCAGAACTCAAAAGGTGTTGCTGCTTGTTCAGGTTTGACCCAAAGGAAGAACTAAAGGGTTCAAATAGATGAAACATCATTGCAAAGAGCAGCCACCACTTTTTATTCATTCGTTGGTTACTTACAACTCTCCCCATTAAGTACAATGAGTTCTACTCAGCCAGAGACCTAAAATACTGGTTAAAACATTTAACACTTTGTATTTTCACTCATTTGGGTAATTATTTTTATTACATTCTTTTTTATCTGGTCACTTTACAGCTTTGCTTTTCCCATTGTTGCTAAAATTATGAATTGGCTTGAAAAAGTTGTTAATCCCTTCTCCAGATCTTGGCATTAGATGCTATTAACTGAAAAGTCATCTCAGAATAAAAATAATATAAGTTGACAAAGAGTTGAACTTCCTTTCCTATGGTGACCGGATGCTTGGTGGAACTTTCTGGAGCTCAGCAAAGGGATGGAAGAAACTGTAATCTGATACTTCCTTATCTTGGGGGAACTTTTGGGTTGATCTTTATACTCAAATGACTCACTGGATTTGTTTAGTCAAGGATTTGACATGGAGGAGAGAAGGAAAAAATCCGACTGGAGCTGCGTGGAGCAGCCAAGAGGGGATGCAGAGGTGCTCCAGCATGGCTCCAGTGGGGATGCAGCATTTCTGAAACTTAAAATTTAGGCAAAATTAGGGTCTTCTCCCCCTGCAAAGGGGAATCTGGCCCAAATTCTCATGAGCTGGTTGGTTTGTGTTGGAACCTCTAATGATAACTGGGGGAATTTCTCTGATGCACCAGTTAATGCAGCACCACTGCACAACTATCCTCCCTCTGTGTAATGAGATTCGTGTCCCTATAAAATGAAACTAATAGAGAGATTTTTTGAAGGAATCTTGGAGGAGATAGTGACCTCAATGGATTTGCTTTTTCTTAGCTATCAACAACCCCATCCAATATGTTTTTGCTTTATTAAACCATCCAGGGCAGCATTTATGGAAACTCCAATATAGGATTTTGGCCAGACTCTGCAGATCATTGTTTCATTTATAGTAAAACCCCGATTCCATTTTTTTTTTTTTTCAGGAATAGACATAGCGTGTGGATTATGTGATGCTTTTGGCAGGTTTTTCAGGGCCTTTGTTTAAACTCTGCTGAAATGCTCTGTTGGGGAGTGATGTCAAGGCTGCCTGATTAATCAAGCAGACATGGAGTCCTGTGCAAACACTGCAAATATCCCAGAGTCTGGGCAGAAATCATAGAGGGTTGTGCAAAACTGGGCAAAACCTTTGTGTTTCTGGGGAAAAAAGCTTAGAAAAGCTCATTTGTGGGCTTATTAGCAAAAATAATATATTAGAGATTATCTAGTTGATCTTAAAAGAGACTTTTTGTTTTTCATTGGAACAGTAGGAACATTTTAATTGTCTGTGTTTACTAAAATGGGGAATTATTTCTATGGATGAAGCATTGAGGAAGGAGATAAATTCTGTCTTTGCTCAGTGGAGCAGTTTTGTATTCAGCTTTTAGGTTTAGGTTACCTAACCTCAATGCAAATAAACACAAGTTATCAAGTGTCCCAAATTAGTTTTGCCAGATCTCCCAGTGCACATTTGTGTTTGGAGCTGATGTTGGCCTCTGCAGGAGATTTATGTTCTCAAGTTCTTCTTCCACTAAAAAAATGGCCTGCAGCTTCCCAGAGGAATCCCACAGGTGCTGGGGCTCCTCCTGTGATAAATGTCTTGGAAATTAATTGGGGAGGGGATGAGGATTATGAAGCAGACAGTGCTTGCTTCCAGTTTTTTCTTCTGGATTTGTTTTCCAGATGATGTTTTGTAGAATCACAGAATGATTGGAAATGACCTCCAAAGTTCATCTGGTCCAATATCCCTGCAATGAATAGGGATATCATTATCAGATGCAAAATTTTGAGCCAGAATTAGAGTAAGAAAACTTCAGAGAATCACAGAATATGCTGAGTTAGAAGGAATCCACAAATACCATTGAGTGCAACTCCAGGCCCTTCACAGACACAAGTCCTGCACAGACACTCCAGCAATCCCACTCTGTGCCTGAGAGCATTGTCCAAACACTCCCTGAGCTGTGGCAGCCTTGGCATGACCATTCCTTGGGGAACCTGTGCCAACCACCCTCTGGGGGAAGAACCTTTTCTCAATATCCAGCCTAAACCTCCCTAACACAGCTCCAACCATTCCCTCACATCCTTTCTAACTCTGGTTATTTGAAAGAAAGTCTGAGGAAAAGATTCAGATCTTCTAAAAGAAGAGTTGGTAGAAATTGGAATATGTCACTCCATACAAGGCATCTATAGAGCAAGCACTCAGCACTGAGATCCCTTTTTTCAAATATGGAAGGAGAGACAAAACTTGATGTTTTCTTGCTCTCCAGCTGGAAATGGTTCATTTTTCTTCAGCTGCTCTAACATAATACCCCAGAATTACTGGTGGAGCAATCTCTGCCTGCTTTGGCTCCCGCCCAGTCCTTGCTGGCTCCCTGCTCCCGCCGTGCCCCACTGATGTTGCCAGCTGTGGCACTGCCAGTCATCCCTCACTGGCTCATGGAGCTTGAGGCCTCCAGCCCTCTCTGGCCCCACTAGTGGCAATGAAGTCTTAAATCTGCGTTTTGTCCCTGTAATTAAGATCTAAACTCTGCAGGCCATGTTTAAGAGGGGGAGCAAGCCATGCCCTTTAGCACCAGGAAGCAAAAATCCATGAAATCTGACCCAGAGTGAAACTCCTAGGGCACAAAGTAAAGGAATAAATGGTGCTCTCCTCTTTGCTACTCTGCACCAATGGGTGTCCCTATTTTATACTTACTGGAGGAGGAGATGTAGGATGTGGGGAAGCTCTAAGTATCTCTATGTCCTTGGCACATGCTGAGTTTGTCTTTGGAAAACTCCAGTGGCTCCTCCCTGGCATCAGGAGTCAGCTACTTTCATGCTGTGACCTTAAATGCAGATTAGGATGATTTGGTTACACCCGTGGTGTTCATCAGAGGCGATGAAGGGAATTGAGATCAAGCTCCACTGGATGGTAATTGCAGGCAGGGGCCTGGGGAGATGCAGGCATTCCCATCCTTGCCAAGAATGTTTTTGTACAATAAGATGATTCAATGGGATCTCCTTGGGTCAGGAGACAAAGGATGCACATCCACAGGTTCCCTCCATCCAGAGAGCAGGAGGAGGAAGAACCGGAGTGACCATGAGATGGGGATGGTGAGGGATGGCCTGGGTAGTTGTTTAAATTGCTTAAAATCTCCATGTTTGCTGACAAATCTGGGACTTGGAAGTATTTATGTTGTTGAGGAATATTTCTTTGGACTGTTTTGATTAGGAACCATCTGACACCCCTCTGCCTTGTTGCCTTGGATAATTAAAAAAAGATGGCATGCTGGCTGTGGGTTTGCAGCATCCCTGAAGTGGGATAATGGATGGTGTGAAACTCACTTTGTTCCAAGTTGTGCAGTTGGGGGAGAGCAGCTGATGGTCCTGCAGTTGAGAGCTGCTGGAAAAGCATCCACAGAGCTGAAAATTACAAAATCAAGTATTTTGGTGAATGTAGAGGAATAGAAACCAAATGTGAAAATGTGCTGTGTATCTCTGGATGAACCAGGAGATTATTTTTTTCCCTGCTTGATTTTGAAAGGTAAAATTGAATTGTAGGAACTGAGGGCTCTTGAGTAGTGCTGAGCATTAAAGAAATGAACATTGAAATGTCATTTCCAGTCATAGAGGCCTTGCTGGCAGGTGACAGTCATGTACAGGTGACTTAATGTATTCTGATTTCAACAACAACAAGTTCTTGTTGCAGGAAGAATCGGTTATATAAAAATTCCCTGGGTTTTATCAAGGAGACTCCCCTGATAGTTTTGGCAGAAGGAGATTGCTGTACAGAAGGGCATCATTATTGCTATGGTTTGTGAGATTCCTGACCTTCCCCTGTCTTGTTTGCATTTCCTCTTCATACTAATTCCTGGATTAAACCCTGAAGTCAAAGTACATTCATAAAATTGTTTTGGTTGGAAAAGATCTCTAAGATCGTTGAGTCCAATTGTTAGACTTCTATGTTTCCCATTTTCCATGTCAAATCATAAATGGTTTCCCTGTGGTAAAAATATGGCCTTGGATGGCTTCATGAATGTGGATTTTGAAGATAGATGTCCAGAGGAGGTCTGGTGCCTGCATGGAGTCCTTC